>NW_012114466.1:3643746-3650745 GCF_000951035.1 Colobus angolensis palliatus | reverse complement strand
CGTCACTGCACTGCAGCCTGGGCAACAGAGCGAGACTCTGAATCAAATATATATATGTGTGTGTGTGTATATATATATATTCACATATATATTTACGTATTTTTTAAAGCAGTTTCAGGTTTACAGTGAAATCCAGCAAAGAATACAAAGTGTCCCCACCTATCCCTTCTCACCTCCGTCAGTGCCCCCAGGCTGTGTGGTAGAGTCATGAGCCAACATTGAGACATCATTGTCTCCGCAAGCTCATAGCTTACATTAGGGATCGCTCTTGCCGTTGGGCATTCTGTGGTTCTGGATGGATGTAGAGTGACATGGACCCACCATTACAGTCGCCTCTGGAGGAGTGTCACTGACCCCAGATTCCTCTCTCTGTTGCCTGTGTATCCCTCCACTTCCCCAAACCCCTGGCAACCACGGATTGTTTTTTTGGTTTGTTTGTTTGTTTTTTTTACTATATCCATATTTTTGCCTTTTCTAGACTATCATATAGTTGTGATCATGCAGCATACAGTAGCGTTTCCAGATTGGCTTCTTCCACTCAGTCATATACATTGAAGGCCCTTCCATGTCTTCTCATGGCTTGGTAGCTCATTCCTTTTTAGACTGAATAATATTCTGTTGTCTGAATGTGCCAGTTTGTTGATCCATTCACCTGCTGAAGGACATCTTGGTTGCTTCCAAGTTTTAGCAGTTATGAATAAAGCTGCTGTGTACATCCGCGTGTGGGTTTTTGTGTGTAGATAAGGTTTTAATTCATTTGAGCTCGATGGCTGGATCGTATGGTAAGAACGTGTCTCCTTTTGGAAGAAACTACCAAACTCTCTTCCAAGGTGGCTGTGCCACTTTTATTCGCCAGCGGCGTATGAGAGTTCCTGCCGCTCCGCACCCTCGCCAGCGTTTGGTGGTGTCAGTGTTCTGGATTTTGGAGTTCTGATAGGTGTATCGTGGTGTCTCGTTGCTGTTTCAATTTGCATTTCCCTGATAATGTGTGAAGTGGAGCATCTCTTCAGATGTTTATTTGCCATCTGTGTCTTCTTCGGTGAAGTGTCTGTTAAGGTCATTGGCTCATTTGTATTTTATTTATTTTTATTTTTATTTTATTTTTGAGACAGGGTCTTACTGTAGCCCAGGCTGGAGCGCAGTGGCACAATCCTGGCTCACTGCAGTCTCCACCTCCTGGGGCTCAAGTGATCTTCATGCCTCAGCCTCTGGAGTAGTTGGGACTACAGGCGCATACCCCCATGCCCAGCTAATTTTTGTATTTTTTGTAGAGATGAGGTCTCGCTATGTTGCCCAGGCTGGTCTCAAACTCCTGGGCTCAGGAGATCCACCTGCCTCGGCCTCCCAAAGTGCTGGGATTACATGCGTGAGCCACAGTGCGCAGCCTTGGCCTATTTTTAAATCTGCTTGTTTGTTTCCTTACTGTTGGGTTGGAAGAGTTCTTCATATATTTTGGATACAAGTCATGTGTTTTGCAAATATTTTCTCCCAGCCAGCGGCTTGTCTTCCCCTTCTCTTGATCCTGATATCTCCTAAGCATTTGATGTAGAAATAGTGATTAATGAGCAAGATATTGAGACCTCATCAACTAGATTTAAAGAAATCAGTAGGCCAGACACATAATCCCAGCACTTTGGGAGGCTGAGGCAGGTGGATCACTTGAGGCCAGGAGTTTGAGACCGGCCTGGCCAACATGGGGAAACCCCGTCTCTACTAAAAATACAAAAATTAGCCGGGCACTGTGTCTCATGCCTGTAATCCCAGCACTTTGGGAGGCTGAAGTGGGCAGATCACCTGAGGTCAGGAGTTTGAGACCAGCCTGGCCAACATAGTGAAACCCCATCTCTACTAAAAATGCAAAAATTAGCCGGGCATGGTGGTGCACACCTGTAATCCCAGCTACTCAGGAGGCTGAGGCAGGAGAATCACTTGAACCCGGGAGGAGCTTGCAGTGAGCTGAGATCATGCTTTTGCACTCCAGCCTGGGCGACAGAGTGAGTCTCCATCTCAAAAAGAGAGAGAGAGAGAGAAAAAAAAAGAAATCACTAAGTAGCTGCGACATTGAACTGAAGGTTGAAAGTATTAAGTTTCTTTGTGGACTTTAAATAACCTTTAGGAGAGAAATCTCAAGGCCCTAAACCAGCAACTGATAATTTCCTTCAGGGTGTCCATCTTTTACACAGAGCCACCAGTTATGTAGATGGTGGGTTGACCCCAAACACTAAGACGCACCAGTGAAGGGAGGTGAGCTGTGGCTCAGGCCCCACTCAGGATGGTTCGAGAGGCAGGCAGATGCGGGGACTGATCCATGGGAGTCTTACCACCCAGACTTGGGGTTTTGGGCCTCCCTGGAGGAAGTGGTCCTGGCTGAGTGTCTAGGATGGCTGGAAATCAGCCCAGCGATGGGGAAGGGGCCCCTGAGGACACCCCCAGGAAGGCTCCCAGTGGCTGAGCCACGGTGTAGCCTGTGGGCTGTGGCCAGCCCTGACTGGGGACCTGAGAGGTGAGCAGCCCTGGTGTCCTGCAAGCACGGGAGCTTGGAACCCTTGCTGGGGTTTGGCAGGGGTGGCTGATTTCAGTGGGGCTTTAGGGAGTGGGGAATGGACAGAATGGGGGAACGGCGGGGAGGCAGGCAGACAGGCAGGAATGTGGCGTGGGGCAGAGGCCACGCCCCGAGGAGGCGTTGTGGGTGGATGCAGGCATGTCGGTGATTTCCACACTGTTTTCTAGCCGGCTCCAGCCCCTCTGATGCTGACCTTCACCAATGAAAGAGGACCCAGATCCTTGTTTGTGGGAGGGGTGGGAAAGGATTTGCAGGGAGTGTGGTTTCTTTTGGACAATTTTTCAGACTCCTCATTTCTAGGCCCTCTGTGCTCACATGACCCCTCTGAGGGTGTCAGGGCTGGTAGAACGGTGGCTGTGGCGTGTTGGGAAGGCCAGTGGGCCTCCTAGCCAACGCAGAGGGGGAGTGGCTGGTCCGAAGTTGGGGGATTTGGCAGGTGAGGCACCAGGGCCGTGGTCACTGTGGTTTCTGTGGGGAAGAGGGGATGGTGGAGGTCCTGTTTGGAGCTGTTGTGTTGTGAAGCTCTTTACAGACCCTGCCAATGAAGAGAAAGACAATTCCACACCCCGTTCTCTAAATCCAGACCTCCTTCGAGCAGAGGCTGCCTCCGTTGGGGGACGGACAGCTGTTGGTCTGCGAAGGAAAGGCACAGTGAGGTCACCGTGACGCCGCCCAGCACCTGCACGGGAGACACTCCTCGGGGAGGTGGGTGGAACTCCCTGGAGACCATTTTCCAGTGAGGGCCTCTCTTCTCTTGAGCTGAGAGGAAGTGGGTGGCTCAGCTACATTTCCTTTGATTATTATTCTGACTATAATCTTCAAACCCTAAATTTCTCATTGTATGTTCTGCCCATGCATTCTGTTGTCTGAGGCAGCAAAGTCGACCTGCACCACGTGGGTTTTTTTTTTTTTTTCTTGAAGGCCTATTAAGAGTTCTCGGAAACTCTGCTTCTGTAGAAAAGGTAAAAGCACTGCTTGGCCACAAGTGATGACTCTTCCCTGCCTTTCAGGGCTTGGGGAGGAAGGGCAGGTTCTCAGTGATTCTCCCAGCACCTTGGTTACAGACCTTCCAGCAGAGTCAGATCACCTTGGCAACCCCACACTCATCAAAGGGGCTCTGCCTTGATTCCTGCCCCACCGCTGTGGAATTAATATTGATTGCACATCCTGAAGTTGCTTACCCTCGCGCTCCCTGTCCAGTCAGAATAATTAAGGGGTGTTTATTGGATGTAAGTGGGTTCATCCCTGCTGTGAATATGGATTTTAAGTGCTCCGTTGGACCGATTCCTCCCTGCTGTGGTTGGCACAGGGCAGGCACCTTTACCTAGCCATTTTCTTCTTTTCAAATACGTGGTTCCATCACATAAAAGATACGGCCTACGAAAATGTCCCTGCCTTAGCTGTACATGTTACACTTTAGGTTTCAGGTGACAAATTGGTTTATCTCCTAATATATTTGCTATTTATTGCATCACATAGAGGCTGCAAAGCAGATTTGGATGACATTATAAGCATATGTTGGCTCAGTGGTGGTAATCTGCTTCCATACTAATTGCTGTCTTGATAAAAGAATGCAGACACAGTGCAATCAATCCTAGAAGTGTTCTGTGGCTTTGCATCATTGTGATACCTCAGGCTGACATATTCAAATGACAGCCTTCCCCCTGGTTACAAGAAAAGATGGAATGAGTGGCAGTTTTGGTCTTGTCCAGTCTTGAGGGCTCCCAGCATCTGGGGAGTAACTTGATCAGCCCTGGGAAACCAGCGGAGTCTTTTACCTCCTCTGATGTTCTGACTAAGAGTGTCTGGGCTGTGGGGACTGAACACACCCTTTGAGGCTGTGTGTGTTAAAGCTTGGAGGCCCATTTCAACATTTCTAATATGGGAAAGTGTGGGCAGATCCCAGCTCTGCGTTTCTGAACTGCTGAGTTTGCCCTGGTTCAGAGAATGCCTGGCGGGGTGGTGCAGCCCGCCTCCTTGTGCCGGATCTGTTGCTTTTTCTCTCTAAGCCTCTCTTCCTTATGGTCCCTTGTGGAGCAAAGCAGCACTTGTCGTGTGAGGAAGTGAAGCCTTATCAGCAATTGAGTGAACGCTCAATCAGAATTTGTTATGGATGAATGTGGATGACTGGAGGCATGGACACAGACTCCAGACTCCAGAGCTGGGATGTGGTAAAGCAGAAGTGGCAAGTCAGCTCAGTTTAGGACAACTGCCTAACCCTGTGTTGAGAAGGATTCTTTGGCTGAGTCTGGGCTTAGGGAAAAAGAATGCTGGGACCAGTTAGCCAGACTAGCAGTGTGTTTGGAGGGTTAGTTGCTGTGTGGCTGTCATCCCCAGCAATGAAGCCTTTTCCAGGTCTAGTGCTGGCTCATTTCAGCAGCACTGGCTGCTTTATTCCCATTGAGTGTCACGCAACAGCTAGTTGGCTGTTGGAAACAAAAGTTGTGTAAATCCTTTAAGATATTGCAATGAGAATGTTGGTATCTTAACTCTTCCCCTTGCCATCTATGACTAGGAAGCATCCCCAATACTAGATTTTTTTTTTTTTTGGGACAGAGTCCTGCTCTGTTGCCTAGGCTGGACTGCAGTGGCATGATCTCGGCTCACTGCAACCTCTACCTTCTGGGTTCAAGCGAGCACATCCAGCCAATTTTTTTATATTTTTAGTAAAGACAGGGTTTCATCATGTTGGCCAGGCTGGTCTCAAACTCCTGACCTCAACTGATCGCCTGCCTCGGCCTCCCAAAGTGCTGGGATTACAGGCATGAGCCACCACTCCCAGCCCCCAATACTCTTTTGAGGTATACTTGGCTGAGTAACCCGCTTTGCGTATGCGGAGAAGCAGGTGTTTCCGAGCTGGAATTCCTTGTACCCAGAATGTGAGGGCAACTCAGATGGGCACCAGGAGGCATTCTTGCCTTCCTCACCAGCCTGTGGCATCAGAGAACATTTGGCAGTCTCTGAGTGGGAGTTCTTTATGCTTGCCTGTTCGTAGTTGGAGGCATGCTCCTTTAAGCTTTGCCATTTGAAATGATGAGCTTGGTTTTGGCCTTTGAACCTTTACCTGCCAGCTACCCACAGTCAGTCGGTCATGTTGATTTCCCCAAGCAACGCCATCTTAGGAATTTCTTTGCTTGTTCTCTTACAAAGTCATGCATTACTATACTTGTTTTCATTTGAAAAATTACAATTTCACAGAATCTAGCCTTGAATGTTAAGCTACTAAAAAGTTAAAGAGGGAGTGAAAATTTTAGCACTCCTAGGGCCTGCGTACGTTGCTTGCTCCAATCCAGACACTCCTGGAAGCAGCTGTCTCAGCAGAGCCCTGTCTGCCCTTGTTGTTTTCTGCTTCTCAAGTTACTCCAGACTCCAGGGAACTAGAAATGACCAGGCCCCACTTTACACATGAGGATAGAGTGCCCCTGACAAGGCTGGAGAAAGGGGGAGGTCCGGGGCGGGGCCTCAAGCACATATGGTGTTCAGAATTTATTTTTGCTCTAAATGGAATGTATATATATATGAATATACAAATAATATATAAATAATATATGCATAAAGAATATAAAGAATACTTCTAGAATTGATTGCATTGTGTCTGCATTCTTTTACTGTAACAGCAATTATAATTATAATTATAAAGAATATATATATTCTTTATACATATATTCTTTATGAATATGTATTTGAGATGGGGTCTTTATACATATATATGTTTGAGATGGGGTCTTTATACATAGATATGTTTGAGATGGGGGTCTTTATACATATATAGATGTTTGAGATGGGGGTCTTTATACATATATATGTTTGAGATAGGGGTCTTTATACATATATATGTTTGAGATGGGGGTCTTTATACATATATATATTTGAGATGGGGGTCTTTATACATATATATATATGTTTGAGATGGGGGTCTTGCTGTGTTGCCCAGGCTGGAGTGCAGTGGCTGTTCACAGGCCAGGTCATCAGACACTGTAGCCTTGAACTCCTGGCCTCAAGGGATCCTTCTGCCTTAGCCTCCCGAGTAGCTGAGACAACAGGTGCACGCCACCACGGCCAGCTCTTCAGAAACATCTGGCTCCAAGCTTAATTTGAAGTGTCTTCATCCCTATCTTTTTTCTTTTTGTTTCAAAATTAATAGAATTGACCCTTGAGCAGCACAGGGTTAAGAGGCACTGACCCCCCCCTGCAGTCGGAAATCCACGTGTAATGGTTTTCTTTTTTTTTTGAGACGGAGTTTCGCTCTTGTCACCCAGGCTGGAGTGCAGTGGTGCGATCTTGGCTCACTGCAACCGCTGCCTCCCAGGTTCAAGTGCTTCTCCTGCCTCAGCCTCCCGAGTATCTGGGATTACAGGCGTGCACCACCACGCCCAGCTAATTTTTGTATTATGAGTAGAGACAGGGTTTCACCATGTTGGCCAGGCTGGTCTCAA
>NW_012114466.1:3628856-3642446 GCF_000951035.1 Colobus angolensis palliatus | reverse complement strand
TGCAGTGAGCCAAAATCATGCCACTGCACTCCAGCCTGGGTGACAGAATGAGACTCTGTCTCAAAAAAACAAAAAAGAAAAAAAGAAAAATAAGTACAATAAAATAAATACATAGGTACTGCATCTTTACATTTGTTTACCTTTCTCTCAACTGTGAACACAGTCTGTGTGTGTGTGTAAGTTTTGATACATTTTAACTTTTTGTAGTAGATTTATATGTATTTTATGGTGGCAAATAATAAAATAGACCAGTGTCTACGTATATTTTATGCATTTGTCACGTATCTAACTTTTTCTTAATTTTTAAAAATATTTCTGGGCTACGTGGTTTGCAGTTTTTTCAAATTGTCACAAATCTCCAAAACATTTTCCAGTCCGTTTATTGGAAAAAATCTGTATATAAGTGGACTCATATAATTCAAACCTGTGTTTTTCAAGAGTCAACTGTAATGTCTTTCAAAGTAAAAGCTAAATGAGTTTATTCTTGATATATATAAGTTTAATAGAAGGAGTGTGGTGGCTCATGCCCCTAATCCCAGTACTCTGGGAGGCTGAGATGGGAGGATCACTTGAGCCCAGGAGTTCAAGACCAGCCTGGGCAACATAGAGATAACCCATTTTTATTAAAAATTAAAAAAAAAAATCGGGCATGGTGGCACACGTTTGTGGTCCCAGCTGCTTGGGAGGCTTAGGTGGGAGGCTCGCTTGAGCCCAGGAGATCGAGGCTCAGTGAACCACGATTGCGCCATTACACTCCAGCTGTGTGACAGAGTGAGTCCCTGTATCAAAATAATAATAATAATAATAAAGATAATCTGAGAAGTGAGGGTAAAAGTTAAAAGAAGATTAAAAACAAAAACAAATGCTTATAATCCCAGTACTTTGGGAGGCCAAGGTAGGAGGATCGCTTGAACCCAGGAGTTTGAGACTAGTCTGGGCAATATAGTGAGACCTTGTCTCTACAAAACAAAACAACAACAAAAAAAGAAAAAACAGCTGCGCATGGTGGCACCTGCCTGTAGTCCCAGCCTGGCCAACATGGTGAAACCTTTTCTCTACCAAAAATACAAAAATTAGCCAGGCATGGTGGCTTGTGCCTGTAGTCCCAGCTACTCGGGAGGCTGAGGTGGGAGGATCGCTTGAGCCTGGGAGGTGGAGGTTGTGGTGAGCTGAGATGGCACCACTTCACTCCAGCCTGGTTGAGTGAACCCTGTCTCAAAAAAACAAAAACAGATCAGAATGGAGTCTATAATAATCACACTGTAGCTAAGACTCAGGTCCTGCTGATGTCCCAGGCGCTGTGCTAGAGGCTTCCTGCATTATTCCCTTGTTTACTCCTCACACCAAGCTGGGAAGTCGGTATTATGTGGTTATTCCGATTTTGTAGATGGGCAAACACCGGCTCAGAGAGGCTGGAGGTCATTCTGCCAGCAGGTGAGATTTAACTCCAGGTGGTGTGGCTCTTCATTGCCACTGACCCTGCTAAACTGGAAGAATGATTCAGATGGGAGTCGTCTTCCCAGCTGGCTCCTAGTAAGCTGATATCATTCCTGGCATTTAGGCTGCACTCAGCCCCAGTGTTAGGAAGATGCACTAGAGGAGACAAATTAGATCCTTTTTGTGCTGAATGAACTTGTTGGTGTTTATAGGAAGAACACAGAACTCTAGTGGCTTCATGCTGCTCCAGGACCAAGTCCAGATACTCGCCAGCCACCCAGCGCCTGTCCAGTCCAGCCCAGCCCGGCGCAACTCCAGCTCCCAGCTCTTCTCCCTTGGCCTGGCCATGGGGTCTTCGTTCACTTTCTGTAGGTCCCATGATCTTCCTTGGCTCAAAGCCCTCACGCCCGCTGTTCTCTCTGCTCTGGCAACTCTCTGCCCTGTTGACTTAAATGTCGCGCCTCCAGCAGGGTGGGGGCTCCTCTTTGTCCATTGGCACCATCATGTCCCTGCATTCCGTTTCAGATTGTTGGCGTGGTTCCTGTCTTCCTGGGGTGTGGTGTGTTCCCATTTCACTGGGAGATAGCAATGACCATTTACAGTGATCTTTGTGTATTTGCCCAGCAAGCAAGAGGCAGTCTGGTGTAGTGGTTAGGGTGACTGCTCTTGAGGCCAAACTGCATGGGCTTGAACTGATCTTTCTGGGACCTGGAGCTGTGACCCTGAGGAAGGTACTTCCCCACCCTGTGCCTCAGTTTCTTCTTCTGTAAAGCGTGCTTAACTCGTAGGGTCATTAGAGAATTAAGTGAGTTATTAAAGGAAATGTACTTAAAACTGGACCTGGGGCTGGGCACGGTGGCTCACACCTGTAATCCCAGCACTTTGGAAGGCCGAGGCCGGTGGATCACTTGAAGTCAGGAGTTCAAGACCAGTTTGGCCAACATGGCAAAACCCCGCCTCTACTAAAAAATACAAAAATTAGTTGGTCGTGATGGAGCGCTCCTGTAATCCCAGCTACTCGGGAGGCTGAGGCAGGAGAATCTCTTGAACCCCGGAGGCGGAGGTTGCAGTGAGCTGAGATCGCACCACTGCACTCCAGCCTGGGTGACAGAGTGAGACTCCGTCTCAAAAACCAAAAAAGAAAAAACAAAAAGGCTGGACCTGGTCAAGCCATTGAGTGGGAGAAAATGTTTGCAAAACACATGTTTGATAAAAGACTGGGGTCCAGGAGACGGAAATAACTCCTGCAACTCAAGAATAAAAACACAGCTGGCTGGACGCAGTGGCTCAAGCCTGTAATCCCAGCACTTTGGGAGGCCGAGGTGGGCGGATCACGAGGTCAGGAGATCGAGACCATCTCGGCTAACACGGTGAAACCCCATCTCTACTAAATATACAAAAGAATTAGCCGGGCGTGGTGGCGGGCGCCTGTGGTCCCAGCTACTCGGAGGCTGAGGCAGGAGAATGGCGTAAACCCGGGAGGCAGAGCTTGCAGTGAGCCGAGATCACGCCACTGCACTCCAGCCTGGGTGACAGAGTGAGACTCCGTCTCAAACAAACAAACCGACCAACAAAGAAAAACCCACAGCCAACGCAGTAAAAGAGTAGATAGATAAAAGGTTTGAACAGACATGTCACCAAAGAAGGTTGACAAATAGCCAATATGCATCTGGAAAAGTGTTCCCCGTCACCGACCACCTGGGAAATGCACACGAGAAGCACAGGGAAGGCCCTGCAGACCCATGGGAAAGGCTGGAAGACGTGGTGAGAATAGGACAGTTGCTACTCACACAAGCTGGAGGGATGTGCAGTGGTGTGGCCACTGAGGAAATCAGCTTGGTAGTTTCTTTTACAACCAAATAACCATCCTTCCTATGACCCAGCAATTCCAGTAAATCTTAGATAGATTTGCTCAACAGAAGTGGGAATCTATGGCCGGACACAGTGGCTCACTCCTGTAATCCCAGCACTCTGGGAGGCCAAGGCAGGCGGATCACCTGAGGTCAGGAGTTCAAGACCAGTCTGGCCAACATGGTGAAACCTAAAAATATAAAGATTAGCTGGGCATGGTGGTGCATGCCTATAATCCCAGCCACTCAGGAGGCTGAGGCAGGAGAATCGCTTGAACCCAGGAGGTGGAGGTTGCAGTGGAAGCCGAGATCATGCCACTGCACTCCAACTTAAGCAACAGAGTGAGACTCTGTCAAAAAAAAAAAAAAAGCAGGAATTTATAAGAAGACTGTACAAGAATGTTAAAAAAAAAAAGTAGGAATCTATAAGAAGACGGCTTGTACAGGAATGTTCATGGCAGCTTCATTCATAACAGCTGGTACTTGGAAACAGCTTCAGGACCATCAGTAGGTGAACGAATACACGGACAGCAATAATTGACAGGATGAAATGCTCCTGGGCAGTGTCAAGGAACAAGGTGCCGGTACAGGAAATCACCTGAGACTCTCAAAACCACTATACTGAGCAAACCAAGACAGACCAAAAGAGTACACACTGTGATTTCATTTCATTTCATTTTTTTTCAAAGATGAGATCTTACTCTGATGTCCAGGCTGAAGTACAGTGGTGCAATCATAGCTCACTACAGCCTCGAACTCCTGGCCTTGAGTGATCCTTCTGCCTCAGCCTCCCGAGTAGCTAGGACCACAGGTGTGTACCATTATCCCCAGCTAATTTCATTTTTACAATGTTCTACAACAGACAAAGCTCATCTATGGTGGTTGCCCCTGGGGCTGTGGGCAGGAGTTGCTTGGGGGGGAGCAGGAGGGAATTTTCTGTTGTTATGAAAATATTCTTTATAGTGAGAGTGGTTTGAGATACACAGGTGCAGCATTTGTCAAAACTCTTTGAGTGTGCACTTTAAATTTGTACATTTCATGGCATGTACATTTTAACTCCAAAGAAATAAAAGAATTATAAATAAATACTGAACTCTAGTTAGTGATGTGTGTGCTTGGAGGGAAAAGTACCGATGTCTGCAACTTACTTTGAAATGCATTAAAAAAAGATGGTATGGTAGATGGAGTAATAGTCCCAAAAATGTCTATATTCCAATACCTGGAACCTGAGAATATGTTCTCTTATGTGATCAAAGGGAATTTGCAGGTGTGATTGAGTTAAGAACCTTGAGATGGGATTAGCCTGGATTATTTGAGTGGGCCCAGTGTGATTACCAGGGTCCTTATGAGAGGGAAGCAGGAGGGTCAGAGTCAGAGACAAGTGATGATGGAGGTGGAAGTTGCAGTGATGTGGGGCCAGCAGCCAAGGAATGTGGGCAGCCTCTAAAAGCCGGAAAAGCCAGGAAATTGATTTTCTCCTGGGGCTTCTAGAAGGAATGCAGCCCTGGTGACACCTTGATTTTAGCCAGTGAGACCCATTTTGGACTCCTGACATCTGGAACCACAAGATAGAAATTTGTGTCATTTGAAGTCCCAAAGTTTGTGGGAATTATTTCCAGCAGCAATTGGAAATGAAAGCTGATGGATTTCAGGATTAGAGAGAGGGGTGGATGGATGTGGAATAAAACAAGTATAGAAAAAGGTGAGTGGTGGACTGTAGGCTGTGGGTTTACAAGTGTTCACTTTAAACTTTACTTGGCTGGGAGTGGGGGCCCACACATGTAATCCCAGCAGTTTGGGAGGCCGAGGCGGGTACATCACTTGAGGTCAGGAGTTCGAGACCAATCTGGCCAACATGGTGAAACTCCATCTCTACAAAAATACAAAAAATTAGCTGAGCACAGTGACCTGGGCCTATAGTCCCAGCTACTTGGGAGGCTGAGGCAGGAGAATCACTTGAACCCGGGAGGTGGAGGTTTCAGTGAGCCAAGATCACGCCACTGCACTCCAGCTTGGGTGACAGAGCAAGACTCCCTCTCAAAAAATAAAATAAAATAAAGTTCTTTACATGTATCTATGTGTTTGAAACTTTTAATAATGAAGTACTGGAGGAAATGACTGGCCCTGATACATAGTAAAAGTCCTACAGGCCAGGCACAGTGGTTCATGCCTGTAATCTCAGCACTTCGGGAGGCTAAGGCAGGAGTATTGCTTGAGCCCAGGAGTTTGAGACCAGCTTAGGCTACATAGTGAGACCCCATCTCTACCAAAAAATGGAAAAAAATAGCCAGGCATGGTGGTCCATGCCTGTGGTCCCAGCCTCCCTGAGCCCATGCCTATGGTCTCAGGGAGTCTGAGGGGGAGGACGGCTTGAGCATGGAAGGCTAACGCTGCAGTGAGTTGAGATTGCACCACTGCATTCCAGTCTGGGTGACAGAGTGAGACCCTGCCTGAAAAAAAAAATAAAAAAATAAAAAAATAAATACCCTACATAGGTGTCATCCTTTGTTCTCATTGGCATCTCATCTCCATTCTTATTGCCACCACGGCCACTCCCCCACTTTATCCATCAGGTGGAGAAGAGGTCTGGGAAGAGAAGAGACCAGGGTCTGGGTTGGTGGTGAGCAGACAAAATAATAAACATACAATGAGGCTATCTGACATATTGAGAGAATTGCTTTCACTTAAGAAAATCTAGGCCAGGCATAGTGGCTCATGCCTGTAATCCCAGCACTTTGGGAGGCCGAGGTGGGTGGATTGCCTGAAGTCAGGAGTTCAAGACCAGCCTGACCAACAGAGCGAAACCCTGTCTCTACTAAAAATACAAAAATTAGCTGGGCATCATGGTGGGTGCCTATAATCCCAGCTGCTCAGGAGACTGAGGCAGGAGAATCGCTTGAACCGGGGGTGGGGCGGAGGTTGCGGTGAGCCGAGATTGAGCCACTTCACTCCAGCCTGGACAACAGTGAGACTCCGAAGTGAAGGGTCTGGGGCTTCAGAACTGTAGAGGCTCATCTGCCCAGTAAGCTGTCACTTGTGATGTGGTCCTGGCGGTAGTCATTTGCAGAGATGGGGCGAGAAGACACGCTACCCTGGGAACTGGCCCATGTCTTCACATGTCCCGCACTGCTGCTGCTGAGAATGTCTGCACTTTGTTAGGGGAAGGGGATGTTTTAGTTACATTTATCTGGAAAACATATTATTAGTATAATGAGATTTTAATGAGTTGAAATTTTGTTGGAGCAGCGCGCGGAGAATTTCAATCTTACTGTGTGCCGCTGGGCATTGTTTCTTTGCTTGGGCCTCATTGCAAGAACATGTTTCTACAATTTATTATTTAGTTTTTCTTTCCTAGAGCCTTGCTTTGTCCTAGCTCTTAATTTTCTCCTGTAGAAGATCTGCTGGAAAAAAAAAGAGAATATCCTTTATGTAAATACTTAGCTGGCTTGATCAGAATCAGAGAATGAGTGTTGTTACCGAAGGAGACTTGTATCTGTTTAAGATTTACCGGAGCACTCTGTGGTTGCCATGGAGTGGACCCAACCCAGATGTCCATTAACTGATGAGTGGATAAGCGAAATATGCTCCATGCGTACAATAGAATACTATTCAGCAACGAAAAGGAATGACATATGGGTCCATCCTACAACATGGGTGAGCCTGGAAAACATGCTCAGTGACAGAAGCCATTTGCAAAAGGATAAATACTGTGTGAATCCATTTATTTGAATATCTAGAATAGGCAAATTGATAGAGACAGAAAGTAAGATTAGTGGTTCCCAAGGCCTGGGGAAGGTACTGTGACCCCTCATAGGTACAGGGGTTCTTTTGGGGGTGATGAAAATGTTCTTACATTGACAATGGTGATGGTTACACAACTCTGTGAATATACTAACAGTCATTGAATTGTACACTTTATTTTTATTTTTGAGACGGAGTCTCGCTCTGTCGCCCAGGCTGGAGTGCAGTGGCGCCATCTCAGCTCACTGCAAGCTCCGCCTCCCGGGTTCACGCCATTCTCCTACTCAGTCTCCTGAGTAGCTGGAACTACAGGTGCCCGCCACCTCGCCCGGCTAATTTTTTGTATTTTTAGTAGAGACGGGGTTTCACCATGTTGGCCAGGATGGTCTCAATATCCTGACCCCGTGATCCGCCCGTCTTGGCCTCCCAAAGTGCTGGGATTATAGGCGTGAGCCACCGCGTCCGGCCGGATTGCACACTTTAAAAGGGCAAATTGTATGGCATGTGAATTCTGTCTCAATAAAACTGGTAAAAAAAAAAAAAAAAATAGCATGGTACTGAAAGGCAGCGCTCAGAGCTTGTGGGACGTTTTTCTCCAGTCGGGATTCCGTGAGTGTTTCCAAGGTGGGATCTTTCAACTTGGAGTGAGAGTGGGTGGATCCGGGACAGACATGGAATTTTCAGTCTTCTTCCTCCTCTTCCTCTCCCTGTTCATTGCCCCTGCCGTGGTGGCAGCTGTCACATATGAAGATCTCACACTGGCCAGGGGCTGGGCTTGGTGCTGTATGCAGATTGTCTTATCAAAGCTATGACGCTTTTGAGGTAGGTATGATAATATGTCCTCATTGGGCAAGTGAGAATAGGGAACCCCAGAAATTGTGTGCACTGTTTTGCCTGATCTTACATACTTTGGTAGGAGACTTTGATCAGATTCTTAGGGGGCCAAAAAATGGTCAAAAACCTCTGAACGGAGACAGCAGCAATTTTTGTGTTGTTTTGTATTTTTGAGATGGAGCCTTGCTCTGTCGCCCAGGCTGGAGTGCAATGGGGCGATCTTGGCTCACTGCAACCTCCGCCTCCTGGGTTCAAGTGATTTGCATGCCTCAGCCTCCAGAGTAGCTTGGACTACAGGCATGTGCCACCACGCCCAGCTAATTTTTGTATTTTTAGTGGAGATGGAGTTTCACCATGTTGGCCAGGTGGGTCTCAAACTCCTCACCTCAAGTGATCCGCCCGCCTTGGCCTCCCAAAGTGCTGGGATTACAGGCATGAGCCACTGTGCCTGGCCTGAGACAGCAGCTTTTAAACTCTCTTTTTATTTTGGATCCATGGTAAGAAATATCTTTTCATAAAAACCCCAGTTCAAGCATGCATTTACCTATATCCATAAATAAAAGTTTCATAAAATGGTATCTTCCTATAAGCACACTGATGTTTGCTACTCTACTGTTCTTTCATTTCATTAAAGAAACGTGCTGTCCAGGCAATCTCAGTACTTTGGGAGGCCGAGGCAGGGGGATTGCTTGAGCAATCTTTGGGTGACAAAGAGAGAGTCTCTGTCTAACAAAAAAAAGAAAGAAAGAAATGGGGTAGTCACAGCTTCCTAAATGAATTTTATGACCCATTGAGTCAAGATGATAGTTTTAAAATGTTGCTAAGAGAGAAGTAAGGAGGAAAATGCATTGGTGAGTGTTGAGGAGCCCAACTTCTTTTGAGGAGTCATGGTCGATCTGGTGTCTCATGTGTTATCCTGGGGCTTCAACTCCTGTTTACTCATTCAGTTATTCATTGATCGCCCAGTCTTCCAGGCATGCAGTCATTCATTCGAGGTGATTATTGAGCTCCCCTTGACAGTAGGTATGGGGCTGGGGGTTGGGGATCCAGGGAGTGGTCCTGCTTGAGAGACTGGCCCTGCCCACCTGGCACTAGTGGGCTGGGACCCTCCCGTCACTCTTGTCTCCATCTTGTTGTGCACTGTTGATGCTCCGCTGAACGATCTTGGCACCTTTGCTAAAAATCAGTTGATCGTCAATGTATGGATTTATGTCTGGGCTTTCAATTCTATTCTGTTGATCAACAGGTCTGTCTTTGTGCTAGTACCACACTGTCTCTATCACTGTAGCTTTGCAGTACGTTTTAAAATTGGCAAACATGTGACACTTCCTACTTTGTTCTTCAACCTTCTGCTGGCTATTTGGGATCCCTTGAGATTCCCTGTGAGTTTTAGGGTGTGCTTTTCTGTGTCTGCAACAAGCCGCCATTGGAATTTTGGGAGGAATTGTACTGAATTTGAGAATTGCTTTGGATAGCGTCTTTAACAACATGAAGTCTTCCAGTCCATGAACATAGGATGTCTTTCCTCTTCCTTATGTTTTCTTTAATTTCCTTTAGCAATGTTTTGTGATTTTCAAGGTACAAGTCTCTTACCTCTCCGGGCAGATTTACCCCTGGGTGGTTTATGCTTTTGGATGCTGTTGTCAGTGGGATTGTTGTCCTTGCCAGTGGTCGCTGAGCCCAGCTGCAGCCTTGTCTTGTACTGCAGGGTGTCTGTGTCACCCACTTGCCTGGTTCTGGCCACTTTTCTTGCAGGAGGTCAGGAGTGTGCTGATCTGGAGTGGGGCCCTTAGCACAACAGAGCTGCTCCTTGGTGCTAGGAGGTGTGTCCTGAGGTTGGCCATCCGTGTCAGAGGACCTGGCACCTCACCCTCATCGTGGGATATCACTGACCACCAGTCCCTGACAGAGAGATGCACCTCTGCTGGGCTTGGCCTACGAGGTAGGAGCTGACTGCAGGAGCAGGAAAGAGCCCATGGCCCCCAAGGGGACCTACAGTTGGCTCTCCTGTGGTTACTTGGCATGTTTGATAGAGGCCTGGGTCTGGCACAGAGAACACTGCCCGTTGACAATCGTTAAGCCTTGGCAGACCAGACTGGATGACACGTTATCTCCCCACACAGGCCCTGGACATACTTGAGTAAAGGGGCTTATTACTTTCATAGTGTTGGCTGGAGTGGTGTGGTAACTCCAGAAAAGGTTCTGGCAGAATCCCAGACCTTGGGGTGTTCTCACCAGTATCTTCGTGTTCAAGGTTCAGCACAGCATGGGGTGGCAGGAGATGGGAACTTCAAGGCTGAGGCCAGAGTCTGCTGACTGGAGCCTCTGCTGAGGTCCTTATCAGTGCCGGGAGAGCAGCAGCCTAATCTCAAGATGGTGTAGAGGATTAAGCAGGGGCGTGCATGAAGAGTTGAGAACTGGCTGTGTGGGTGTGCAGGAGGTGGGGATGACCCGGGGGCTGGAGCTACAGTTTGTCTTCCTTCTCCCACTGGCAGAGGTGAAGAGAGGTGTTTTGTCCTGGGGCCACCAGGCCTATCCATGGAGCAGGGATCCACAGGCAGCCTGTGCCCCATCTGAGTCTATTTTGTGTTGCTATAAAGGAACACCAGGCTGGGTAACTCATAAAGACAAGAGGTTTGTTTGGGTCCTGTTTCTGCAGGCTGTACATGGCACTGGTATCTGGTTCTGGGGAGGCCTCAGGGGCTTCTCCTCATAGTGGAAGGTGAAGAGGGAGCAAGAAAGGGAGAGGAAGGAGGTGCCAGGCTTTTTTCTAAGAAAACAGAAACATGGCTGCATTATTTTAAGCAAAACATGTATTGGCTTAGGTCGCCGTGTTCGTCTCCCAGGGCTGTTGCACCAAGACACCAAATGCTGGGTGGCTGTTTGGGAGGCCGAGGCAGGCAGATCACTTGAGGTCAGGAGTTCGAGGCCAGCCTGGTCAACATGGCAAAACCCCATCTTTACTAAAAATACAAAAATTAGCCAGGCGTGGTGACAGGCGCCTGTAATCCCAGTTATTTGGGAGGCTGAGGCAGGAGAATCGCTTGAACCTGGGAGGCGGAGGTTGCCGTGAGCTGAAATTGTACGACTGCACTCCAGCCTGGGCAACTGAGCCAGACTCCGTCTCAAAAACAAAAAAAAAGCAGAAAGGGATTCTCTCACAGTTATGGAGGCCAGGAGCTTCTAGGGGTTAGAACTCCAACATATCTTTTTTGGGGGGAAGGAGGGGCATCATTCCCCATAGAGGAGCCCATAATCTCAGGGAGCCCTGACCCAGATATTTGACGTTGGTGTAATCTACTTGTGTGTGTGTATTGGTGGACGAGGGGGACTGGCCTCACATCCCTTCAGCGTCTTGGGGGTCGAGGGTGCCTCCCCTCCCACTCCCCTGAGTCAGCCCCAGGGAAGACCGATTGTGGGGCTGGATAGTGTGGGAACCCCCAGCCCCATCCTGTCTCCAGCCGTCAGCGAGGTGTGCTTGGCCCCTTCCCAGAGGACCAGTGGGTGAGATGGGACAGCTTTGCAGTTGGAGAGGATGGGGAGGTTCAGGCCGGCGGAACAGATGTGCGGACACAGAGGAGTGTGCAGAATGTGGAGCTGAGCTTCCCGGAAGGCCCGTGGGAGAGGCGAGACTGACATCATCTCGATACTTTTTCACTGGGGCCTGAAAGCCTGGTACAGAATGAGACTGAAAGCACTTGTCTCGTTGAGCAAATCATTCAGCTTTGTTATTTCTCTAATTGAAATAATTCCTGGCATTAATTATTTGGAGAGCACTCATGACTACGTGGACATATCTTTTTGGGGACCATGAACCATCTGAGGGTCATAATTTCACTCTAATTTTTGTTTCTTTTGAGATGGAGTCTCACTCTGTCACCCAGCCTGGAGTGCAGTGGCGCGATCTCGGCTCACTGCAACCTCCACCTCTCGGGTTCCAGCGATTCTTCTGCCTCAACTTCCTGAATAGCTGGGATTACAGGCGCCTGCCACCAGGCCTGGCTAATTTTTATATTTTTAGTACAGGTGGGATTTCACCATGTTGGCCAGGCTGGTCTCAAATTACTGATCTCAGATGATTTGTCTGCCTTGGCCTCCTAAAGTTCTGGGATTACAGGTGTGAGCCACCATGCCTGGCCTGTTTCGCTCCATTTTGCAGAGGAAGGAACAGAAGCATGGAGTCCTCCCAGCCACATGGCCTCGGATCCAGGCTGCAGGTCCAGGCTTTCTGACTCCAGGGCTGGTGCCCCCTGTCCTGTGCCACTTCCCCTGTAAAATGAGATGAAAATGAGTCTCATTTTATAGATGAGGAAACTGAGGCCCTGAGAGAGGTAAGAAACCGGGTCTCTGGCTGAGTGCACCTCTCACTGAAGACACCTCTGGGCACAAGCCTTCTTCGAGCTGCTGTGTGTGCTGGTGTCAGAATGAACAATATCCATTGTGCGCGGGACAGACCATCAGCAAAGCTAGGGACCCGTTTTCTCCTCCCTGCCCCCTTTCTCACTTCAGACCCTAGACAAGAATCGGAGGTCCGTTTCTCAAGTTTAGCTCCTGTCTGATTAAATTTGGATTTGCTCCACTCTTTTTCACGGACATAAAAATATCTGCGGAGTGAAAATGTGTGCAGAGGATGCAGTGCGTGCAGGCTGCGGCTCGAGGTCGATCAGATTCCTCCAGCGATAAAAGGCCCGCTGAGGAAACGGCCCCCACCACCAGCGTGGCCCCATTGATTGGTTTTTATTTTCCTCTGTTGCTGGAGTGATCCAATTTGAAGCCCTGTTTCTGAGCATGTTGCAAGGAACCCTAGGGGCTGCAACAGCCCTGGAGATGCTGGCTGGAAATCAAACTCAAAGTGGTGCTTTCTTCCTGTTAAAGCAGGAGACCTCTGCCCGAGAATGGGCCGTTTTGGGGGGCTTAGCCATTTAGGACATGGAGTGAGTAGGTTTTATTGCCAAAGCAGTTCCGGCCTCGGCCTCAGGCTCTGTGTGGCTCCGGTGGGGAGTGTGTCTTGATGTGCACCATGAATAAGCCCCATGCCTACTTGAGTTTCGGGTTTCTGTTTTACCTATACTTCCATATTGTGGGCACGGAAGGCCACGGAAATGTGCTTGCACCTGGATTCGCTGTCACTCACTGGCTTCTGGTGACACAGTCTAGGGAGGGTTTCTCCAGCCGTACTTAGTTCTTCCTGCCATCAGATGAAACAGCCTCCTCTCCCTGCTCCTAATCAGGAGGATGGAGTCTCATTGGCGGCTCTCCCGTCCTGCTGCTGGTGCCTTCACACTTCTTCAGATACGTGGCCATCTTAAGGTGCAAATTCCTTCGTTTGTTTCTCAGTGGTTATCGACAGCAAGGGTTGGCAAACTTTTACTGCAAAGGGCCAGATAGGAAATGTTTGAGTCTTTGTGGGACATACAGTCTCTGTTGTAGTTATTCAGCTCTGCTGGTATAGCATGCATGCGGCCACAGAAAATACATACACGGGCCTGGCGCAGTGGCTCACGCTTGTAATCCCAGCACTGTGGGAGGCTGAGGCAGGCGGATCACTTGAGGTCAGGAGTTTGAGACCGGCCTAGCCAACATGGTGGGACCCCATCTCTACTAAAAATACAAAAATTAGCTGGGTGTGGTGGCAGGACAGGTGCCTATAGTCCCAGCTACTCGGGAAGCTGAGGCAGGAGAATCGCTTAAACCCTAGAGGTGGAGGTTGCGGTGAACTGAGATCATG
>NW_012114466.1:3626103-3628116 GCF_000951035.1 Colobus angolensis palliatus | reverse complement strand
GGGGCCTATGGCAACACCTCCCTTACCTGTCTTGCAGTATTATTTGAGGAACTAAATACAATAACCCAGGAGAAAGTGCAGGTATGAAATCAGGGCACACAGCCCGTCACCAGGGGCTTGAAGGAGGAGAAGAGTGGGTGGGGATGTGAGCACGGAAGCTGGAGTCTGGGGCTGAGCCGGGTGTGTATTTCCATCTGTGCCACAGGGGCACCCCTTTCAGGCACTGGTTGCCTGATTCCTGTTGTCTCATCTCCTAAGAGAGTCCCAGGCAGCCTGAGACTCTCTCACTACTGCGGGCTTCAGAGCAGCATCTGTGCTGAGTAACAGCCGCGGGGGAAGAAGCAGAGATCTCCCGTGACAGCGTAGCTAGGCAGCCGTAAAAATCCTACTGCCAGCTCGTGGAAAAGGTCTCATTTGACAGGTGCCATGCCATCAAAGACCTGTGCTCTGCAGCTGCAAATTCCCAGCTGAAAAATATCAGTAATTCTTATGAAGGGAGGGGGGAGCCCTGCAGAGCTCTTGTGTCACCCCATCTGTTTGTAGGCACTGGAGGGATTGATGATGAGGTGGGGACTGTTGGGCTGACCACGCTGCCGCTGTGGATAGCCTGTGACTCTGTGGCTGGCACCTGGCTGGCCTCAGTGAAGCCCTTCAGTCCCAGCTCTGACCGTGTCTCCGTGGAGAGACCAGCAGGTGATAGTGTTGGGTGGGCAAGGCTGTGCTGGTGACCTGCGTAGCAACAGCAGGACAAGGAAGGGGATAACCACCCCATCCCTTCTGCTGGAAGGAGCCCTTCCTGTCGTCGGCGCTGCACGTAACCAATGAGGCGAATGCCAGAAAGCCCTTGGTTTGCGTCAATCCGGGGAGAGGATTGTGCGGAAGTGCAGGAAGGGACTGCAGGAAGCAACTGAGTGAAGGTCTCTGTTAGGGGTTTGTGTTCCCCTAAAAGGTATGTCCAAGTCCTAGTCCCCAGCTCTTGGGACCGTCACCTCATTTGGAAATAGGGTCTTTGCAGATGCGCTTAAGATGAGGCCCTTCTGAAGTAGGGTGGGCCCCTAATTCCATGTGACTGGGACCCTTACGGGGAGAGGCGGCAGGACACAGAGACAGGCCCGGGATGCAGAGACGGGACAGAGACTGGAGAGATGCCGCCACAAGCCAAGATGCACCGAGGACCGACGGCCACCTCCAGAGACTGGGAAGAGGCCAGGACGGATCCTCCCCTGGAGCCTTCAGTGAGAGCACGGCCCTGCCGACGCCTTGATCTCAGACTTCTGGCCTCCAGGATTGGGAGAGAATCGATGTCTGTTGTTTTACGCTGCCGGTTTGCGGTACTTTGTCACGGTGGCCACAGGACGCGAATACAGTCACCATCTGGCCTTTGATCCTCTAATTGCCTCGGCGGTTCTCCTGCCAGTCAGGGCTGTGAGTGAAACCTGAAGGTCACAGTTGGAAATCAAGTTAAAAGAATTAAACTAGAAGTGCAACATGAGAGTCCGTCACCCTGAGAGGCAGTGCGAATGCCAAACACAGGCAGGCAGGGCTGGACCTGCATAAATTGTGGCTTGACAGCACCGGGAGAAAGAAAGCCCAGGTCTGCTCTGCTCACCTGATTCTGGGAATGCTGAACATACTTGTGTTCCTGATATCACCCCAATGCTAACTTCCCACCCCTTGGAAATGTCAAAACATTGTGTTATGAATGCTCTTCGCTGAGCAATTGTGATCTCTTTCTGTAAAGATCCAAAGAATATTTCCGGCTCTGTGAACCACCTGCCTCTGTAGGAATGAATCAACTCTGCCATGGAAGCATGAAAGCCCCTATAGACAGTTCATTAACATAGCTGTGGCTGCGTCCCCGGGAAGCTACAAAAGACAATTCATTAACATAGCTGTGGCTGTGTCCCCGCCAAGCTACAAAAGTAGGTGGTGGGCCGGGTGTGGTGGCTCATGCCTGTAATCCCAGCACTTTGGGAGGCTGAGGCAGGTGGATTGCTTGAGCCCGGGAGTTTA
>NW_012114466.1:3624374-3625588 GCF_000951035.1 Colobus angolensis palliatus | reverse complement strand
TGTTACATTTTCTAGAAGTTCTCAGTGATGGCCGTTTGAAGGATTTAGCTGCTGTTCCCTGTGGCTTTCACAGCGCTGCCTTGAGTGGGTGTTAGGGCACCGTGCGGGCAGTGGGGATGCCTGGGAAAGCCCAGACCGTTTGTCCTCTGCTCACAGCGACACAGCAACAGTTAACAGACTCTAGTGACCAAATGCGTGGGTTTTTCCTACACCAAGTGGCGGATACCAGCTGGGTGTGCTCCAATTCAATTCAGTTCAGTTCTGGCTCCTCCTACCTGGAGATGGCATCAGATCCCCCAGGGTGAGGGCTCAGTCCCCCAGACTCTGAACAGTCGGCTGGAAGTCAGGGTTCCCACAGCCCCATCTTTGGATTCAATTAATTTGCTGGAGTGACTCACAGAACTTGGGGACACATTTCCTTATATTTTCTGGTTTATTGTAAAGGATGTTACAAAGGATACAGATGAAGAGGTGCATAGGGTGAGGTGTAGGGGAAGGGGCACGGAGCTTCCATGCCCTCTCCGGGCGTGCCACTTCCCAAAAACCAAGTGTCCGCTCTCCGGAAGCTTCCTGATTCCTGCCCTCCTGGACCTTTCACAGAGCCTCATTGGATGCACATGATTGACAGCCATGTAGAAATGGGGTTGGACAGCAAGGGTGTGATCTAACACTAACACCTGGACTGGGGAGGCCCGCAAGACCTGTCTGTGCAGCCTTCCTTCCTCCAAGGGGTGGGGCAGACCCCTGTCTGGAGGGAGGATCTCATTACAAGCTGATGAGAGTCCTGCCTTGGGCAGGTGAAAGGAGGGCAGAATAAGGTTAGAGAGACTGTTTTCTGAGGCCTAAAGTGCCCCAACGTCTTTTATTATTATTATTATTATTTTTGAGACAGGGCTGGAGTACAGTGATGCCATCTTGGCAGACTGCAACCTCACCTATCAGGCTCAAGAGATCCTCCCACCTCAGCCTCCCTAGTAGCAGGCACGACAGCTGCACACCACAACGCTTGGCTAATTTTTAAATTCTTTTGTAAACACAGGGTCTTGCTATGTTGCCCAGACTGGTCTCGAACTCCTGGGCTCAAGCAGTGCTTCCGCCTCGGCCTCCCACAGTGCTCAGATTACGGCGTGGGCTCCTCAGCTGGAGGAGTTAAACTCATAGAGACAGGAAGTAGAATGGCAGTTGCCAGGAGCTGTGGGGCCGCGGCGGGGGGG
>NW_012114466.1:3621073-3624259 GCF_000951035.1 Colobus angolensis palliatus | reverse complement strand
GAGGTCAGGAGTTCGGGACCAACCTGGCCAACATGGCGAAATCCCGTCTCTACTAAAACTACAAAAATTATCCGGGTGTGGTGGGGGGCGCCTGTAATCTCAGCTGCTTGGGAGGCTGAGGCAGGAGAATCACTTGAACCCAGGAGGCAGAGGTTGCCATGAGCCGAGATCGCACCATTGCACTCCAACCTGGACGACAAGAGTGAAACTCCATCTCTTAAAAAAAAAACAAAAGTTAAAGTGAGAAATTTTATGTTACATGTACCTTACTGTAATTAAAAGAATGAAAAAAAAATACTGGGAAATACATTACACATACAAAAAAGTGTACGTATGTATAGTTTACAGACTAATTTTAAAGAAGTACTCATGGTTCTGCTATCCAGCTTAAGAAATAACATTGCTTGTTTCTTGAGCCGTATGCCCTGTACCTCCTGTGCCCCTCTCTCCCCACCAGAGGTGACCAGTGCCGTCTTAGTTGCGTTTAGCATGTATATGAGTCAGAGTTCTCTGGAGAAACAGAACCGATGGGGGATATGTAGCTCTGTCTGTCTGTCTTTTTTTTTTTTTTTTAGACGGAGTCTCACTCTCTTGCCAGGCTGGAGTGGCGTGATCTCGGCTCACGGCAACCTCCCACTCCCTGGTTCAAGCAAGTCTCCTGCCTGAGCCTCCTGAGTAGCTGAGATTATAGGCACTGGCTTCCATTCCTGGCTAATTTTTATATTTTTCTTAGACACAAGGTTTCATCATGTTGGCCAGGATGGTCTCGATTTCCTGACCTTGTGATCTGCCTGCCCTGGCCTCCCAAAGTGCTGGGATTGCAGGCATGAGCCACCGCTCCCAGCCTGTCTGTCTGTCTCTATCCATCTCTCTCTCTCTCTCTCTGTCTATCTATCTATATATATATGAAGAGATTGATTGATTATAAGTTATTGGCTCATGTGGTTACAAGGCTGAGAAATCCCAGGATCTTCAATCTGGAGACCCAGGAGGGCCAGTGGTGTCAGCCCAAGTGCGGGAGGAGACCCACGTCCCAGCTGAGTGAGTCCCCTTACCCTGCCTTTCGGTCTATTCAGGTCTCACATGGATTGGCCAAGGCCTGTCCACACCGGGGAGGGCCGAATGCTAACCTCATCTAGAAACACCTTCACAGTCATGCCCAGAATAATGGTTAGCCAAGGACCAGGCTGCTCCTCGCCCAGTCCAGGCAGCTTGTCGGCAGGCCCTGCTCCACTTACTTGTCTTTCCTTGTGTTTCGCACACGCGTGCACCTGTGTCCTTCCCATTCTTCAGTTTTGCCTGACTTTGACCCCGATGTGACCGGAGCCCCGCTGTGCGTGCTCTCCTGTGACTCAAGTTTACACAGTAGCCCAGCTTTGGGGCACAGCCCCATTTCCTCCGGGCACGGCTGCCTCCGCTGGGTGGCTGCGTGGGATCCCACACCAGGAGCACAGTCCCTTTGTCACCTAGGAGGGGTGATTTCGTGCCCGAGTTGCATGTGGATTTCCTCCTGCCGAATTTTAATTAAGAGGCAGGGAGCAGGCGGGTGAAGGGCACACATGCAGATGCAGCGTTGCCTGGGTTCGAATTCTGCCTGCGCCATTTCCTACCTGCTGAACCTGATCAGACAAGTTACTCTACCTCTCTCTGCCACAGGTTTTTGTTCGTTTGTTTGTTTTGTTTTCGTTTTGTCTCGTTTTGTTTTTGTTTTTGAGACAGGGTCTCCCTCTGTCACCCAGGCTGGAGTACAGTGGTGCGATCTTGGCTCACTACAGCCTTGACCCTGTGGGCTTAAGCGAGCCTCCCACCTCAGCCTCCTGAGTAGCTGGGATGACAGGTGTGCACAACCTCACCTGGCTAATTTTTTAATTATTTGTTGAGATGGGGTTTCACTGTGTTGCCCAGGGTGGCCTTAAACTCCTGGGCTCAAGTGATCCTCTTGCCTCAGCTTCCTGAAATGCTGGGATTAAGTGTGAGCCACCTCATCTGGCCTTTGTGCCCCAGTTTTCTCGATCAGGTAATGATGATAGGTGGTGAGGGTGACTGTATAAAATGTCCGGAAATGGCACGTGCTCCGTGCCCAGCGGTTAGAGGCTCAGGGCCGAGCTGGGGGCTGAGCTGGGGCATTCTTGTTCCATGGCTTTCCTGCTGATAGTTTCTCCTTTTCTCATTTTTTTTTTTTTTTTTGCTGCTTGTCTCAACCTGACAAAAATGCTCAGTTTAGAAGCATGTCGTTCCATTTGTGGGAAAATTAAACACATTTAAGAGTAAATTAAATTAGGGGAGTTGTGATCATTAGTTAAATAAATTATTTTTTTTAAATGTAATGTACCAAGCATAGCTCATGTGACACGCTCCATAAATATTTGTTAGGATGAATGATAATTTTATGAGCCAATCAAGTCATGTATAATGGGATTATTTGGTTCTGGAACTAATGAAGTGACAGTAGAGCAATAAAGCTTCTAAAAAGAATCTCCGTGCTTGCAAAAAATCCAAAAATGGGGGAAGAGGCTCATGCTGGATTTCACCCAAGAGCAAGGCCCGAGGAGAGCTGGGACGCTGTGTCCCCGGAGCTGTCCAAGGGGGCCCTTGTGACTTGGCAGGGGTGACTTTGAAGCCTGAGTTTGTCAGCACTCTGGGTGGACTGGGTCTTGGGGGAGGCCTGCCTTAGCTCGGCTCGGGAGACCAGTGAATACAGCAGGATGTCCGCTTGCAGTTCGTGGTTTATGTCATGCCAGACGTGCAGGGGGCCCGGTGTCTCAGCACTTGACACCTGTGGGACTGAGAGAGGAGTCAGTCTAGCACCAGACCTCCGCTTGGTGGGGGAGGGGAGTGGGAGAGGAGGGAGAGGATAGAGAGGGAGCTGGAGCCCCAGTCCCACAGCTTAGGTCCTGGGAAGCTCTCTGGGTTCATGCTTGCCTTGAGGGGAGGTTGGAAAGCTTGAAGAGGGACCGGGAGCCTCGCAGTGTGGCATGAGCTTTGCTGGAAGCCTGGCTCTTTGAGAGGGGTGGGGCTGAGAGCAGCTAGACCTGACTTCATCCTCCTGCCTGCTTTCCTGTCTGGGGCGTACCCTGGGAAGGGACATAAGCTCCCTGAACCTTGATCGCCTCCCCTGTCCAGGGGAGGAAAGGAAGGTACCTGCCTAATTGGGCTCTTGAAAATAATAAATGAGATAATACAAAA
>NW_012114466.1:3614447-3615858 GCF_000951035.1 Colobus angolensis palliatus | reverse complement strand
GGCGTGAGCCACTGTGCCCATCGGACGTGGATTTTGGATGGGACACCGTTTAACCCACGGTACCTGGTACTCAGTGACTAAAACCCACTAGTGTTGGTCACTCAGTCACTGTTCTTGTTATTACTTTGATAGATGAGGGTGTGATGGGGGGAAAAATAGAAGCAAAGTTGATTGTATCTTCTCAGCTCTGCACACTCTGTGGCTTTCTTTTTTTTTGAGAGAGAGTCTTGGTCTGTTGCCCAGGCTGGAGTGCAGTGGCATGATCTCGGTGCACTACAACCTCCGCCTGTCACATTTAAGCAATTCTTCTGCCTCAGCCTCCTGAGTAGCTGGCATTACAGACATCTGCCACCACGCCTGTCTAATTCTTGTATGTTTAGTAGAGATGGGGTTTCACCATGTTGGCCAGGCTGGTCTCGAACTCCTGGCGTCAAATGATCCACCCACCTTGGCCTCCCGAAGTGCTGGGATTACAGGCAGGAGCCTCCACGCCTGGCCCCGTGGCTGATTGTTACACTGTTCTAGGGAAAGGGGAGGAGGACTTATTCTCTTTGGATTAATAAAATACCGTGAGGCTTGTGTTTGCACAGTGCCCACAGCCTACACACTGACGAGCCCTTTTAGATTGACTTCTGCTGAGTCATTTCATCCTGTTCCATTTGTCAGCCGTAGGGTAAATAGCAGTTTTTCTGACATATACTCCTTTTGAATAAATTCTACTCTGTCAGCCTCGGGAAGTAGAAGGCGCCGGTGTAGTATCCCGACCTCATTCACAGGGGAGAAGAGATGCCTGTTGCCACAGAACGTGAATGTTGGGTGTCCATTCAAGTGTCACGTGTGTGGTGTAGATTGTCTTCGCTTAATGAAAAAGATGCTGTACACCTTTTCCTTTAGAAAATTTAACTTGGCTTGTTTGACAGGCACAGAAGATGTGTTATTAAACACTTGCAAAGCCTGCTGTCATTTGGTTTTAAACAGCACTTGTCATCTGTGGTGGGGCGTGTTTGCTCAGCATCATGGAAAGAGGATGTGAGGTACCCAGGCAGCAGTTTCTCTACCACGATGCTTTCTCTGCTTGCTATCAGGAGAAATGTTCTTTCCTTTGTTGTGGGAAGGTGGAAAGGGCACTCCGAAATGCAAGGTGGCTTTTTGTATCAGAATTTTGTGGCTGAGACCAGGCGTGGGGGCTCATGTCTATCATCGCAGCACTTTGGGAGGCCAAGGCAGGCGGATCACCTGAGGTCAGGAGTTTGAGACCAGCCTGGCCAACATGACAAAACCCCATCTCTACTAAAAGTACAAAACATTAGCCGGGTGTGGTGGCAGCTGCCTGTAATCCCAGCTACTTGGGAGGCTGAGGCAGGAGAATCACTTGAACCCAGGAGGTGGAGGTTGCAATGAGCCGAGATCG
>NW_012114466.1:3608040-3608512 GCF_000951035.1 Colobus angolensis palliatus | reverse complement strand
CTCTTGGCTCACTGCAACCTCTGCCTCCTGGGTTCAAGCAGTTCTCCAGCCTCAGCCTCCCGAGTAGCTGAGACTACAGGTGCATGCCACCATGCCCGGCTAATTTTTGTACCTTTAGTAGAGATGGGGTTTCGTCATATTGGTCAGGCTGGTCTCGAACTCCTGACCTCAGGTGATTCACCCGCCTCAGCCTCCCAAAGTGCTAAAATTACAGGTGTGAGCCACTGTGCCCGGCCAGATTCTTTGCTTCTGTGTGTGTGTCCATGAATGAATGTAGGCCAACAGTATTGATGCTGGGGTTACACATTTTAGTGAGTAGGTACATTTACACATACAGAATCCATGAATCAAGGTGATGGACTGTACTTTGACATTTGTCGAGCACTGTAGGAGGAACCCACAAACTGTTCCTTCCCTCTGCTCACATACTGCCCAGGATAAGACTTCTGACACCAGAGGTGCAGGGATGCCC
>NW_012114466.1:3604332-3606455 GCF_000951035.1 Colobus angolensis palliatus | reverse complement strand
GGCTTCCTCGGTGCTGGGGGTCCGCACTCACAGAGGGCATGGTCTGTGCTCCAGGGGATCGGGCAGCTGCTCCTGGTACAGATGAGTCAGGAGGTAACCTCCTCCAGGGCATGTGAGAAGCTCTCAGTGACCAGGCCAGCTCGGATCCCCAGCCTAGCCGCTCCTGGTACAGATGAGTCGGGAGGTAACTTCCTCCAGGGCACGTGAGAAGCTCTCAGTGACCAGGCCAGCTCGGATCCCCAGCCGAGCCGATGTGCTCTCTGTTGCCACATTCCGTGTCACAGGTCTCCCCGGCTTCCCATTCTTGGGGCCAGGTCTTCCATGGATGGGTTGCGGTGCTGCCTTTGATACCAGAGGCCTGGGATCACTTTCCTCCTCGGTTTCTGTGTGGGCAGTGGCTCCCTCACCTGTCTCATGCCCTGCCTTGCAAGGGCAGAGGGCTGGTGTTGGGGTGGTGCTGGGGACTGGGGAGTGGAATATCCCTCTCCGTGAAGATGCCCAGGGACCGCATGTGTGACGCTGGCCACGTCAGCCAGTCTTCCTTCCTGCCAAGACCACCAGCCCTTGGTGCAGCCAGCCGTATCGCCTGGTTATAGTCACACCGAGACCCAGCTGTTTGGAAGTGTGGCTGTGGGGCCTTGGATCCCTTTTCCTTTCCACGTGTTTTGTGGAGAGGAATAACACAGGCATGCGCCATGCCCAGGGGGAGGCAATGCTGGGAAAGCAGAAAGGAGCTCAGAGCAGGGAATGCGTGTGGACTCGCGTTTGTTGAAGGGCCTGGCTGGGTTCCCCAGAGGCTGGGGTCAGTGTTCAAGTTCTGATGCTTCAGACCGGGAGGCCCTTGGAGGCCAGAGGACGTGACCTTGAAGAAAGGGCAGTTCTCACCTGTGGGCCTAGGAGAGGTCGTTGGCTTTATGACATTACTCCAGGTAATTATACGTGGTCCATACCTATAATCCCAGCACTTTGGGAGGCAGAGGCTGGAGGATTGCTTGAGCCCAGGATTTGGAGATCACCTGGCCAACAAAGTGATACCCCTGTCTCTCAAAAACAAAAAACAAAAACAAAAACAAAACCCCAACTGACCAACCATACAAACAAACAAACAAACAAACAAACAAACAAAAAATAGTTAGTTGGATATGATGGCATGCACCTGTTGTCTCAGCTACTCAGGAGGCTGAGCTGGGAGGATCACTTGAGCCTGGGAGGTTGAGGCCGCAGTGGGCTGTGATTGCACTAATGCACTTCAGCCTCGGTGATGGAGTGAGACCCTGTCTGACAACAACAGAACATTAATCCAGATAGTTCTAGGATGAGGGTTCTCAGAGCTAGATGGGCTTTTGCAAGTTCTTTCCATTGATCCTCAGGTTTGGTTGATTATATGAAACCAAGAGGAAATATACAGGGTTTTTGCGGAGAAAGGAAAATGTCATTTCTTTGGGTTTTACTGTAAATGGCGTTGGGCCATTCAGAGCTGATGTGAGGCCAGCCCTGCCTGCCCCGTGTGCCCCACTGAGACCCTGGAACCTGGGCTTTCTCCCACTGGGCCCCTAGTGCCCACTGACTAGTTGTGGGGTTTTGTGAGGACCCTTATATATCTGCTTCATCTTCCCAGATGGATGAGGGTGGTGCCATAGTGTTGCTGAGGGCTGCTCCTGGGTGGGGGTTCTCAGAAGGAGAAGTCTGTCCAGGAAGATTATATTTTATTACCTTCTCCCTCATCTTATTTATTTTCTGTTTTTTAAGAGACTGAGTCTCTCTATGTTGCCCAAGCCGGTCTCAAACTCCTGGACTCAGGCGATCCTCCTACCTCGGCCTCCCAAAGTGCTGGGATGCAGGTGTGAGCCACTACGCCCAGCCTCCTACCTCTTTCTTCTTTATTTATGGTTTATTTCAATGGGTTTTTGGGGGAACAGGTGGTGTTTGATTACATGAATAAACTCTTCAGTGGTGGTTTCTGAGATTTTGGTGCACCCATCACCCGAGCAGTGTACACTGTACCCAGTGTAGTCTTTTATCCCTCACCCACCTCCTACCCTTTCCCTGAGTCCCCAAAGTCCATTGTATCATTCTTATGCCTTTATATCCTCATAGCTTAGCTCCCGCTTATGAGTGAGAAC
>NW_012114466.1:3601673-3603496 GCF_000951035.1 Colobus angolensis palliatus | reverse complement strand
TGGGATTACAGGCTTGAGCCACCGCGCCCGGCCGTGATGACTTCTTTTCCCTTGGGTAGATACCCAGTAGTCTTTTACTTCTTTTTAAAGGAAACCTTGCTCTTTCTTAAAACTGCCCAAAAGAAATGAGAATGGCACTGCAGTAAACATCTATGAGCGCCTACTGTGTACCAGGCAGGTGGCTATGGCGGAATCTACCACATCTTAAAAGTCATCATCCAAGTTATCCTTTTTCTGAAATACTTTGTCTTTCAACTGAATGCTTTGTTTTTAGAGTGTGGCATGTTTGTGACAGCCAGTGAAGGGCCCCAGATGGATTCAAACAGAAGCAGAGTAGAAGTAGAGGGGACACTGACGGGCCTGTCTCCCTGTGAACCCCTTGGAGCTCAGGCAGAAATATTTTAGCCAAAAGGTCGAATCTGTACTTCTCTGGCTTTTAATGGGTTATATTGAAAAGGATGTAACCTGCCTATAAGGTTGTAACTTACATTTGGCTCAGTCTTAATTAACTTAACAAGGGGGGCCTCCCCACCCGTTATCCTCATACCCTGTATTTATGCATGTATTGACTTTTCTCTCGCTTTGATACCTTGAAGGCAGGGCCGTAGTCTTTCTCACCTTGGCATCCCAGGCTTGAGTGATGCCTGGTACACAGTAGGTGCACGACACACATCTGAGTTGAGATCCTGATATACACCCTGTATATGACCTTCGGCCGCCTGTTGACCCCTCACCGCCTCCGTTTTCTCATCTGTTAGATAGGGATGAGCATAAGGATTCTTCCTTGCTTGCCTTATGGGGCCTTGATGAGAATCAAATGAAATGATGACATCAGTCCCTTAATTATTTCTCCTCCTCCTCCTCCTCCTCTTCCTCCTCTTCCTCTTCTTCCGTCTTCCATCTTTCATCTTTCTTCTTCTTCTTCTTAGACCAGGTCTCACTCTGTTGCCCAGGCTGGAGTGCAGTGGGATGATCCTAGGCTCAAGTGTCCTCCTGCCTCAGCCTCCTGAGTAACTGGAAGTACAGGTGTGTGTCATTGTATCTGGCTAAGTTTTTGTAGAGGCAGCGTCTCACTATGTTGCTTAGGCTGGTCTCCAACTCCTGGGCTCAAGCAGTCCTCCTGCCTCAGCCTCCCAAAGTGCTGGGATTACAGGTGTGAGCTACTGTGCCAGGCCCCCTTAATTTATTCTGAAAATGGCATGTCAGGAGCTGGGTCTTGGCTGCCTTGCTCACCTTGTGAAATCCCCTTGCCTGGCAGGTAGGAGGCAATCGATGCATACATGGTGAATGGATGAAATGTTAGTTGCATTACACTGAAGTGGTCTAAACCTGACTCTAAGATGTGATACTAGGCTGCTGATCCTTTTATGATTTTTCAAGTGCATAGTTATTTTCCTTTCAAAAGCTAGTCACATTTCCTTTCCTGACTGACCCTCTGTTATTTCTGCCTCCTCCCCCAAGGGGTTGAGCAGCAGCCCCAGGCATCTCCTTGGCCAGCTTACTAGATACACATGTGTCGGGAATACCCTCTTTTGCCCCAGCCTTCCTTTGTGGGTGGCCCTGGACACTGGGCAGATGGAAAGGCCCTTTCCATGGAGCACTGGGCTGGCGAGGGCCTTCCTGTCTGTGCCCTCATGATGTCCTCACTTGGCTGTCGCGGCATCTCCTGGGCCACGAAGTGCTGTTTGCTGTCCTGGCCTTGGATTCCTGCATCAAGTCTCCCAGCAGGAAAACTGTTAAACCAAAACCAGTGTTGGGGACACGCATCAGCGTTGGGGACCGTATCAGCATTGGGGACTTGGATCAGCGTTGGGGACCCGCAT
>NW_012114466.1:3598244-3600378 GCF_000951035.1 Colobus angolensis palliatus | reverse complement strand
TGGGGAGCAGTCGCTCTGGCCCATGAGGCCGTTGGGAGTCAAGACAGAAATAGTGGTCTGTGGTCAGCAAGGAGCTATCGCTGGAAACACTGCGGTCCTCCCACAGCCTGACCCTCTGTGACCTTCCTCAAAGGCTCCCTAAAGAGGCTTTCCCTTGAAGTGCAAGTCATAGTGGTGCCCCCGCCACATCCCTATATGACCGAGGTGTGTGCCCTGCCTGCCCTCTGATGCCCGCCGGTCGTGCTGGTCTGCAGAGCCGCCGCCAGCTGCACCCTCCTCGCCAGTAAGTTCTGTTTGCTTTCTTATCGTTTTCAGCAGGAGCTAAACCCAGGCCAGTCCTTCTTTTCTTTTCTGCTTTATGGTAGAATTTTGTTTGGCAAGAATGGACCCTGGGTGGCTGCTTGACTTTTCCCAGGAAGGTGATGGGGATGTTGGTGTTAGGACGATGGGGAACGGGGTCCAGTTTGTCTCACTGCGGCCCCAGAGGGATGAGGGACTGACTTATGGAGTGAAGTTTCCAGCACTCTGCTGGAGCGAGTAGATCTTTGGGCCCAGAAGAATGGGATTTGGAACATTCTCAGGGACATGTTGCAATTAAAATTTTCTTTTTCGTAGGGGTAACTGATACTGTGGCTCTCTCTCTCTCTCTTTTTTTCTGAGATGGAGTCTCGCTCTTGTCACCCAGGCTGGAGTGCAATGGCGCCATCTCGGCTCACTGCAACCTCCGCCTCCCAGGTTCAAGCGATCCTCCTGCTTCAGCCTTCCGAGTAGCTGAGATTACAGGTGCCCACCACCGTGCCTGGCTAATTTTTGTATTTTTAGTAGAGATGGGGTTTCGTCATGTTGGCCAGGCTGGTCTTGAACTTCTGACCTCAGGTGATCCACCCACCTCGGCCCCCCAAAATGCTGGGATTACAGGCATGAGCCACCGTGCCTGACCACGGGTTTCTCTTTAGGTGTCTGCGGTTCTGTGTTTCCTCTCTCAGTGGCCAATTGTGGCCAGTGTCTGGCTTTCTCCCGGTCACCACTGGATATTCTGTCTTGTCTTTGGGAGGCAGAGTCAGTAGAAGGTGCTTTGCACTGGGCATGCCTGGGAGTGAGCCCAGCTCTGCTGTTATTAGCGCCCATCGTGACGGTCGGCCCAGCTGCCCCATGTTCGATTTTTCCTCCTGTAAAATGGGAACAACAGTAGAGCTGATGTGTCCTGCGCTTTCTGTGTCCTAGGGACTGTCCCAGCTCCTTAACGTGCTTTGCTCGTTGCTATCCTCCTAAAAACTTTTCTTTTACAGTTGAGTAATCTGAAGCCCAGAGAGGTTAAGTAACCTGCCCAAGGTCACACAGCAGATGAGAACGGGAGTCAAGAGTGTACCCAACAGCCTGGCTGCCTAGTCAGTGCTCTCAACCTCTGCTTGAAGGCCGCCTCCCTGGGCCCTGCTGGGGGACCCAGTAAGATGATGGTTATTCACATTCTCCGGTGTTTCTGATACCAAGCGAACTCCCAGTAAATGCTGCTTCCCCCTCTGGTGGAATAAAGAATGCACATTTTTTTCTGAGCTCTGCCTGGGTATCCTTAAGGAGAGGGACGCTGTGCCCGGGACGCAGGTGAGCATGATAAGAGCTGTTTCCTGGAGGAGCTCCCATGCTGACTTTTGCCTTTGATCTTCTGCATCTTTTTCCACAGGCTTTCTGTAGATGTGCGGGGATATTTCTAGAGGAGAAACCAGAGGTGGAAGGAGGGGCGTAAGGAAATCGTATGCTGGGCATCTCTTAGCTCACATTATCTGAGGCTCTTCAGGGACAATAGACCTTGCAATAAAAGGCAAAAAGGTGATTGTGCACAGAGTGGATTGCGCACTGAGTGCCTCTTCCTGCACGGTGCCGGGCGGGACGGGATCGATGGGGCTTGGCGGCTGGAGGAGCGCAGACCCTGCCCTCGCCTCCTGGGGCCTGTGCGGGACTTTGCTCACCTTGCTGTTTCTAACCAAGGTGCCAGATTCTTTTCACTCGGGTATGTCAGATTTTAACCCTTGAGGCTAGAGCCTTGCCAGGCTTATTCGAAGTCAGTGGCTTCTAGTAATCACAGGCCCTCTGCCCTAGACCCCAGACCAGGACCCCCCCCACCCCGAAACCTTGG
>NW_012114466.1:3590406-3597349 GCF_000951035.1 Colobus angolensis palliatus | reverse complement strand
ATGCAGCTGGGCGGCCTCTTCTGTGTCTCTGCAAGTCGCTGTCTTGGATTCTAACGCCCTCCTTCCCTCCCTCCCTCCCTCCCTGCCTCGCTCGCTGTCTACCAACGGGATCTAAGACCATGAGAACGTTTGAAAGTTTCTCAAATGTCTGTGTCTGTTGTTTGGTGGAAAGGACTTTGTAATTGAACGGAGTCAGTTGCAATGTGAATGTCATGTGGGGCTGATTTTCCTTGGCAAGTCCTTGCTGTCTGAGCCACAGTTCCCTGATGTGTAGAACCTTCCCTCCCCTGTTCCCCTTTCTGTACTGTTGGGAGGCTGAGCGAGCTCGTCATGAGGTCCCCGAAAGATAGCTTCCGTGCCCTGTGGAGCTCAGTCCCCGAGTCTCTGTCCCCACCTCCCAGGCCCTCTCTCACCACCCTTTTGGGTTGGTGAATTTCAAGTTGGGTATCAGATAGGACAAGGGAAGGGGACTGGAGAAGGAAGAGCCCCCAGTTTGCCCTCAGGACTTCAGAGTCACTCTTTTTCGTTTGTTTGATTTTTTCAGATGGAGTCTCGCCCTGTCACCCAGGCTGGAGTGCAGTGGCATGATCTTGGCTCACCACAACCTCCACCTCCTGGGTTCAAGTGATTCTCCTGCCTCAGCCTCATGAGTAGCTGGGATTACAAGTGCATACCACCATGCCTGGCTAATTTTTGTATTTTTAATAGAGATGGAGGTTTCACCATGTTGGCCAGGCTAGTCTCGAACTCCTGACCTCAAGTGATTCACCCTCCTCAGCCTCCCAAAGTGCTGGGATTACAGGCATGAGCCACCGCGCCCAGCCCAGAGTTACCCTTTATTTTTGTGCCTTACTACATATCTTCCTGCTACAGGACAGCCCAGAGCAACGGGACAAGCTTCTGTCATGAATAAGTCGCCTGCCTACTTGGGGTGTGGGGATAAAGGACTGGACCTCTCTCTCTTCACCCTGCAGGGCAAACTCCTTCAAGACTCAGCTCCAAGACTACCTCCTCCAGGAAGCCTCCCTGGACTACCACACTCCCTCCTGAGCCCCCAGCCTTCTCACATACCTCCCTTATTTGTCTCCTGGGTGCTAGAGCCCTCAGAGCAGGGCCTGTGTCTGAGTCCCCCTGTGGCCCACCCAGTGCCCTGTGCCAGGCCTGACCACAGTGGATGTCACTAAGCAGTTGTTGAATAAGTGAATGAACAGATGCAAACTAGGCCCAATCTTATCAAAGTATACTAGAGTAATTGTATAAAAAGCCAGACTTCTTTAAGTGGAGGAAATTTAAAGTTAGAAGTGGCTGGGCACAGTGGCTCACACCTATAATGCTAGCACTTTGGGAGGCTGAGGTGGGCGGATCACCTGAGATCAGGGGTTCGAGACCAGCCAGCCTGGCCAACATGGTGAAACCCGTCTCTATTAAAAATACAAAAATTAGCTGGGCGTGGCGGCACATGCCTGTAATCCCAGCTCCTTGGGAGGCTGAGGCAGGAGAATCACTTGAACCCAGGAGGCAGAGGTTGCAGTGAGCAGAGATCACGCCATTGCACTCCAGCCTGGACGGCAGAGTGAGAGTCAGTCTCAAAAAAAAAGAAGTGAGTGAATACGTTCATACCTGCTTTTGTAGCTCCTCGCTCTTAAACCTCTCGAATACCAATGGAAAATAAAGGGAACCGAGAGGTGAAAGATGTCACTGTCCTGATTTTCTTCAGATGCAGAAATTTCTGTGTAGCTGAGGAGGTAGGGCCTGCTTGCCCCACTTTGAATTTTGGAGTGTACTTGAGCAGAAGCATTCATTGCTTGGAGAAAGCAGAGGAGACCCCAGAAGCATTCCCCTCAGAAAGGGAGAAGCAGGTAGACCAAGCAGCAGTTCTGGGACCAGCTCTGGGGCCACCTGCTTTTTCCAACTGCGTTTCCGGCGGACTCGGCAGCTGGTCTGCACACAGGAGATCCTCAAAACAGATGAGTGAGCATGGTTGGCATTTTTACACTCCCTCCTTTAGTCTGCAGCGCTGGAGGAGGTGTGATTATGGTGTGTATTTTGTGCAGCCATTTGGTGGATACCTACGGAGGACCCGCCGTGGGGCAGGCTGCCGGCCAGGCTCTCAGGATGGAGACGAGGACTCTTACTCGGGAGCCTCTGTTCAGGTTGAAGACAGTTTATGAAAACATAAGATAACAGAGTGGCTGAATCAAGGGCACGAGCCAGGGATGTGTGAGTGGGGGTCCTGAAAGGGGTCTCTGGAAGCCAGATGAGTAGTCCTCTGAGGCTGACCGAGGCTCCCAGCAGAGAGATGGGGGCATGGGCAGAAGCCTGCCATGCCAGTGAGCCCTGGCATTTCTGAACCCCTGCTCGGTTCTGTTGCCTGCACGATGGGCTGGGTGAGCAACGCTGACAGGAGACCCTTGCCTTAGCACTATGTTCCCTGGGCTCTGGCTAGTGACGCCTCCTGGCAGCAGCCGTCCAGGCCACACAGGATGCTGGCTACATGCTTGACTGGTCTGGCCATCCCTGCATGGCCCCGCTGTCACTGGTATCTGGAGATCACACCTGGCCAGAGCCCAGTGGCTTCCCTGCCTGCCACCCTCGGATGCTTCCTTGGGGAGGGAGGGTGCCCTGTTTCCATGGCAACCCTAGAGGGGAGGCCAGGGCCTCAGGCAAGCTGCTGAGCTTTTCACAGCCCTGGGAGTGAGGACCAGGGCAGGCTGAGCCTGGCCTGTGGGGCAGAATTAGCTGAAGAGGATCCCCACCATCCCTGAGGAGAGGAGGGCGGGGAACATCAGGCAATGCTCACTGCCCTTCCCCCAGCCTCCCAGCTGCCCACAGCAGTCCCAGGCCAGGCCAGTGTGGGCGTGGGGGGAAGTTAGAGCCTGGCCGTGTGGTGTGCCGGCATGCAATGCAACAGCCAAGACAATGGAGTCGTCCCCTGCCCTTGGGCCCTTCCCTCCACCCCATCTCAGGTCTGCACTAGGTGAGGAAGCAGAGGATGGAGGAGCCTGGCGGACTCTGGGAGCTCCTGAGACTCCTGATTCGGTGGGGACAGGGCTTCCCAACCTCAGCACTGAGGATTCTTGGTTGTGGAGCTCCCTTGGGCATTGCGGGGTGTTTAGGGGCATCGCTGGCCTCTACACACGAGATGTCAGTTGTGACGACCCAAAGTGTCTCTAGACACTACTACATACCCTCCCAGTGTAGGGGTGGAGGAATAGTCCCCAGTTGAGATCTGCTGAGCTGAGAGGCTCCCCGGAAGCAGGGGATGAGGGAAGGGAAGGCCATGGGCCCTGGGGACATGGATGCCTGCCTGAAACACACAGAAACACGCACACACATGCACGCATGCCTGCACTCATATGCATGCATGTTCACGTATGGATGCACTGTGACCCTGAAGGGACACCCCTGCTGCTCTTTTAAACAATCTTTTAACTAGACTATTTTTAGAGCACTTTCAAATTCACAGCAGAATTGAGTGGAAGGTGAAGAGATTTCCCGTAACTGCATAGCCCCACCACGCACACCCTCCCTGTCTATCAATGTCTGCACAAGAGGGTGCATCTGTGGCACCTGATGGACCCGCATGGCCACATCAGGACCACCCAGAGTCCACAGTTTCCATGAGGGGCCCCTCTTGGCATTGGACATTGTGTAAGGACAGGAACCCCCATGGTAGCATCATCCAGGGCAGTGTTACTGCCCTGAGATCCCTGTGCCCCACCTGCTCATCCTGGTCTCCCTCTCACTCCTGGCAGCCTCCGCTCCTTTCACTGTCTTCATAGTTTTGCCTGCCCCACAGGGTCGTGTAGTTGGGATCACACTGTCTGTAGCCTTGTCAGACTGGTTTTTCACTCAGTGAGATGCATTTAAGTTTCCTCCACACCTTTTCACAGTTGACGGCGCGTTTCTTCTTAGTTCTGAGTGGCTTTCTCCAGTGTCTGGACGGATCCGTTTGTTGCCTGTTCGCCTCCCGGAGGATCCGCTGCTCTTTGCTGCAGATGCACAGTCCAGGCGCTGTGGAGTTGGGATGGAGCAGTCGAGCTGGGATCAGAGCCCAGGTCCCTGCCCTGAGGTTGGAGCACTCTGACTGTACCCGGCCTAGGCCTGTGCATTGCCTACACTGATGGCCATGGGGCAGGGAACCTGGAGCACAAAGCAGGAGAGGATGCTGAAGGGGGCGGGTGGGGCCGGGACTTGGGAGTGTCCGGAAAGAGGACCGCCTGCCTCAACCCAGGGCTGGTCTGCGGAGGCCAGAGCGCTCAGCCCCTCAATGCTGGGCCTGTTGTGAGTTTCTCCATGAGGTGGTCCTCTTGGAAAGAGTGGCTCCATAGCAGCTGGGTTGGAGGCCCCGTGACAGCTGAGTCTGGGACTCCACGGCAGCTGGGTTGGCGGGTGCCTGTCCTTGTAGAGACTGTCACCTCCAGGAATGGTAAAAAGGCAGCCACCCACAGTCCTGTGTCCTCTTTCCAGTCCTCTGTCTTGTAAGCCTGGTCCCCCCAGTGGCCCCAGTCCTCCCCTGCCAGAAGCCCGTTCTCCTCTCCTCTTTCTGGCCTAGAGACAGGCTCTTCCCTCTGGAGGCTGCAGTCCAGGGGTTCTGGTAAGGTACAGAGCCCAGCCCCAACACAGCAGGAAGTTTTTCCACAAATGCACAGCTCTTCAAGGCCATGTGCAGCTGTGTGTGTGGTGCGTTTTGAAGGGCGATGGCATACGCTGCTGTGTGTGTGGTACGTTTTGAAGGGTGATGGCAGGAGCAGTGTATGTTTCATGGTGCAGGGAGCATGAGTTGTTCATAGGCGTGCCTGGGTCCTGGGTCCCTGTGCAACCTCCTCTAGATTCATGGAATCTTATCTACCCTGAGATAGATAAGCCAAGGTACCTGCCCCTTTCTCAGGTGAGCTGCTGAGGGCCAGAGCATGCTGCTGTGTCCCGTGGAGGAGGTAGCCTGCCCCAACTCCCCTGTACCCTAGGGAGAGTGCCCACAGGCTGGGGGCTGGGGCTGGGTCCTGTGCCTCGCTGAGGTGCGCGCCAGAATGTTGAGCACATCCCATCTGAGACCAGCTTGGTTGGAAGTTGAATTACGATGAGAATATCACATGGTGTGTGGCCTGGGTCCCCCTTTGGTCGACACTCTTGAGTGTGGGTCCTGTGCCTGCCCGGGGCCAAGCAGCAGGTGCGACCAGGCCTGCCCTGGGACGGCATGGGGTGTGCTAGTGTCCTGAGGCCACTGTGATAAAGCACCACAAACTGGGTGGCTTAAACAACAGAAACACACAGTTAAACAACAGAAATCTCAGTTTTGGAGGCTGGAAGTCCAAGATCAAGGCGTCAGCTGGGCCGTGCTCCCTCCAGGGCTCCGGGAGGATCCCGCTTGGCCTCTTCCAGGCTGTGGTGGCTCTGGTGTTCACTGCCATGGGCCACATCGCTCCAGCCTCTGCCTCCCTCTTCATGTGGGTCTCTTTCTCCCTCTGTGTCTCTGTCCTCGCCTCTTCTTGTAAGGACACCCGTCCTTGAATTAGGACCCACCCTAATGACCGCATCGGAAACTTGATTACATCTGCAAAGACCCTACTTCCAAATAAGGCCACAGTCACAGGTGGGGTGGGGGGGAGCTAGGACTCCAGTACGCCTTTTAGGGGAGATACAATGCAATACACAGCACAGGGTGAGGTCTTCCAGATCCCCAGAACTGTCTTCTTCCAGACCGCCAGGCAACACCGAGAAGGGCGAAGTCGGCTCACGAGTCCTGGCCAGGATGTGAGGGGGAGTCGCCAGGTGGGTGCTGGGGAGGTGTGAAGCTCTGCAGGGGACTGGGGAACCACACATCATCGTCCATTTAAACCTTAGAGATGATATTGGGGAGATACTTTTTTTTTTCCTTTTGAGACAGAGTCTCATTCTGTCGTCCAGGCTGGTGTGCGGTGGTTCTAGCGATTCTCCTGCCTCAGCCTCCCGAGTAGCTGGTATTATAGGCGCCCACCATGACACTCGGCTAATTTTTGTATTTTTAGTAGAGATCGGTTTTCACCATGTTGGCCAGGCTGGTTTCGAAATCCTGACCGCAAGTGATCTGCCCACCTTGGCCTCCCAAAGTGCTGGGATTATAGGCAGGGGATAGTTACTCTTTACAGCTAGGGAAGCAGTCAGGCTTGGTGACATGATAGAGACACCTGGTCCCTTGAGGATGGGGGGCCATTTGCAGAGCCATGTGGTGGAAAGAGCACTGAATTTGGAGCCCCAAGGTTACAGCATGGGTCCTTGTCACATATCCTGTGAGCTCTGTTTGCATCCTTAGTTCAGGCAAGCTACTGCGTTGAACTAGCTGGACACAGTGTATCTGTCTCTCCCTCTTCCAGAGAAGTCCTCACTTAAGGTTGTGTCACTGTTTTTACTGATGTTGGAATTGGCACTTGGAGATGTGAACTTTCCCAAGGCCATACACTCAGACGAGTGGTTAGACCCGGACCTGCGTAACTCCAGCGTGTCTGTTTCGGGGGACACAATTAAATCCACAGCAAGTACTGTGTTCCCCTCTTCTCCGACACCATCCTGACCTTTTCCTGGCTGGGGTTACCGTGTTGGGGCAGGCATGGGGGAAGTGGTAAGGGAGGTATCTGGACCTAGTAAAGGTCTCTGGCTCTTCTGCCTCTTCTTGCAAGGACCCTGTCAATCACATTGGGCCCCCTGCATAATCCAGGCTAATCTCATCTCCCACCCCAAGGTCTTTATCTAATCACATCTACAAAGGCCCCCTCTTGCCACGGAAAGTCACAGGTTCCTGGGACTGGATGTGGACATCTTTGCAGGGACCACGATGCAGCCTTCTATCGAGGCAGTGACAGATGGAGTAGAACATAGGTCCTTTGAGTTTTTATTTTTAATTAATTAATTTATTATTATTACTATTTTAGATGGAGTCTTGCTCTGTCACCCAGGCTGGAGTGCA
>NW_012114466.1:3587753-3589016 GCF_000951035.1 Colobus angolensis palliatus | reverse complement strand
CTTGAAACCAGGAGGTGGCGGTTGAAGTGAGCCGAGATTGTGCCACTGTACTCCAGCCTGGGGGACAGAGTGAGAGTCCTTCTCAAAAAAACAAAACAAAACAAAACAAAACAAAACATTGTTCCAGATTTACTAATAAGGAACCAACCTCCTCAGACCTTGGTGTCTTAGGAGAGTGGCCTGCAGCAGCCTTGGGGCCAGTTGTGATTTTATCCACAGTGTTGGTTAGATGCATCCTCTGTGCTTGTTTAATATTCGTTCTGCTTGTGTGAACAAAGCCATGTCAGTTTCAGTAACCCTTGTGCCATGGAGCACCTGGTGTGGAGCAGGGCTCGGTACAACTGGTGCAGAGAATGTTCCAGGCCTTTCGAAATGACGTGGAGTTACTGGGGCTCTCTTGAGGCTGTTAATTTATTTAGGGCTGCTGTGACCAAATACCACAAATCCAGTGGCTTAAACCAACACAGATCTATTATTTTACAGCTCTGGAGGTCAGGAGTCCTAACATCAAGGTGGCAGCAGGTCCGGTTCCTTCCGGAGGCTCCAGGGGAGAACCCCGTTGCTTGCCTTTCCAACTTGAAGAGGCACCTGTGTTCCTTAGTGCGTGGCCTCTTCCTTTGTCTTCAGAGCCGTCAGCATAGCATCTCTGCCTCCCTTATCACGCCTCCTCTAGCTCTGGCCCTCCTGCTTCCTCTTGTAAGGACCCTGTCAATCACATTGGGCCCCCTGCATAATCCAGGCTAATCTCTCACCCCAAGGTTCTTACCTGATCACATCTGCAAAGGCCCCCTCTTGCCACGTAAAGTCACAGGTTCCTGGGACTGGATGTGGACATGTTTGCAGGGACCACGATCCAGCCTTCCATAGAGGTGGTGACAGATGGAGTAGAAAGTACGTCTTTTGAGTGTTTATAAGAGACACTGCAGTAGAGAGAATGGTAGAGTCCTGAAACCCTCATTCGTTCGTTCATGAATTCACCGAGTGTTCACAGAGCACCTGCCTCAGTCCAGGCGTCATGTTGGGCGCAGGGGAGACAGAGCAGGCCACGCGTCTGTCCTTTCAGAGTGCTGTAGATGCATATCCTGTAGCATAGATGTGCCTTAGACCGATGGTGCCTCAAAAGGAGAGGAATGGGAATGGGGGTGGGGAGTGGGGAACCTGACCTGCTTTGTGGGGTCATGGAGGGACTCTCCACCTGCTGTCAGCCCTCCGTCCCTCGTTTGCGGCTGTTCCTCCAAAGGCTCAGTCTCCAGCAGGGGTGTG
>NW_012114466.1:3563579-3585203 GCF_000951035.1 Colobus angolensis palliatus | reverse complement strand
GATGTTTATGTGGAGTTGGATTCTGTTACATAATCATTCAGCCTAATTAGTGTCAGCTTTAAATGCCCAGGGACCATACACAGCCGTTTGTGGTGATGCCTGAGCTGTCAGTTCAGGTTCATCGAGATCAGATCCTGCCTGGGTTGTGGTGCGGTAGGTGTTTCATCTCTAGATTTTCAGACAGTTGCTGACCTGGGGGCATGTGGCCCCCAACATGGCCCAGCCGGGGCTGAGCGAGGCTGCCCGGGGCTCCACATTGGCAGATAAACACACTGGCAGATAACCACACTGGCAGATAACTCGGGACTCACACTGGCCTCGGTTCCACTCAGGCCAGCCCTTGTTGAGTGGATGACCCTAAATCACACCACACTGGAATCCAGCACAGGTGCTGAGGATGGGGACAAAGAGAGAAGAGAGGCCTGATGTTTACCAGTTAACGACTTCTCAGCACTCACCACCTTATTAAGTTCGTTGTCACGACAGCCTTATGATCGGGGCCGGTCACTGACCCTCTGCTGAAAAGACTGTAAAGGATTTCAGGAGTTGAAGTGCGTGGCCAAGGTCACGTGGCCTCTCTTCTGGGAACCTCCAAAGCCTCTCTTCCCTTTGATCTTCTATCTGGACCAGTGCTGACCCTGGGCTGGGGGGTTTGGAGGAGGGGCAGGTGGCTTCTGGAAGGGGCATGGTAGAGGGGATGTTTGTGGCGGACCCTGGAAGTACCAAGTGTTGGTTCCTCTTGCAGAGGTTGCAGAATGTGCTGCTAGGGAGGAGGTCACAGTGTGAGCAAAGGCATGGTGGCCGCTAGCTGTTCTGGGGAAGGCAGGAGGCAGGGTTAAGTTGGAAGGAGCAGAAGAAGGTGCTAGAAAGGTCAGCCAGGCCGGGGGCGGCAGACAACATGTGATGTGTGGGGGAGGGTTTGCACTTTTATTTTTGGAGTCAGGGGAAGACTGGAGTGGTCTGTGAGCAGAGGAGTGACTTGACAAGGCTGTGTTGTGGGAGTGAAGTCTCGAGACACTGTGGGGTGGGCTGGGAAAGGGCAAAGGTCAGGAGCCCTGAGACCCGGCAGAAGCTGGTGCAGACGCCCCGGCTCTCATAGGTCTAGCTCCTGTGGCGGCCTCTGAGGATTCCACCTGATACAACTGGAGGGGGAAATTGAAGAAGCTGACCCTCGTGGCTTTCAGTCTGAGAAACCAATCAGATTGTCACTTGTCTCTAAAGCCTGTGCCCTTCCTTATAGACGAGAAGCCCACCGGCCCCTCCATGCCCCAGTTTCTTGCCCGGGTGGGTTAGATGGTAAAGCTGACATTTTATCACGCACCTAGAAGTCTTTCTTCCTGTTCTCCTTCCCACAGACAGTTTATTTTTCTGTGGTTCTGACAGTTTCCTGGTCACCCCAGAGACAAAGGGGAAGGGAAGACTGTGTTTCTGGGCCAAGGGAATCATCTGTTTAACATGGGTTTCGGAGCTTTTTTTACATTTCTACGTAAACAACTTTTGGTATTCAGAAGACCTAGTTTCCCTGAGCCAGATGGGCTCCCTCCATCTCGGTGGTCTGTATTTCAGATTCCTGCAGCAGGTGGCTGGTCTAAATGCACACCCCAGGAGGTGAGGTTGGGGGGATGTCAGCTCCGGGGCCGCTGGTACCAGCAAGTGCCTAATTGCAGGCGGACTCCTTCCTCCTGAGCCCATCAGCCGCTGCGTGGCCACATCAGGGCAACTGGGTTCCTGGTGACCCATGACTGCCAGGCTAATGGAAACCTTAGTGGAAACCCTCTTTTTCCACCCAATTAAGTGGCTGGAGGTGGGATGCTGTGTGAGAGCCGTCCGTTTCAGTTCCCTGACTTTCTCTTGCAGCAATTATCTATGTAGCTCCATTTGGCCTACATAAGCTTAGCATTTGTGTTCATTCATTCATTCATTCCACAGATATTGACAGAGCCATTATCCATGTGCCGGGTTTTATGCAGGATGCGAGGCCATGGTCATGAATGGGACCTGGCCCTGTGCACTCCTTGCAAGGTCGGGGGCGTGCAGGGAGGTGAGCACACCCACAATCACATGATCGGGAAATAGGGTTTGTCCTTGTCCTGTGCATGGGGAGCTGTGGGAACCCGGGGCGGGGCCCGAACTGCACCCAGGGATAGGGGATGTGCAGAGAGTGCTTTCCAGACAGCTGGGAAATGGGTGGAGCCAACTGATCTAAAGTGAAGGGCATTTCAGGTTATGAGGACAGTCGAGGCAGAGGGGCAGAGATATGACCTACAGAAGTAGCCTGGAATAGCCTCATCAGATGATGAGGGTGGAAGCATGGGAGCTGCAGCTGGATTGATGAGAGGAGAGGTCCATTCATTAAGAGTCACTGGACACCAGTATGAAGGGTTTGCGTTTTACCCTCGAGCCGGTGGGAGCTGTGGGGTGTACCGCAGCTGAGTGTGACCAATGCCAGCTTTGTGTATTGGAAGGATTTCTGCATCAGACAGGACTCTCTCAGTTTGCAAAGGACAGAAAGCCCAACTCAAAATGGCTTGAAAGCAAAACAGAATTCACTGTTGCATTTGCAGAATGGTCCATGGGGTTGGATGTTCTCAGGTAAGGCTTGATCCAGCACATAGAAGGTATTGCTAGATCCTAGATTCTGTTCTCTGCTTCCCTGAGCTCTTTCCATCTGGTGCCTTCATCTCCAGGCTCTGTATGGTGGTAAGATGATGGGACGGCTTCGACCCGCATCCTTTCTGGGTCAAGGCCAGTGGGAAAGAGTGCCTGTCTCATTCTCTATTCCTGGTAAAGAATCAGTGCAGCTCATTAGCTCTAACTGGGCCATGCCCATCCCTGACTGTGTTCCTGGGAGGCCAGTGTGCCAGCCGGCTTTGTCCTGGGATGCCTGCTCCACCCCAGAGCTGAACTACAAGGCCCGAGCATGGTGGCAGGAGGGGCAGCTCTCTCTGAGGGAGGCTGAGTCTTGTTTCCCTGAAAGGATCAATGGATGCTGGGGAAGAAAAGCAATGGTGTCCAGAACAGTCACCTCTAGAAGGGGAGAGGCTGGGCTGGGGTGGGAAGAGTTTAGGGCAGGGCCTGCGGGGGCCAAGGTGGCCATCCTGGTGAGAGAGTCCTGCTGGCTATCCCAAGAATAGGGGATGAGTCTGCCAAGGGTACCCCTAGGTCTGGCATCTTGATTCTTTCCTCTGTGTTCTTGGCACAGACACTCATGCCAGGGCCTTTGCTATCACCTGTAGTCTCAGAGTCTGGTTACTATTCCGTAGTCATCTGTAGGGGTGAGTCCGTGCAGGGCTTTCCCTCCCCAGCTTCCTCCCTCCCTCATAGTAGCTCACTGTGTCTCCTGAGGCTGCCAGTGCTGCCGGGAAAGACCCGAGGCTCCTTCTGGGTCTCAGAGCCGTTTCTTTGGTTGAACCCAGTTTGTGTCCTTCCCTGTAGAATTGGCTGCCACTTCCTTTAGGGCCCCCACTGCACCCTGTACATAACCCTGCCAGGGCATCTGTTTATTTTCCATTCTTGTAGCTTTATTTTTATTTCAAAAGGAGCACAAGAACACAGTCTGGTGGCAAAGGCTCCCTCTATCTCTTCCTCCTTACCTTCAGCCACTGGGCCCTTGTAGCAGTAATGCTACTCTTGTCATTCTGGAGCATGCCCTTTCATTCCTTTTTCTGTGAATTTTGATACATACACATAGGAATACATAGTGCTGAGTTTTCTAGTTGTATTTTTTACGTAAATATCATGCTGTATCTATTTTAAAGTGTCTCACCATGTTGCCCAGGCTGGACTTGAACCCCTGGGCTGGAGTGATCCTCCCACCCCAGCTCCAAGTAGCTGAGACCACAGATGTGCACCACCACACCCAGCCTTTGCCGTATTGTTCTGCAATATGTTTTTTTTTTTGTTTTTTTTTAATTTTTTGAGACAGGATCTGGCTCTGTCACCCAGGCTGGAGTGCAGTGGCGTGATCTTGGCTCACTGCAACCTCCGCTTCTTGGCTTCAAGCTCTCTTCCCAGACTCCTGGGTAGCTGGGACTACAGATTCATGCTACCACTCCTGGCTAATTTTTGTATTTTGTGTAGAGATGGGGTTTTGCCTTGTTGCCCAGGCTGGTCTCGAACTCCAGAGCTCAAGCCATCCACCCGCCTCAGCCCCCCAAAGTGCTGGGATTATAGGTGTGAGTCACTGCACCTGACCCAGCCTGCTTTTGCTTTTTTAAAAAATCTCAACACCATGCTGTATATTGCACTTAATTAATTGTGCATTGAATCCTTCACGAGCCTTCTGTGCCAGGTGCGAGGTTGGCTGCTGGGTGGAAGTGACCAGGATACATCTTCCCTCGGCTACGTGCAGACTCTCCACAGGGCAAGGGCAGGGCCTGCCCAGCCCTGTGCCCAGCCCTTTGGCATCCATCCGCCAGTATTTGTTAGATCAGCAGGCTGTCATGCCCAAGGATTGCTGCCACCTGAATAGGACAGGGCTTCAGCTGTGTGCTCTTGATGTGGAGTCCACACCACCTGTTGACCCTCTTTGGATTTTTACCTTATTGAAATGTTCACACATCTCTTTTAGCTTCTGAACTTATTTCATCTCGAGAAATGGGCTGGAACCTTTTGCTCCAGCAGAACAAGTCCCATAAATCAGACGTTCAAGCTGAGCGATCCTTCTGGTTTTGGCCACAGTCAGGGGCCTTCTTACTCCGCTGGTCTCGTCAGCACCATTCAGAAACTCATCCTTGACTTGGAGATGACAGTGAGTTAAATGTACGTAAATACACCGAGCTCATTACTCTGGGCCGGCATCCCGCATGACAAGGCCCACATCCATTTCTCAGTAAAAACAAACTACATCTGCCACTTGAAAGGTCAAGAAGCACTTTCATGTACACTGTGCTCCATGGATCACTGGAAGTCCTTTCCCTCTTTTCCGTATCCCGGCCAGGAGGAGCAGCTGCTCTCTGGCACCGTTAGCCTTTGCTGCCTTTTACCCTAGGCAAGACATTTTGTTATTCCTCCAATTTGTAATCCCAAAACACTTGGAGATTGGACTTGGAGTTTGTAACTTCCTGGGGACGGCCAGGCCTCACATTTCAAGGCCTTTGCACGTGTGATATGCCAGCGATAGCTCAGCCCTTTGAATTATGATCCACGGCTCCTTCCAATCACCTTTCTGGATGTCAGAAAAGACTGCCCAACAGCATCTCCTCCCAGCTGCCGAGGCTGGTGATATTTTTATTCTTATTTAGATTTTACTTAGGTCTTATTTTAACTCCACTGAGCTGTGAGATCTTCACCGAAGTACAACTGGACTTATTTTTAGAAGAACTGCTCTGTTAAGAAGACCTTCGTGCCTGATGAATTTAATTATTCTGATAAATTACAGCTTCTGCGAAGGAACCACACCCCTCTGAGTACAGATGGAAGTTGGAAAATTCATAGAAAGCTGTCATCTCCTGGCAGAGGCCTGGGAAACCTCATTTAACAGAGATGTCTTTGGGTTCCTCTTAAGCATGAGCGAAGGATCCCAATGCCCCCTCCCCTGCTGGGAAGAGGAGCTGGTGGCGTGAATGGGCACGGAGCCGCACCTTTCTTTCTCCTCCTTCATCCTCCCGCAAGCTCCACAGACCACTCTGCTTCTTTGAGCAGGATCAGTTGTAACTAGAAGTGGGTAGGGCTTGAAAGGGGCTGGTTAAGTGTTTAAAATTGAGGCAGCTTTCCTGCCATTTTCAAGTTCTTTTAGATGTGCAGGGCTGGAGAATGGCTGTTTTTGTTGGGGTTTTTCTCTTTGATCCTGGTTCAGACGGGGCCCTCTGAAGTTTCTCCCCCTGATCTTTTGTGCTCTGTGAAAACCAGGAATTGCAGGGATGGTGTAGAAAATCCCCGTAGGTGGCAAAGCATCTCTGCTGTGTTGAAATGACATGCTTAGAAAAGTGTCAGAAAATGGAGATGCCATTGCTCCAGCCCCCCAGGGCCTGTGACTCAGCCTCCATTGGGCCTTTGTATCTGGGCCAGACCCTCCAGGCAAGCCCCTGGTGAGGCTGTTGGGCCCATCGTTGCAGGGGTGTCTCGCCATCCCCCCCGTGTCCTGCCCTGGTTCCCCTGGTGGAGCACGAAGCTGATCAGCCTTGGCGTTTTCAGATTTCTTCTCTCCGTTAAGGTAACCTTGTTCTTTAAATCAGCCTGCTTTCAAAGTTGTTTTCCTAATAATACCAAAAGGGGGGAAAAAAGCTGCCTGAAAATCCTTTTTTTTTGGGGGGAAAGAGCCTGGGCATAAATAAATACAACCATACAAAGAAGAAGATTTAAAAAAAAAATCAAAGATGGAACCTTCGCGTTTGGCCTGAGGTATAAATGGCAGGCTTTTTATGACATGCTTTTAGTTTTTGATTCTCTTTCTTTCCTTTTATGTTCTTATAATTCCAAATCAGGAGCGATGGTGTTTTTTTTTAAAACCTTGCCCAATCTTTGGGTGGAGGCTTTGGAAGCCGCACATTCTCCACCATTACAGTCACTCAAAGCTGACGCCTCCCAAGGGGTTGCTGCACGCCAGTGACTGTGCCAAGTGCATGTCTCCCTGAATCTTTGTGATCTCTCTGAGGTGTGTTAGGCCCCACTTCACAGATGGAAACTGAGGCATACAGAGCCATCAAGTAGCTTGCCCAAGATCACACACCTTGTCAGTGGTCAAGCTGGGATCCAAAACCAGCAGCCTGGCTCTGGGGTTCTAAGCCCTCTGTTGTGCTGCTCCTTGAATATATTAAAAGGCCTACTATGTGCAGGAACTGGGTTGGCACTGGTAGCCAGGGAAGTTCAGGAAGGAGATAGTTACATGGCTGTGTGGCTTGAGCTGGGGAGAGGGGAACACCTAGGAGGGCTTCTTGGAGGAGGTGGCCAGTAAGATGAGGTTGAAGATAGGTAGGATTTAGTAGGGTGCAGTGAGGTGCAAGATCAGGTAGAACTGGCTTTAGTCCTGACTCTGGGGCTTCACATCTAACAGCACAGGACCAGCCACTCCCTCACAGTACTCGTTTATGTATTATTATTATTATTTTTGAGACAGACCGAGTCTCGCTCTGTTGCCAGGCTGGAGTGAAGTGGCACAGCCTCGGCTCACGGCAACCTCCACCTCCCAGGTTCAAGTGATTCTCGTGCCTCAGCTGCCCAAGTAGCTGGGATTGCAGGCGCCTGCTGCCACGCCTGGCTGACTTTTGTATTTTTAGTAGAGACAGGGTTTCATCATGTTGGCCAGGCTGGTCTCAAACTCCTGACCTCAGGTAATTCACCCACCTCGCCCTGCCAGAGTGCCGGAATTACAGGCGTGAGCCACCGCACCCGGCTTCCCTCGCAGACAACGTGAATGGCTGGCGTGGAAGGCGCCCTGCACATTGTAGGTGTTCAGGAAACATTAGTGGTGTCCTCCCCTTTCCCATGGATAGTCCGCAATATGGGTTGGACATGTGTGTCCTGTAATCCGAGGTGGTTTGCCCTCTGGCTGGCCCGCAGAAGTTGAATTAATGGCTCCCATTTGTAAATGGGGAGATTCCACACCAAACCCTATATTTCCAGCTTTTCTTGAAAACTCAGATCTGGTGACTGCAGCCCGCACTTCCCACTCTGCCGTCCCGGGCTGAGCGAGGAGTGCCCGTCTCCAGAGACAGTGTGCCAAGGGGCCCTCATCCTATCAAATGCCCTCCTGTCTCTCTCTTCCTACCTGGCCGCCCGTGCAGGTCACAGAGCACGGTGCTGCAGGTGAACTCTGCTGCAGTGGGAAGGAGCTGGCGTCGGCTCCCTCATGGCTGGCTGCTGGATTGCGTGTGGACAGACATTCATCTTAGAACAATGCAGACGCTTAGGAAAACAAGCACAAGGCGGTCTTTTTTCCTTAATCACCCATCTCATGAAATCAAGCCCCAGTCCCTTGGAAGCCCACACCCTCCAGACACTGAGAGAATGCATGCCAGCATGCCTGTGCCAGCATGCCTGTGCCAGCACACCCGGGCCAGCAGACCTGTCTCTGTGACTGAAGTCAGCCGGCACTTCACATCTTTGAAGGGTTTGTCTTTCTGGCAAGTGGACGGTACTTTAAAAACCAAAACATTCCTGAGATTCACTGACAGCCACTAAACTGGCACCGTTCAGGCGGCGAGGGTTGGGGGCGGGGGAAGCCAAGGGTGTGAGAGGAGCCCCTCCTTCCAAAAATCAGACCGATCCTCTGAAGATGACGATCAGATCCAGGCTGAAAGTTCCTCTGCAAAGGAGCTGTGTCCTTCAGGGAACCCAGGCTGCAAAATGTAGCAAGGCCCAGAAGGGCATCCCTCAAACCTTCACGGGGTTCAGCTTTGGACATGCTGGCTCTGGTTTGTCCCCACTGCACTCTGCACAGAGCCCAGAAGGCCCTTTCATTAGCCTGGCCTTCTTTCAAGGCCAGTTCCATGGCTGCCTCCTCCAGGATCCCTCCATGCTTCTCTGTGGAATGGGGGACCTTGCCTGCCTTTTGGTCACTCTTCCCCCAGTTTGTGCCTCTCTTGGAGCCTAATCACAGAAACCCTGTACATCCACAGCTGCCTCTCCCACTTACGGGGAGTGGTTTGTGGGCCATGTGTGGGTGCTCACGATTCCCCTTATTCCTCAGGAAATGTGAGGAGTTTCCTGTGAGGCCAGTACTCCCACCATCCCATGTTACAGACGGGGAAACGCAGGCTTAGTGAGGTGAGGGGACTTCCCCAAGACCACACACCAGCAAGTGGCAATGCGAGATTCGGACTGGGGCTCTGTGGCCACAGGCTTGGGTTCCTCCTGCCCACCAAGGGGTCTGCCAGCCTGTGCCCCCTCCTCCTGGCCCCCGAAGCCTTTGCTTCCCTCAGGCCATCGCGCACAGCCATCCCCTTCAGAATGCGCTGCTGAACAGGCCCTGGGCGGTGTTCGTGAGCGCGTTTCTCATTTATTAAGGTCACAAGATCCCTGGCCCTGTTTAATGTCATCTTTGATGTTCAAGGGCGGCGTGGAAATCTCTGTTTTCATGTGACCCAATTTCTAGGCTTTCAAAATGCGGCTCCTCTCCTCCTCCCTCTCTGTGTTTTTGAAATCAGGTGAGCAGGGCTGCCTCGAAGCGTTGACCACTTGCCCCGAGGTCTCCCTCCTCACCCCTCAGGCTCAGGCACGTGGGTGCAGTGCCAGCGCTCGGGCCATGCCAAGAGGACTCATGGGCGTAGACCGCCTGTATGATCCTCCACACGTAGGGAAACTGGGTCTTTTGTTCTTCCTCTGCCATCGGCATGAGCACTGCAGGCAGCTGTGCTGGACGGGACCTCCCTACACCTGTCGTGTCTTCCTGTGAAGCCAGCCAGGACATGGAACTTCCACCCGGACCCCCTGTACTCCAGGGCTATCATATTCCCAAGGATTCCTGTGAAAAATCACTTTTCCCTGTTTCCTTTCTGCCTTTTAAGACTCTCTGCTGGTTACAACTCTTTTTGGAACTAGTCACGTGGTACAAATAATTGCTGAGATTTGGTCCCTGTTTTCTCAGCTGATCTGGGTGACCTGTGGGGGATCTTCTGAAGTATTTTCAGGGAGGTGGGGCGGAGGGAATCTCAAAGCTCTGTGCCTATATCATTTCCCCATGAAGGTATTTAACATTTGTCCACTGCTGGTGCAGAGTTATGCTAAGGATTTTGGAACTTCAACGATGAGTGGTGCCCGGGTCTTCCCTTAGGATGCTGGCTGTGGGTGGAGGACAGTGTGTGCCAGCAGCCAGGCTGGCTTGTGGCTGGAATGTGGGTTACCTGGAGAGGGCCTGCTTTTTTTTTTTTTTTCTATTTAAAAATTTTGTTGTAAAATAGACATAACGTAAACTTTACCGTCTTAGCCGTTTTCAAGAGCAGAGTTCACTGGTATTAAGTACGTTCTCATTGTGCAGCCATCACCACCCACCCACAGAACTCTTTCATCTTTCCAAACTGAAACTCTGCCGTCATTCAACACTACCTCTCTATTTGCCACCTCCCCCTGCCTCTGGCAGCCACCAGACTGCTTTCTCCTCTGTGCATTTGCCTACTCGAGGGACCTCCTATTGGTGGAATTGTACAGTGTTTGACTTCCTGTGTCTGGCTTATTTCACTGAGCATAACATTCTTAAGGTTCACCCATGCTGTAGCCTGGCCCGGATGTCCTTCCTTTTTAAGGCTGGATAATATTCCGTGGTATACATGGACCACATTTTGCTTACTCATTCATCCGGTGTTCTCAAATGCCAAGACTCAGTGACTGCAGCCGTGCCTGAAACCTCCCTCTAATCAAAACACTTCTTAACCCCAACCTGTACCTAGGCTCTGACACTCCTGCATCAGGCAGTCCTCCAGGATAAGGTGCCTGTTTAAAATGCAAATATAGGGCCGGGCGCGGTGGCTCAAGCCTGTAATCCCAGCACTTTGGGAGGCCGAGACAGGCGGATCACGAGGTCAGGAGATCGAGACCATCCTGGCTAACACGGTGAAACCCCGTCTCTACTAAAAAATACAAAAAACTAGCCGGGCGAGGTGGCGGGCGCCTGTAGTCCCAGCTACCTGGGAGGCTGAGGCAGGAGAATGGCGTGAACCCGGGAGGCGGAGCTTGCAGTGAGCTGAGATCCGGCCACTGCACTCCAGCCTGGGCGACAGAGCGAGACTCTGTCTCAAAAGAAATAAAATAAAATAAAATAAAATGCAAATATATTTCCTTGGGGGGAGTGGGTAATTGGCATCCTGGGGCCCTGCTGCCATTGTCCTTATAAGGGAGGGAGGTTGTGTTGTCCTGGAAGCCAGGTCCACGGCCGTGTCCCGAGAGCCCATCAGGTGCCACGCTCTGGGCTGGGGACTGGACATCCATGGTTTGGTTACATTTAGCCCTTCCAAAGACCCTGGCATTTCGGCAGTGTTACCTATAAATTCCATGTGTGGAAACATGCGTTAGTTCCACTTTTTTTTTTTTTTTTTTTGAGAGTTTCGCTCTGTCACCAGGCTGAAGTGCAGTGGTGTGATCTTGGCTCACTGCAACCTCTGCCTCTCGGGTTCAAGCAATTCTCCCACCACAGCCTCCTGAGTAGCTGGGACTACAGGTGTGCGCCACCACGACCAGCTAATTTTTGTATTTTTAGTAGAGACAAGGTATCACCATGTTGACCAGGATGGTCTCTATCTCTTGACCTCGTGATCTGCCCACCTCAGCCTCCCAAAGTGCTGGGATTACAGGCGTGAGCCACCGTGCCCGGCCTGGGTTATTTCCACTTTGGGGCTATTTTGAGTAGTGCAGCTATGGACACGGAGTAAAAGAGGGTCCGCTTTTTCAGAAGCTGAGTGTCAGGACCTTTGCTGACATGAGAGGAGCTGGCATCCTGGGGCCCCGCTGCCATTGTCCTTATGAGGATGGAGGTTGTGTCTTCCTGAAAGCTGGGTCCACAGGTGTGTCCCGAGAGCCCACTGAGTGCCATGCTCTGGGCTGGATGCTTGACATTTATGGTTACATTCAGCCCTTCCAAAGGCCCTGGCATTTTTACAGTATTACCTATAAATGCCACATGGAGAGACGTGCAGAGAGGTGAGTGGGACGTACCTGGGGTCTCACGGCCAGCATGGTGGGGCCCTGCTGGCCTGCTGCTCCAGAGCCATCATGCCACACCCCTTGCTGCTCCATCGCCTGCCACTGTGGAGGCTGGGTGTCCAGAGCTGGAGGTGTTCAAGGTTCAAGATGACTCTAGTGTTAAAAGAGGAAATACGGTTTTACTTCTGAACCTGTTACATGGAGAAGGAGGTACAGCTCCGGGCACACTGGCCTGGGTACTTTTGCGGCATGTGATCAGGGACTGCTCCCCAGCGGCCCTCCACCAGGGCCATGAAAGCGGCCGGGGCCCTACCTCCACCCGGCACCATGGACGCATCTTGGGGCTGGAGCCTAGAGTCTCACGTGCAGTTGGAGCTGAGGCTGTGACTGTGAAAAAAATGTGACATCACAGAAGCAAGGATTTTGGTGCCTGGCGTCTGTGTGGGTGGGTGTTCCTCCCTGGTGGATACGGCTGAAAGGCCTGGAGGGTCTCCCTGGTGCAGGGCGATGAGGGGTCGTTTCTGGTTCTGGGGTTGTCCCTAATCACTGGGTGTTCTAGACCCTGTAACTGTTTAGCACTCCCTTGAGACAGGAGGCCATGGTGTTTCTGACTTGGAGCCTCTGGCTCTCTTTATTAGATTCTGTTGCAAGTTCCAGCAGTCCTGACCTGGATGTTCCATCATATTTCTGTCGCTGTGAATGCGGCCATCACCAGTGACCCCACTTTAAACTCCAGATTCACCTGTATGCATGACCAGAGGGGATTAGCATCTTGAGTCCATGGTTCAGGATGCACCCCCCAGCAGAGGAAGGGCAGTTCCACCCTCTCATGCCCCATCGCTGTGGTCCATGCTTTGTCTGCCTCAGCGGCCTTGGTCAGATCTGGAAACATCTGGGAGCTTTGGTGTCTTAGTTATGAGTTTCAAAGAGCAGTGAAAACAGACTGGCAGAGCTCAGCGAGACCTGGGAAATCTTTGGGGTGGGGACGAACTACAGAATGTATTCTTGGTTCGGAGCATTTTTCCCTCTGACTCTTTCTGGGCAACAGGCCTTTTAGGAATGTTTGTTAAATGCTGAAAAAACAGGAATTGATTTCTCTCTGCGTCCATAGCCAACATGTGAGGCCGCGGTACTCCGTGTAGACTAACCTGGCTTTTCTTTCCTTTTGCTCAACAGTGAGTGACCTGCAGGAAGAAGGCAAGAATGCCATCAACTCACCGATGTCCCCCGCCCTGGCAGATGTTCACCCTGAAGACACCCAGCTCGGTACGGGGCGTTCCTCTGCTCCCTGCCCTGAGACAGTTGAGCTTCTGTGGCACCAAGTTGGTCTTGGGGAGGCCAATGAGGAGCCCGATAGATCTGGCCTCTTGATCAGATGCTGGGGGCATTTGGGAGTCTAAGTTCTTAGCTCAAGGTCATGTTTAGAAAAGTCCATTGGGAAAAGCAAGTCCTTCTTTGAGGGTTTCTGCCCCAGTCTTAAAACGTAAGTTTTATTATTCAGGTGGTGAAGCCAGCAGATCAGGAGAAGACTGACTTGAAAAGATAGTTTGTTAAACTCATAGTTCTGAAAGGAGGTGTAGCAGGCCACTCAGGGCCACACTATGCCATGCCATGCCATGCCACACTATGCCACGCCATGCCATGACACACCATGCCATGCCATACCACACCATGCCATGCCATACCACACCATGCCACGCCATACCACACCATGCCACACCATACCATGCCATACCATGCCACACCACACCATGCCACACCATACCGTGCTACACCATGCCACACCACACCACACCATGCCACACCATACTGTGCCACACCACGCCATGCCATACGACACCACACCACGCCATGGAAGGCCACATGGAAAGCACCAGTGTCAGGCAGAGGCAGAAGGAGCAGGGCCAATGCCTTTATTTTATATTTTATGTGTATATTTTTTGAGATAGAGTCTCACTCTGTCGCCCAAGCTGGAGTGCAGTGATATGATCACAGCTCATGGCAGCCTTGACCTTCCAGGTTCAAGTGATCCTCCTGCCTTAGCCTCCTGAGTAGCTGGGACTATAGGCATGTGCCACCAGGCCCACCTAACTTTTAAAATTTTTTGTAGAGATGGGGTCTTGCCATGTTGCTCAGGCTGGTCTCCAACTCCTGGGTTCAAGCAATTCTCCTGTCTCGGTTTCCCTAAGTGCAGGGACTATAGGTATGAGCCACTGCGTCCGGCCCCAATACCCTTACTGTGGTTTTCTCTGAAGGAATGGGCAAGGCTGGGTGAACAGACCTAGGCCTAGCTTGTTGGAGTCATACCAGTGGGCTTTGGGGTGCAGGAGCTGTCCTGAGTCTTCTCAGGAAGAAGACTCTCCTTCTCCCACACCACGTGGCGTGGCGTGGTATGGTATGGCATGGCGTGGCATGTCCCCAGGGCCAGGGGAGATTAGGGTGAGGATATTGACTGGGAGTGTAGGAGCCCTGTGAGAGCCCAAGAAGAGATGGCTGGGGGCTCTGGGCTCTGGGGCTCAGGCTCTGAGCGGGTTTATGTGTGAAAGGTGTGCTCCGAGAGGGTGGGTTACCATCTCTAGGAATTAGCTCGCCCTGGAGGTGCAGTCTCTCCAGAGTCAGCAAGGCCCCAAGATGCCACACACCAGAAAATACAGAAAACAGGCCGGGCGCGGTGGCTCACGCCTGTAATCCCAGCCCTTTGGAAGGCCAAAGTGAGCGGATCACTTGAGGTCAGGAGTTTGAGATCAGCCTGGCCAACATGGCGAAACTGCGTCTCTCCTAAGAATACAAAAATTAGCCGGGTGTGGTTAGCCTGTAGTCCCAGCTACTCTGGAGGCTGAGGCAGGAGAATCACTTGAACCCGGGAGGGGGAGGTTGCAGTGAGCCGAGATCGCACCACTGCACTCCAACGTGGGTGACAGAGTGAGACATCTCAATGAAAAAAAAGAAAAAAGGAAATTGCAAAACATGATTAATATGCTTCCTCCCTTTGGGCCAGCCAGAGCTGCCTGCAGCCTGGGCTTACAGGGTGGGCCCTGCCAAGTGGCCCAGGCCCCTGCGCTCACCGCCTGATGTAATGGGTAACAGCTAAGACACATTTTCCTTAAAGCGTGTTTTGGGATCCAGCTGATCTGGAAGGCGATTGTGGAACATTCCACTTATTTCCAAACCCTGGTTCAAAGGGAAGTCCCAGTTCATCCCTTTTTTGTGGTTTCCATGACAAGGCCAGGCCAGCAAGAGCTTATGGAGAAGAAATGCCAATGCAAGTTCAGCCGCCAGCCGACCTGAAACCAGAGCTGGTGATGCTACCTGAGGTCACACCGGGGTCCACTGGGTTTCCTCTCCCTCCAGTTAGAAGAGAGCAGCCCCACCAGGCGCGGTGGCTCAGGCCTGTAATCCCAGCACTTTGGGAGGCCGTGGCGGGTGGATCACCTGAGCTCAGGAGTTCGAGACCAGCCTGGCCAACATGGCAAAACCCTGTCTCTACTAAACAATGCAAAATTGGCTGGGTGTGGTAGCTCATGCCTGTAATCCCAGCACTTTGGGAGGCCGTGGCGGGTGGATCATCTGAGCTCAGGAGTTCGAGACCAGACTGGCCAACATGGCGAAACCCTGTCTCTACTAAAAAATGCAAAAATTGGCTGGGTGTGGTGGCTCACACCTGTAATCCCAGCACTTTGGGAGGCCGAGGCGGATGGATCACCTGAGCTCAGGAGTTCGAGACCAGACTGGCCATCATGGTGAAACCCTGTCTACTAAAAATACAAAAATTAGCCGAGAGTGGTGGCAAATGCCTGAAATCCCAGCTACTTGGGAGGCTAAGGCAGGAGAATTGCTTGAACCCGGGAGGCAGAGGTTGTAGTGAGCCGAGGTCCCACCATTGCACTCCAGCCTGGGCAACAAGAGTGAAATTCCATCTCAAAAAATAAAATAAACAAATAATTAGCCAGGCTTGGTGGCACACACCTATAGACCCAGCTACTCAGGAGGCTGAGGTGGGAGGATTGCCTGAGTCTGAAGAGGTTGAGGCTACAGTGAGCCAGGATCATACCACTGCACTCTAGCCTGGGCAACAGAGTTAGACCCTGTCTCAAAAAATAATAATAACTGAACTCACTCACTGAATATTTGCACAGCACCTGACTCTTTTTGAAGTCCTCTTTGTGTATTTCATATCCTTTGGGCTCATAAATGTCATCATTGTGGCGAATATTGGGGGTCCACTGTGAATGCTCCTGCTCCTGAGTCCCTTCAGTGACCCTGTGAGGTGGGTTATACCATTATCCCCATTGTACAGGTGGGGAAACTGAGGCACATATATACGATCACAGAGATCACTAGTAAGTGCCAAAGTTTTGAACCCTGGGCGTTTTGCCTCCAGAGCTGGGCTACTCCCCTTGCTCTAGACCCTCTCAGTGAAGATGGTGGCCCTCATCAGAGGTGAGCAGGACAGGTCTCCGTCCTTGGGCACATTTTATTGCAGCTGATGGATGCTCTGCTGTGATGCACAAGGTGGGGAGGGCGGGGGCTCGGTTGCCACAAAACACTGGCATGGAGATACCACCCCGGCGCCGGCCTCTGGGCGCTGCTTCTCCTCTGACTGAAGTGGAGAGAAACCCGATCCAGGCGTGGACCCAGACCTGTTGAAGATTCTGAGCCCACGTCTGACCCCCCGGCACCCGCTGGGCTGGGCAGCACTTGCTGTACCCACTGTGGTGTCCCAGGACTGTGGGCTCCTCGAGGGGTCCTGCCTCAGTCTTGGAGCCACCGAGAGGATCGTGGCACAGTTTAGAGACCACCAAAGTCACACAGCTCAGAGACGGCACGGTTCCAGGTGTCTGCTCTCAGCTTCCTTTTAGGAAAAGCAAGGAGCCTCTCACAGCCTTTTTCTCCTCTCCCAGAGTCCCTGGAGTCCCGTTTCTCAATGCAGGATGTCAGAAAGTCCCAGGGCACTCGGCAATGAGGGTTCCTCGCCACCCCAAGACCTACCAAAGGAGAGTATGTGGGTCCAGGCCCCTCTGTATTAAACATGCCCCCGTGAGTCTGGGGCCCACTGAGGTTTGGGAATTGCTCCTCTTTAGGCCGCGTGAGCAGCCCCTAGCGGACCGAGGGCCACGGTATTCAGTGGCCTGCAGGGGCTTCATGTCCGGGGTCCCAGGCCAAGGCGAGCCAGTCATGAATGCTGACAGGCGGCAGGGGCTGACGGTGAGCTCCGGAGCCCCTAGACACAGAGGTTCCTCATCTAGGGCAGACGCCTGCTCTGAGTCAGACCCCTGCCCTGTGAGACGCAGCTGCTCCCTGGTCTGTGCAGAGCCTCTGAGCCCAGCCTACCATCACCATCACCAGGTGGCCGGGAGATTCCGGCGGAATCTGCAGACAGACGCACCGCCACACACAGCTGCCTGCCTGGGGCCTGCCGCCCACCCTCTCGGGCCCGCTGTCCTCCTCTAGGGTTCAGGAATGAAAGCTACCCCACGGGGACAGTTAAAGACCAGAGATGCCTCTGAGAAAGTGTTTGGTGACACTAAGTCTCGAAATGGTGTCTCTGTCCTCCGCCTTTCACGGTCTCTGGATCAGACGCCCCGTTCCTCTCAGTGGCCCCGCCGACTGAGGCAGGGCCCCTCAAGGAGCCCGCAGTCCTGGGACATCTGAGCAGGCACGGCACGCTGCCCAGTCCAGGGGATGTCGGGGGGTCGGACGTCGGCTCAGAGCCTTCAGGAGGGAGCTGCAAGTTCCCTGTGGGGGCCACATGAGCTGGGCGGGCTCAAATCTTGCTTCTCAGTTCAGCGAGAGCAAGGTGTGAGGACATGCTAGGTAGCGCGATGCTTAGATTTTTAGCGTGGGTTGAAGGGGCTGTTCCCAGAAATGGCCTCTCTGAAGGCTGGGATTGGGTAGTGACCTGCTCACTCTCCGTCCTGCACCCCCTCCCATACACGTGTGGATGCACGGCCTGGTCCTCCTCCTTGCCCACCTGAGATAGGTGGTCCAGAGGGGATCTCAGACATGGGTCACACAGGCACACCAAGTCCTTTGGGACAGGAGAGCTTGGAAGATTTGGCGTTTGGGCTCAAGGATCTCAGCTGGGGAGCTGAGATCTGGAGGGTGAAGGAAACGGGCCAGGGAGAGTGTCAGACAGCGGGAGCAGGTGCCAAGGCTCAGGGCAGGCAGCAGTGAGGCTTCAAGGAGGAAGGCCAGACGGGCTGGAGCGGATTGCACCAGGAGGGCAGGAAATGAGGCTGGAGAGGGGCCCTGGAGGCCACATGGAGGACGCTGGCCTTGATCCCAGCAGGAGTGGGAGGCTGTGGAGGCCTTCGCAGAGACATCATCAGGACTCTCAAGTGCTCCCTGCACATTACCTGGAGTGTCCTTCTCAGGCATCGGATCTGTATGACTTCAAAAACAGTTTCTCCATGTTGTCAGTTTTACACTCTGCTGCCGGGAAGCTGCATCACATCTGTGTCAGCAGCGAAGTTTCACTCAAAGCCGTTTTCTTTCTTTCTTTTGTATTTTATTTTACTTTATTTTTTATTTATTTTTAAAAATAGAGACAGATTTCACTGTGTAGCCCAGGTTGGTCTGGAACTCCTGGGCTCAAACCATCCTCCCTCCTCAGCCTCCCAAAGTGCTGGGATTACAGACGTGAACCACTATGCCCAGCTTCAAAGCTGTCTTCATTCTGACCGACACGGTCAGTGTCCCCAGCCCCATGGGAGCCTGTCTGGGCTCTGGGACCCTGGTCTCTACTGGGTCCTGACCATCTCCACTTGTGTGTCCTGGGGGGTACCTGGCTTCTGCCTGAGGCCTCTCTTGTGCCTTTTTTCCTCTTTAAGAGAGAGGCATGGTGTAGAGCCTCCCGCTGAGTGGAACCTAGGCCTCACCCGCCCCATGCTCTGTGCAGGTCCCGGAGTTGGACAGCGTGGGCAGCCTGAGACCCCCTTGCCCTTCCCTGTGTGTGTTCAGAGGTGCTCGGCGCCCGCTGGCTTCTGTGTGGTACTGGGCATTTCTGCTGTGGAGCACGCCTGGCTTCTGTGGGTGCCTCCTCCGCAGTCCCGCCTCTGCACCATCTCCTCGGCACTGTCTTCCATGACAGGCTCGGCTGGCTGCCTGGTGTCTGTGGGATCCAGGCTGAAACATGGAGGGAAAGCAAACAGGTAGAGAAATAGAAAGAGGATGAGGATGAGCACATTTCACTGTTAAGCCTCATCCACCACCCCCCCCTTTTTTTTTTTTTTGCTATTTATTTCTCAATATTTTTTCTGCATGTTATTTTCATACAACATTGCATATTGATTCTTTTCCACTGAATGTACCATTTTCCATCTCATTATAACCATCCCAAGTCTTCACATGTATTTATAAATAGTGGCCACAGGGAACTACCTGGTGCCTGGAGCTTTCCCACATACCAGATCCCGGCCGGGGGATGCATCTCATGCCCTGTAAATGCTGCTCTCTCCTTATTTCTCCTGAAACATGGAAATGGTTTGGACCAGCTGCTGGCGGAGTCTGGGAGGGGCGAGGTCAGGCAGAATGATGGAGTTTGACTTCATCCCCTTCCGGAAGAGGGGAAGGCGGGAGGAGGCCCCATCCACCTTCCAGAAGGCGGTTCCCCACAGTCACCCTCCCCTAGTGCTGGGTTCTCTGCTTCTCCATTTGTCAGAGATGAGTCGGCCTCCCCCAGCTCCCCATGTCCCTGCTAACCTCACAATCGCTGACCGTGACTTCCTTTTGTCCCTGGCAGAGGAGAACGAGGAGCGCACGATGATCGACCCCACGTCCAAGGAAGACCCCAAGTTCAAGGAACTGGTCAAGGTAAGAAGCTCCGTCTTGGTTGGAATCTTCCTCTTAGGGCGAGGCCTTGGCTTTGGGGTTCAGGGCTCTCGTGGACAAAGGGAGCTAAACCGAGGGCTCCTGAAAGGGACGTTGGTGCTGCGTGAGAAGGTGGGCAGACGTGTTGGCAGAGGAGGATGGCAGGGAGGATCCAGCTCGCAGTGCCGAGCGCCTCCCATGTGCCCTGCTGAGCTGGGGCTTTAACAACCCGGCTTGTGAACTCTTCGCTGGACAGAGCCTGGCAGGAGGGGATTTTAGGATTAGGAGTGAGTGGTGGCGTGAGCTAGTGTAGTACCTTACAGATGGAGTTGGAACTCCGTCTGGAGCCTGGTGGGATCTAGATTCAGATTTAACCCTGAAAAGCAGGAGGGTAACCCCTTTGGCCACTCCTGCCGAGGAGCCATCTGATGTCGATGCCTGAGCTGAGTGGACAGTCAGTTTCCACCACGTCTGGAGGCGTGAATCCCAGCTGGGCGGGGAACCTGGCTGCCCTGGTCCCAGACGTCGGGAAACAGTGAGGGAAGGGGCCCGTGGCGCTGGCCTTCTGGGGCAGCGGCTGTCCTTCTCCAGCGTGGCTCCTGCTCGCCGTGAGGCAGTGCTTGTGCGGGTCCAAGTACAGATTGCAGTTTTGGTTGCTCTGATCTAAACCACGGTAGGGCTTGAGAGGGAATCCCCTGAAGAGGAGAGGCTGTGGGCTCCGCCTGACCCTGGTGAACCCAGGGTGGGCTCTTGGGCAGACGGCCGCGGCAGACACAGACACTTGACTTCCACAGCTCACGGCCAGCTTGGGCACCCCGGGATTCTTGAAAATGCGGATGGTGATAGTGTCTGCCAGAAACAGACATTTTTCTATTAAAAGTGCTTTTTAAAAAGCTTCTCCTCCTTCACCACCGCAATGGACCTGACACTGGGCTGTACAACTGTGTTTTCATGAAGGCTCATTCAGAATAAGTAAAACGGCTTGCAAGTTATATTCTTTTAACATTTATGTTGAGGCCGGGCATGGTGGCTCATGCCTGTAATCCCAGCACTTTGGGAGGCCAAGGGGGGTGGATCACCTGAGGTGAGGAGTTTGAGACCAGCCTGGTCAACATGGTGAAACCCTGTCTCTACTAAAAATACAAAAAATTTGCCGGGCTTGGTGGCGGGCACCTGCAATCCCAGCTACTCCAGAGGCTGAGGCAGGAGAATGGCTTGAACCTGAGAGGCAGAGACTGCAGTGAGCTGACATCTTGTCACTGCCCTCCAGCCTGGGCACCAAGAGCAAAACTCTGTCTCACAAAAAACAAAACAAAACAAAAAAACAAAAATAAACCATCCAAATGTTAGTTTTAGGGTCCACCCAAAGATGTTGACTCTTAATAACTTAAATTACTTAATTTATTTTTTCCCTCTGAATACCCACTTTGTTATTTTGAACAGAAGAATGTCGACGAGGAAAGTCACTGTCTTTTAGCCATCAAAATGTTGTTCTCGGGGGATATTTAAGCAAGGGATGCATGAGAATTGTCAATCTTCTCCAGAGAAACAGACCCCATTGTGTCAATATCTAGAGAGAGGTTTCTTATGATATTGGCTCACTTGACTATGGAGGCTGAGAAGTCCCACAACCTGCCGTCTGCAAGCTAGAAAGCTGGAGGGCCGGTGGTAGAGATGCCAGCCTGCGTCTGCAGCCCTGAGTAGCAGGAGCAGGGTGGGAGAAGATCCAGGTGCTGGCACTAGCAGCCCCCGGCAGAGAGAGGTGAATCCCACCTTCCTCCACCTTTTTGTTCTATGGGATCGGAGGAGGCCCACCCGCCTTGGGGAGGGCTGTCTGCTTTACTCCATCCACCAAGTCAAATGCTCATCTCCTCTGGAAACACCCTTCCAGACACACCCAGAAACAATGTTTCACTGGCTGTCTGGGCACCCCAGAGCCCAGGCAAGTTGACACAGAAGATAAACCATCCCATACACCTTTCTAAAGATTTTTTTCTTTGATTTTTGAGCTATGCTTGAGAGTTCACAAACTCCATTCACGGGGTTATCTTCTTGAAACAACTCCCTGGGCAGCTGTGTCATTCTTGCTTCCATGTGGAGACTCAGAGAGAGGTGAAGAGGCTGGGTGCCATGGCTCATGCCTGAAATCCCAGCACCTTGGGAGGCCAAGGTTGGGGGATCACTGGAGCCCAGGTGTTCAAGACCAGCCCGGGCAACATGGCGAAACCCTGTCTCTACACA
>NW_012114466.1:3551943-3563340 GCF_000951035.1 Colobus angolensis palliatus | reverse complement strand
AAAAAAAAAAAAAAAGAGAGAGGTTTAAGTAACTCCCCACTCCCAGGTGCTGGGGTTAGTGATGTGTCTGGACTTGAATGACTGTCCGTTTGGTGCTGTGTTCACTGAGCCGGGTTGAGTGCAGGGTCCTGTGCTGGGCCCTGGGGCTGGGGGATGGATAAGCGATTTCCCTGCTATGCAGGATTTCATTTATGTTCCTCTCAGATGTCTGCAGCGCCACCCACCCCTGCCTTTGCTGCTTTGCCACCAAAGACCCCCAGGCTGTTTTGGCCTTGGTGGGGCGAGGGCTGGGCTGCTGAGTGCCAGCCCACCGTGGAGGGGCCACAATGTCTGTGGCAGCCAGGGCCAAACTGAAGGGACCCGTGGAGGCTCCGGCTGCTCCACCTCTTCCAGGTTCCAGATTGAGAAGAAGGCCACATTGAGGAGCAGGGGTGGACTGACTGTTTGGGGAAGCTAATTAACATCCTTTAGGGCAAAGTAGGACTAATGACAGGAAGGAGCCAAGGAATAAATGCCTCTCCCCATCTTCCCCGATGTTCGCTTCTGAGACCATGGCTCGTGGAGATGGGCCGCGTGGCTGAGCATCAACTGGGTTTTCTTCTGAAGCCATAACGAGCTCATGCACCTGCCTCACCTCCCTTCCCCTCCCTGTTGCTAGCCTGGGATGCCCTCCCCTCACCCCCAAACCCCTGCCAAAGAAAATGCATCAGCGGTGAGCTTTGCCCGGGTTCTGTTTCGCAGGGAACCTGGGCGAGAATCATGGTCCCCAAAGATGACCGTGTGATCATCCCTGGAGCCATTGACTATCATCTTACATGGCAAAGGGACATGACAGGTGTAGTTAACGACCTTGCAATGGGGAGGTCGTCCTGGATGATCCAGGTGGCCCCAATGTGTTCACTAGTGTCTGTATAAGAGGGACATGGGGAGCTTTGACTGCACATGAATGTGGCAGCTTGACCCTGGAGGCAAAGTGGTAGCTTTTGGCTCTGAAGTTGGAAAAAGGGGCCACACACTAATGGATGCAGGCGGCCTCTGCCTCTAGAAGTAGAAAAGACAAAGAAATGGATTCTCCACTGGAGAACCCAGAAGGAATCCTGGAGCCTCCAGAAGGCACCAGCCCTGCTGACACCTGGATTTTAACCCAGTGGAACAGATTTTAGACTTTGACCTCTAGGACTGCAAGAGAATCCACTGAGCTGTTGGAAGCCCCTGGGTTTGTGTTAACTTGTTACAGCAGCCACAGGTACTAACACCATCCCCTTCTCCAGGCTGCTGCCTCCAGTGGCAGCTGGCGGACCCTGGCCACTAGGGCCAGGCAGGGTGGGTTTTGGTGCCTGCAGCGGCAGCATCCTTGGCCATTTCCCGGAAGGGCCAGTTGCCAGACACTTGGAAGCCTGTTACTGTGACCGTCCCACCAGCCTGAAGCACATGTTTCTGGAAGGCTCCACCTGCTCTCAGACTGCAGGTTGCGTCTCAAAGCAGGCTGGCAGACGTTTTTCACTCTTGATGAATCTTTTCCAAAATAAGCATGGACACAGCAACCAGGAGAGCAGCATTGGTTTGGCTGTCAGTGGCATGTTAGTTACTGTAGTGGTGGCACAGAGGGGATGTACATTAAATATTAGTTCTCCCTGACTGTAGCCTTTTAAACAGAGAAGCGTGTGGGTGGCAGCAGGTGAGTTGGCTGTGCTGAGCCTGGGCTGCACTTGGTTGGTTCTCATTTCTCAGGCATGCAGGGGGCTCTCTGTGCAGCCGGGGTTTTTCCCTGAGTCTGGATTTGCTCGTGTTCATGGACTCTCAGCACCTCCTTTCTTCTGGGTTGGGGAGTCAGGTCCTCACTGCACAAGGCCAGAGCAGCATGCTTGTGCAGGTAGGGGTGAGCAGGGGAGAGTCAGCCTGCCAGCCGCTGCCTGAGCCGGAGGCTAGCACTGCGGCCTGTCTTTGGGCTGCTGCTGAGCGGAGCACCCACATACCTGCTCTGCCCAGACCCTTCCTGTGTCGTTCCCTGCCTCCCCTCCTCCTTCACTGCCCCGGCCACCCTGACCAGCTTGCTGCTCTGAGGACACACGGAGCCAGTGCCCACTGGTCATCAGGTGAAAGGGGACATCCCATAAGCCCACCCTCACTTCTGACATCAGTGGCAAGTTCAGGATCTCCAACACTGCCCTGAGGTTTGATCATTTGCTAGAGGGACTCCCAGAACTCACTTAAAGCTGTCACACTCGCAGTTATGCTTTCTGATGGTGAAGGGATGCAGATGAAAATCAGCCGAGGGAAGAGTTGCCCAGGGCAGAGTTGAACGCACCCACACAGCGCCTCCATTGTCCTCTCACCATGGCATCATGGGCAGCGTTACTCTCCTGGCGGTGTGGGACAATGCACATGCAGTATTGCCAGCTGGGAGAGTCATCTGAGCCTCCGTGTCCAGAGTTTCTACTGAGGCTCCCTTGCATGGGCGTGGCTGACTGTCCACATGGCTCATCTGTCTCCAGCCCCTCCAGCAGCTGGCTGATGCAGTGCAATCCAAAGCCCCTCCCTGAATCACACAGTTACTCTCTGGCTGGCCTGAGGCCCCCAGGTAAGCAGAGGTACTTTATCTGGCAAGGCATTCTGGGGCTTAGGAGATCACCTCCCAGGGGCCGAGGGCACAGGCCCAAATTCTCTGTGGGCAATGTTAGGTTCCTTATCACATACCTGGTCTTCGGACTTTCAAAGGCCCATGTTTGGAGCTGTCTTCTCCACTTCTTTCAGTTTTCTCTCGATGCTTCTTCCTTGGAGACGTATTTCCTGCCCCCGTCACTCCATCACTCTCCTCCTAACCCCAATTACTTTTTCTTTGCTGGGCTTTCTCCTACCTGGAGCCATTTCCCACTTACTAGTTTATTTTTGGTCTTTCTCCTCCCCTAGAATATAATCTTATGCTGTGAGGGACCGTGACGTTCTCTGGCCTGCTGAATCCCCAGGGCTGGAGTCCTGCCGCGCACACACAGCTAATTCATCCTTGATGGACAGTGAGAGAACCGATGGGGGTTGTGTCAGCAGCACCAACATGAGGTTCACACCAGGATCTCCCACGATGGCATGTGGCTTAGAGACAAGACGGACGTGGTTGCTTTTTGTTGTTGTTGTTGCTGTTGTTTTGTGTTGTTGTTTTGAGATAGGGTCTTACTCCATTACTCTATCACCTAGGCTGGAGTGCAGTGGCACGATCTCAGCTTACTGCAACCTCTGCCTCCCAGGCTCAAGTGAGTCTCCTGCCTCAGCCTCCCAAGTAGATGGAATTATGCGCATGCACCATGACGCCCAGCTACTTTTTGTATTTTTAGTAGAGAGAGGGCTTCACCATGTTGGCCAGGCTGGTCTCAAACTCCTGACCTCAAGTGAACTGCCTGCCTTGGCCTCCCAAAATGCTGGGATTACAGGTGTGAACCACTGCATCCAGCTAGTTTTGGTTTTTTTTTTGCTCCACCCTAAACCTGTGAGATGGCAGGGAGGAGGCTCTGGGAAGAGGAGGTGAGGGTTGGGGTAAACCTGTGGATTGGATGCTGATGTAGGTGGTCCCAGGTGCTCGCCTTGGGAGGAGATGGCCAGTCTGGATGGTGCAGACAGAACACCTCCATCCACATTACCTGCGTGATTCTCTCTGCTTTCCAGAGCATCCTTTGTGTGCTGTGGACTGTCATGATCTAATGCTAGTGGATTACATCTAAGTAGGCCTTAGTAGAGGCCACCTCCCAATGGTTCCTCGGAGGCATTCGGTCCTGAAGCAGACGTTGTTAGTGCAAAGCACGGACCGTATGCAGGCCTGAGCAGGTCAGGGAACAGACAGGTCTGGCCGACATCCTGACTCGCTGGATATGGTGGTGTGGCCATTGCTTGTGGACACATTGCAGTCTTGAATGTCCCTCTTGGAAACGGGGGACATTTCCAAGGACGCCTGGCTCGTCCTCTTGTTTTCTCTTTCTCTGTTCTCTGTCATCTGCACTTTTTTTCCTCTTGTCTTGATTGCCTGTCCTGTCTTCTCCTGTAGATACCCCCTCTGACCTCTGCTGCCTTGGGACTGTCGCAGTAGAAAATATTGTGAGCTGCCCTCTGCTCCTGTTTAAAAAAATCCTTAGCTCTGACTAAGCCAGGCACTGAGAATGAGGCCAGTCATTCAAAACTTGTCTCTGAGCATTGATTATACTCATATATTATGCTGTTAAGGGGTGAAGGTCGGCTCTGGGGTCAGCTTCCTGGATTCAAATCCCAACTCAGATTAAAGTGGGAGGCTAATAGCACTAACCTGACAACCTCAAAGTGTCATTGTCAGGATAATGTTAGATCATACACATGATCACCCGTTAGCACTGTCAGGGCAGTGCTGGAAACATGAGCGTGAACAGGGCAGCCCAGGAGGGAGGTGAATGGACAGACAGGCAGTGCCAGTTTGGAAGTGGGTGCAGGAGCCTGGAAGACTTACCTGAAAGTCATCTTTGCTGGTGTTTCTTCTTGTGTATTTTCTCTAACCTTCTCCAGCAGCGACCTGAATTACTTATGGGTGAACAGTGACTGCTGCCCAGGCAACTAGAGGTTTATAGATGAGATACTTTAAATTTTCAGTGATTCTTAAAAGAGGGAGGGGCGGCGGGGCACGGTGGCTCACACCTGTAATCCCAGCACTTTGGGAGGCTGAGGCGGGCAGATCACGAGCTCAGGAGATCGAGACCATCCTGGCTAACACAGTGAAACCCCATCTCTACTAAAAATACAAAAAATTAGCCAGGCGAGGTGGCGGGCTTCTGTAGTCCCAGCTACTTGGAAGGCTGAGGCAGGAGAATGGCGTGAACCCGAGGGGCGGAGCTTGCGGTGAGCCGAGATTGCGCAGCTGCACTCCAGCCTGGGCGACAGAGCGAGACTCCGTCTCAAAAAAAAAAAAGAGGGGGGGAGTGGCTATTCTTATGCTTTCCAGAATGAATAGCCAAGGGAAACCTATACAGTTGAAATTTAAGGAGAAACCTAGACCTGGCCTTAGGCTCCGGGTCCTGGTGCGGGTTCCTAGCACGCAGCACTTAAAACCTTTGCGATTTCCTGAGTGATAGGAACGTCTTTTGTTTTTCATAATGAGACCTGGGTTTATGCTAATGAGGTGACTCAGGGTGGGGGCTGGCCCCAGAGTAACCAAGCAAAGGATTAGAGGGGTAGGGCTGTCAGTCCTACCCACCCTCAGCCTCTGGGAGGGGTGGAGAGGGGCTGGAGAGTGAATCAAATCGCCAGTAGCCAATGATGTAATCAGTCGCCTACATAATGAATCCTCCACAAAACCCATCAACAGTGGGATTCAGAGAGCTTCAGAGCTGGGGAACACCCATGGAGGTGCTGGGAGGGGGACACGCGGGGAGAGGGCATGGAAGCCCCTCCCCTCCCTGAAAACGCTGTCCTATGAAACATTTCCTATTAATTACGCTGTCCCTGAGTTCTTGTTTTTTTTTTTTTTTTTGAGACGGAGTCTCACACTGTCGGCCAGGCTGCAGTGCAGTGATGCAATCTCAGCTCACTGCAACCTCTGCCTCCCGGGTTCAAGTGATTCTCATGCCTCAGCCTCCCAAGTAGCTGGGATTACAGGTGCCCACCACTACGCCCGGCTAATTTTTTGTATTTTAGTAGAGATGGGGTTTCACCGTATTATCCTGGATAGTTGCAAACTCCTGAGCTCAGGCAATCTGCCTGCCTCAGCCTCCCAAAGTACTGGGATTACAGGCATGAGCCACCGCGCCCGGCCCGCTGAGCCTGAGTTCTAATCTTTATGGTAAGTTGGTAATCCTAAGTAAAATGCTTTTCTGAGCTCTGTGCATTCCGGCAAATCACTGAACCTGAGGTGAGGAGCCCTGATTTGTAATCAGCGGGAAGAGGCTCCTCAGGCAGCCTGGTAGCCCCATCTGCAACTGGTGTCTGAAATGAAGTCCGTTTGGTGGGACTGAGCTCTTAGCCTGTGGGGTCAACTCCAGGTAGTTGATGTTAGAATCAGACTGAATCGTTGGTATCAGATAAGCAGAGAGCTGCTGTTGGAATGACATGTTGGGTGTCAGGAAAAAACCACGCAGAACTCCTTAAGCAGACTGGTTGAAAGCAGACTGACTACATCTCATCTGGGGGTGCGTCTCCCCCCAAGAGCACATTTCACATCTCATTCCCCGGTTGATTGGACAAGACCCTTCCTGGTCTTTAAGTTCTGTTTTCTTCCTCCCTTTGTCTCTGTGAAGAAAGTCAGCTGCATGAAAACCATCCTCTGGGCAGAAATTAGTGCTGTTGGAGCCACACAGAGGTGCCCTCCTGTGCCCCCTGGGCCCCACCAGGCCGCGTCTCCTCCTGCCTGTTGCAATCAGCCCTCGTCCGACTCTTTGTGGAAGTAATTAAAACGTAACTGTCATAGCTCTGGGGGAGACAGGCTGCAGATCCTGATTATAATTCAGAAAGATCTAAAGGAAAAGTACTTGTTTTTAATTCTGGTCAAAGCAAAATCTCGTAAGGCGTGCGTGATGGAGTGGTGTGCACGAGCACAATTAATGCACATCCTAGACATCTGCCCGCAGGATTCGGGGTTGGCAAATGAGTGCGTCCCTAAAAATAATGACTAGTGCTATCTTTAAAAAGTCTTTTGTGACACAGCCGATTAAGATGGATGGCCTGGGAAATACAGCGGCAGCATGAGCTGTGGTATCCAGGAACAAATTGTACCTCCTCGGGGTGGCGGTGGAATTGGGCCGTGAACGGTTTTGCTTCCCTGAGCGGACTGTCGTGGCCTGCTGCGTGGAATTTGATTTTAATCTTTCTGTTTGTTATTTTTAGGTTTGGTCTGGGACCGGGTTCGAGATCCAGATGTGATTTTTTTTTTCTTTTTTTCAGTTTTCTGTATAGCAGCAACATCGTCTCTTGTGTGTTTCCTAACAAGACTGAGTTCTGAGCACGGCAGCCTCTGGAACCAAATGTCTGCATGCCTAGGAGACCTTTCTAGAAAGGCCGTAGATGGCCCTGCGGTTTGAGCCCCTTTCTGTGGGTCTGTGCCTGCTTTAGCCACTGGGAATATGGCATTGAGCAAAACACACGCCCCGCCTGGGAGGAGCTGCCAGGCCTGCTGGGAAGACAGACCTGATGAGTGAAAATGAGATCACGTGGCCTGCATGCTCCGAAGAAGGCTAAGGCAGGAAACAGGACTGTTTTCTCCCCACTGAATTGTCCTGGTATCCTTGTTAATATCAGTGGACTGTGATGTGAGATTTATCTTGGACGCCTCTTTCTGTTCCATGGGTCTGTGTCTGCCTTGATGTCAGTCCCACGGTTTTGATGACTGGAGCTTTGTAGTCAGGTTTGAAACAGTGGAGTGGGGCCCTCCAGTTTTGTTCATCTTTTACAGATTGTTTTGGCAATCCCAGAGTCCCTGGAATTTACATGTGCATTTTATTATTATTATTATTATCATCATCATTATTATTATTTTTAGATGGAGTCTTGCTGTGTTGCCCAGGCTGGAGTGCAGTGGTGCAATCTCAACTCACCGCAACCTCTGCCTCCCAGGTTCCAGCGATTCTCCTGCCTCAGCCTCTAGAGTAGCTGGAATTGCACACACCACCATGCCCGGCTGATTTTTATATTTTTAGTAGAGACAGGGTTTCACCATGTGGGCCAGGCTGGTCTCAATCTCCAGACCTCAAGTGATCCACCAGCCTCAACATCCCAAAGTGCTGGGATTACAGGCATGAGCCACCACGGCCTCTATATGCATTTAAAACCTGCTTGTCAAATTCTTTAGAAGCCATCTGGAGAGTGATTAATTTGTAAAAATGATACTTATTATCTTTTTGAACTGCCAAAGTAATATATGCTGCTGAAAACCTGGAAGACAGAAAAATCCACCAGAAGGCAGGCCTATTTTTTTTTTCATATATGTCTCTTCAGACTTCTCTGTGTTTTTCATTTTTCTTATACAAATGTGGAATCATTCCAGGGCTAGTAAGCGCCTGGGGCCACATTTGGATTAGTACCTTGGGAGAAATTAGAGCTGGAGTTACTGGGTCATATAGTGTGCACAGGGCTAGGGGTTGACTTATTTTCTTTTCTGAATGAAGACTCTGAGGTCCAGAGAGGTTAAGTGAGTGACTCAAGGTCACACAGCTAAAACTCTGGTGGAGCTGGGTCTTAATGCAGACCCTACGTATTCATGCCATGCTGTATTTACACAGGCATGTGCACCAGTGGGTCGGGATTTTAGGGGGTGTTTTAAAATTCTGCCTGCAAAACTTTCTTTTTTTTTTGAGACAGGGTCTTGCTCTGTCACCCAGGCTGGAGTGCAGTGTCCCCATCACAGCTCACTGCAGCTTCCTCCCAGGCTCAAGCAATCCTTCTGCCTCAGACCCCCGAGTAGCTGGGACGACAGGTGTGCACTGCCACACCTGGCTAATTTAAATTTTTTTTTGTAAAGATGGGGTCTCACTTTGTTGCCCAGGGTAGTCTCAAACTCCTGGGCTCAAACAATCCTCCCGCTTCAGCCTCCCAAAGTGCTAGGATTGCAGGTGTGAGCCTCTGCACCAGGCAAACCCGTTTTAAAGCCATTAGCCAAAAATTATAAAAGACACACAGAATATGACAAGTAGTCACTTATCTAGTATTTACGGCATCTCTCGGGCTTAGGGTTTGCTGGGTGGTCTGAGGAGGTGGAAGAGGGCACTGTCGCTGGCCTTACCTGGCTGTCAAGGGCTGAGTGGTTGGTTGGTGGAGGGAAGAGGTCTGTGGCCTGGGAGGCTGCAGGTGGGAAGGAGGTCAGCCGGGGAGCTGGGAAAATCGTGGGGAACCCATGGTGGAAATCAGGGTGGTGAGAGAGTGGAAGCAGGCAGAGGAGGGCTTCGAAGACCAAAAGGGGTAGTTAGGATTGCGCTCCGTGTGTCTGGAAACTTAGTATTCCCTCTCAAAGTTAAATGACACACTTTGAAAACAAACAAACAACAAAACAAACAAAAAACAAACCCATAAAATCTCACTAAATGGCCAGAGCAAGTTCCCGGGGGGCGGGGCATAGACGCAGGGGCCTGGGTTCTGTGGCTGGGGAAGTTGGCTCGGGGTCAGTGGCTGGGTCAGTCTTCAAGAGCCACCCTGGGTGGCACTCCAGGTCTGTTGGTCTGGGGGGAATACCCTGACCCGAGCGGTTTCACGGCCCCCTCCCCTCACAGCCTGGGGGAGAGTCCAGGGTCGGCCCTGTCCCCCTCCCCCCATTCCTGTCACTGTTAGTCCCCTGTGCTCAGCTCACTGGCAGGGCTCCTCCTGGCTGTCCCCTCTGCCTCCAGTGCCCTTTCCTCAGGTGTCCTGCCTGCCTTCCTGCCTGCATGCCTTCCTGCTTTCCTGCCTGCCTTCCCTGGAAAGGAGCAGGCCTGGGGTGTGGGGAGTCCTGTTAGAGACGCTCATGGAATGCCCCCACCCTCCTGTGGGAGGAGCATGGGGAGGTGGGCTCTGTGCTTAGGGGGTCCAGGGTTAGGGACAGCGCTGGAAGTTGCAGGAGGGCATAAACCGGCCTCAGAAGAGAGTGGGGAGGGAGAAGGGGAACTGTTCAGCGCCCTCAGGAACGCGCCATGTGAGGGTTGGGGGAGTCCGGGAGGATCCCCCAAGGGAGGCTGCAGAGGGTGAAAGAGGAGGGCAGGAAGCCAGTGAGTGTGGGGGTCTGTGGGCCATGGGGGGGTCGGGGGAGGCAGCTCCTTGGGAACTGAGGGGGTTCAGGTGCATCCCTGGGACTCCCAGGCCAGTGCTCTCCCTTGCCCTGCCGGCCGCCTCGCAGAGATGGCACAGGGTGGAAGCAGGGTGTCTGGTGCTGTGCCCCTGACCTTCAGAGGTGGCGTTGACAAGACCAGAATGCCACAGGGCCATGCACCTCTGCCTGCAAACTGCCCTTTAATTTATTTTTACCTCTGTTCCTTGTGGGCTTGTGTGTCAGGTTTGATATTTTTGTGTTACTGGGAAAATAGAGTGTGCTTCACAGAAGTTTGCCTTGTGGCCAGTGTCGCAGGTTGCAGCTGTTTCTGAGTGACAGGGGACGGTATATTCTGGACTTCTGTCCTTTTGTTCATCTCTGAGAGGGGCTATAAACTCCCATTTCCGAGAGGTTACCGGGACCAATTAGATCATTGCGTTAGTTTCCCTTGCACAGGAAAATCATGCACTCTGTGCCACTGATCGAGTCCGTTTTATTTTGTGGAATAGACATGTCGGAAGCAGGATTGGCCAGGTGGAATTGTGTTCGGCGGGAGTCCTATCTTTCTATAGGTACTTTCACAATGGAAGCAATCTTCTTCTAAAGCGTATCACCCAGTGAACTGAATAGAAAATCTGTTGCGAAAAGGCTTAAGAGGAAGGCTGGCCTGGAAAAATGAAACTCACATCCACAAAGAGATTTGTACCTGAACGTTCATGTCAGCACCACTCACGGTACCTAAAAAAAAGGGGTGATAACCAAAATAACCATCAACCAAGGGATGGAGAAACAAAATGTGGTCCCCCATGAGATGGAATAGGATTCAGCATAGGCGCGAAAGAAGGACGGAAACATGCTGTAACATGGATGAACCTCGAAAACACGCTCAGTGATAGAAGCCAGACACGAAAGGGCGCACATCATCTGCTCCTGTTTATATGAAATGTCCAGAAAGCCAAATCCATGGGGAGGGGAAGTAGATTCATGGCTGTGAGGGGGTGTGGGAGGGAGACAGGGAGAGTGGCTGCTAATGGGCATCGGTTTCTTTGGAGGGTTGAAAATGTTCTAAAATGGATCATGGTGATGGTTGCACAATTTTGTGAATATCCGAAAAGCCATCGAATCACACACTTTTAAAGGATGAATCGTGTGGAGTGAGAATTCTATCTCCATAAGGGTGTATGCAAAATGCAGCTGAGGGTGGGCGCACCAAGCTTGTCAGCTTGTCAGTAATGATGCGTAAATTCCCTTTGCTGTCCTGGGTTAGGGTGGGTTGAGGCTTAGGGTGACCAGGGAGGAATGGACATCTTGTAGGTCACCTTGACTATCTTGGGGTGAGGACAGTGCATTATTACCAATACTGAATCATTTGGACCCCCACCCTTACCAAGGTGAACACCAGATGCTCTGGTCCTAGTGGCTGCAGAGTTGTGCAGCCTCTGTCCTTGTGCTAACTCGACTTGGTGGTGGCCCCAGAGCTGTGCAGCCTCTGTCTCTGCGTTTGCTCTGGTCCTGATGGCCCCGGAGCTGTGCAGCCTCTGCCCTTCCACTTGCTCTGGTTCTGGCAGCTGCAGAGCTGTGCAGCCTCTGTCCCTGAGCTTGCTCTGGTCCTTGTGGTGGCTGCAGAGTTGCGCAACCTGGCCCCAGAGCTGGGCACCCTCTGTCCCTGAGCTTGCTCT
>NW_012114466.1:3540494-3551435 GCF_000951035.1 Colobus angolensis palliatus | reverse complement strand
TGTCCCTGTGCTTGCTCTGGTCCTGTTCGTGGCTGCAGAGCTGTGCAGTCTCTGTGTCTGCACTTTCCCTGGTCACTGCCTCATCCCCGTGGCACTGGCGGAGTGAGGCCGTAACGCCCGTGTCTCCTGCAGGTCCTCCTCGACTGGATTAACGACGTGCTGGTGGAGGAGAGGATCATTGTGAAGCAGCTGGAGGAAGACCTGTACGACGGCCAGGTGCTGCAGAAGCTCTTGGGTGAGTCCACAACAGGGACAACTCTGCCCCACCCCCATCTCCCTGTAGCAGCCCTGGGCCGGGCCAGGATTCTCTGCATAGTGACATGGTCCACAGGTCCTAGGAGGACACTAGAAGCTGCAGTGTGCCCATCCCAGGTGGTGCCCTCAGGCCCTGGGCTGTGGCTTCAGGGTCCTCTCTCTCCTCGCCGTTTCTACAGAACACCCAGCCGTGGGGCAGCAGCAGGTTGGGGACAGCTTCCAGAACTGCCTGCGGCTCCCGTTCTGTTGGGGCTCAGACCCACGTTGTGTCCCCGCCACCCGCTTTCAGCTTGAGCTCCTTCAGCTCAGGATGGGAGGCAGCGGGAGGGAAGTGGGTCCCCAGCGATATTCTGTGAGTGAATGTGTCACCAAATACATGATAGCCCACGTTCCCTCACCAGGGACGGGCTCTAGTGTCTGCGTTTGCTGGGCGAGGGAGGGCAGGTTAGTGATCTTCCCGGGACTGACTGACACATGGATTGATGGCCAGACAAACCGGTTATTTATTCATCAGATGCTTGATGAGTCCCTAGTGCTGGGTGCCAGGGATACAGTGATCTTTGAAACAGACATGGTCCCTGTCCTCAGGAACTTACAGTCTGTGTGAAAAGACAAATATTTTTGAATAGTTACAGTTACTGTTGAGACTGGTTGTGATGAGGGCCTTCGGAGATGCCACAGGTTCTGAGGAGAGGACCCTGGCCTGGCCTGGGGGCGGGGCAGCCTTGCAGCTCGCGCAGAAGAACAAGCAGGAGTTTCTAGGCAAAGAACGGAAGAGCAGAGTTCGCAGATGATGAATGAGAGGAATTCTCAGACTCATGGTGGGTTCTCACGGTGCCTGGAACTGTCGTGTCTCATTGTCACAATGGCCCTAGGAGGCAGTACTGCCATCACCTTCAACAGGTGGGGACGTTGAGACCCGCAGTCTCCTGGTGAACAGCCGGGCAGCCTGACCCCAAGCATAGCTCCCGAACCTGACCACGGGGCCTTTCTCTGACCTGTTTACAGAGCAGCTGTGGGTACGGGTCCTGGGTCAGGCTCTCCTGCACGGTCACAGTTGGTTTTCACACCAGCCCTGGGGGTCTGGCTGAATGATCTGATGTCCCTGGTTGTCCCCGTGATGCCTTTTTATTTGGACCAAATCACACATGAATGTTTGTCTCTTCTTTTAGGTTTCTTTCATCTGGACCGCTTTCTCTTTCCCTCTCTCCGTTCTGTTCTGTCCTTCCATCTTTTGTGACGTTTTGGGAGGGTCCGGGCCTCTTATCTTGTAGGATATCCTCCCGTCGGGATCTGTCTGTCTCCTTGCGGTGAGATCTGGGTCACATGTTTCTGCTGAGAGTGTGACTGCGCTGCCTGCATGCCCTCCTGTGGGCATCACATCGGGAGGAGAACACGACACCCGGCTGCCTGGCAGTGGTGGTGCTAAGGATTAGACCACTGGGTTCAGGCAGTGGCCTACGGGTTTCTCCATTGTAAAGGTGCTTCTTTCCTTTTAAAAAAACTTTTTTATTTGTTCTATTTTGGTAGAGTCAGGGTCTCACTCAGTTGCCCAGGCAGGAGTGTAGTGGGGTGAACATAGCTCACTGCACCCTCCAACTCCTGGGCTCCAGTGATCCTCCCGCCTTGGCCTCTAGAGTAGCTAGGACTACAGATGTGCACCACCACACGTGGCTAACTGTTTTTTTTTTTGAAACGGAGTCTCACTCTGTCACCCAGGCTATAGTGCAGTGGTGCGATCTCAACTCACTGCAACCTCTGACTCCTTGGTTCAAGTGATTCTCCTGCCTCAGCCTCCTGAGTAGCTGGGATTACAGGCACATACAACCATGTCCAGCCAATTTTTGTATTTTTTTTTTTTTTTTTTTGAGACGGAGTCTTGCTCTGTCGCCCAGGCTGGAGTGCAGTGGCCGGATCTCAGCTCACTGCAAGCCCCGCCTCCCGGGTTTAAGCCATTCTCCTGCCTCAGCCTCCCAAGTAGCTGGGACTACAGGCGCCTGCCACCTCGCCCGGCTAGTTTTTTTTTTGTATTTTTTTTAGTAGAGACGGGGTTTCACCGTGTTAGCCAGGATGGTCTCGATCTCCTGACCTCGTGATCCGCCCGTCTCGGCCTCCCAAAGTGCTGGGATTACAGGCTTGAGCCACCGCGCCTGGCCCAATTTTTGTATTTTTAGTAGAGACGGAGTTTCACCATGTTGGCCAGCCAGGATGGTCTCAATCTCCTGACCTCGTGATCCACCCACCTTGGCCTCCCAAAGTGCTGGGATTATAGGCATGAGCCACCACGCCTGGCTGGCTAATTGTTTTGTATTTACAATTTTTCTGTGTTAGAGACAGCATCCTTGCTCTGTTGCCCAGGCTGGTCTTGAACTGGCCTGAAGCAATTCTCTCATGTTGGCCTCCCAAAGTGTTGGGACTACAGGTGTGAGCTACCACACTCAGCCCTTCTTTCCTTTTTAATCAGTGGTCTTTAGAGGGATTGACTCTGAGACTGTGTGAATGTCCTGTTCACCCATGAAGCACTCCCCATGATTTTATCATCCACTGATTATCGATCTCTAAATCATGCTAAATATCGTCTCTAAATATGATGCTGGAGGTTGCAAAATAGTGATTCCTCTATGTTTATCATGGCTTCCCCACTTATTAGCTGGCATTTTCTTCTTAAATTAGCACTTTTCTTCTCCTGTGTCCTGTTTTGTTTTTGAACATCCCCAGAAATAAAATAATACTTTTTCCTGGACTGATGGATTCTTTTATGTTCCAAAGGGAAAGGTAATTAGACAGCAAAATCTGGGCCCTATGGGTGCTCGTGGCTACTGGGGTGTCATTGCTTCTAGTCTCTTTGAGTCAAAAGAAGTAGGAAATATATAGCTTTTACAAATTGTGAATTCACTTACTTCTCATTCCAGTTCAATGCTACAAGTTTCTCCCTTAACTGTTAGCATTCTGTATTCCAATCTCCAGGGAGAACCTTCGTTCCAGAAATATATTTGCTGTTTACTCTGCATACAAAAATAGTGTCAGAATTACAATACCAATACTTATATCAACTACAAACATGCTAGGTACAAGGTTTCTTTGCCATTATTTTTTAACTATGCAATATATATGCTAAGAGTATATAGTCAGAATTCTGTGTTCAGAACTTCACTGAATTAATTTCTTTTTGAATGGTCATGTCATCCATTTGATGTGTAAATAGATTAGTTTCTCTCTGTATTTAGTTTTTGGGTATATGTTTACACTTAATTTTATTTAATATTACTTTTAAAAATGTAAAGCATTTACATGCTTCACAAGTCAAAACTGTGAAAATGACATACCTTGAAAGGTCTTAGCCAGGTGTGGTGGCTCAGCCTATCATCCCAGCACCTTGAGGGGTTGAGCCAGGAGGATCACTTGAGCCCAAGAGTTTGAGACAAGCCTGGGCAACGTAGTGGGACCTCATCTCTACAAATTACCAGACGTGGTGATGTGCACCTGTATTCCCAACTGCTCAGGAGGCTGAGGCAGGAGGATCACTTGAGCCTGGGAAGTTGAGGCTGCAGTGAGCCATGATTGTACCACTGCATTCCAGCCTAGGCAACAGCGTGAGACCCTGTCTCAAAAGAGGGAGAGAGAGAGAGAGAGAGAGAAAGAGAGAGAAAGAGATCTCACTGCTTTCTCTTCCACCTATACACTCCCAGGTAACAATTTTCAATGGATTCTGATTTTATCCTTCTTATGTTTCTTTACAAAAGTGTCCATACACACAACTACTCTTTTCCCTTTTGTTCCTTGCATAAAAGGTGGTGTATTTTATACATTCTTTTACACACCTTGCTTATTTCACTTAATGATATGTTCTAGGAATCCTTCCATGTGGAGACCACCTTTCTTTTTCTTTATGGCTGCATTGTACTCCACTGTGTGGATGTTCCTTAGTTTATTCACCCAGTCTCCTATGTGGGGCATTTTTGTCATTTCTAGTATTTTTCTTTCACCAATAATATTGTGGGAATATCCTTGTTCAGATGTTGAAGAAACTGGAATTGTTGACTTCAAGTGTAATGAGTTGCTTCCTTGAGCTGACCACTGTAGAGGAAGAAATTATCAAATTCGGAGAGGCTTCACCTCTTGCCTCTGGGCTTCCCAGGTCTGTTGTGCCTTGGTTGATCTTTCCTGTAGCCACTTTCTGTCTTCCCTGGACTGTTCAGTGTGCAGACATGATGTAATATTTCCATTAAAAAATGGCTCCCTTGCTCCTGCAACACTCCAATTTCTCTGCATCACTCAAATGTATTGACCATTAGATTTGGCACCTGATAGGTCATTGGTGGCCCAGATGAGAGCCGTTTTAGCACAGTGATGGGGGTAACATCCTGATCAGGAAGGGTTCAGGGGCAGAGAACTGTGCCTTTGAGATGCATAATTTCGAGAGGGAGAGAGAGGAAGGGAGTGAGGCTGTGGTTGTTGCAGCTCCTTTTCTTTTTTTTTTTTTTTTGAGACGGAGTCTCGCTCTATCGCCCGGGCTGGAGTGCAATGGCCGGATCTCAGCTCACTGCAAGCTCCGCCTCCCGGGTTTACGCCATTCTCCTGCCTCAGCCTCCCGAGTAGCTGGGACTACAGGCGCCTGCCACCTCGCCCGGCTAGTTTTTTGTATTTTTTAGTAGAGACGGGGTTTCGCGGTGTTAGCCAGGATAGTCTCGATCTCCTGACCTGGTGATCCACCCGTCTCGGCCTCCCAAAGTGCTGGGATTACAGGCTTGAGCCACCGTGCCCGGCCGCTGCAGCTCCTTTTCTTTGTGAGACAGGGTCTCACTCCATCGGCTGACCTGGAGTGCGGTGGTACAGTCACGGCTCACTACAGCATCCACTTCCCAGGCTCAGGTGATTCTTCCACCTTAACTGCCCTAGTAGCTGGGAGTACAGGTGCATGCCACCATGCCCAACTAATTTTTTGTATTTTTTGTAGGTATGAGGCTTTGCCATGTTGCCCAGGCTGGTCTTGAACTCCTGGGCTCAAGCAGTCCACTCACCTCGGCCTCCCAAAGTATGGGGTTTACAGGCATGAGCCACTGTGCCTGGCCATAGTAGCTCCTTTTCATTTCTGTCCACTGGAAACCATCCAAGCTGCCTGCTGAAATTACATGTGTGGAGCGCCGGCACAGGTCTGTCATCAATAAGCAGGAGTTGTTATTGCTGTTGTTTTTTAAACAGATAAATAAATGCCAAGAGCAGAAATAAGGAGTGTCTGACTCCCCGCTGGGTACCCCATCCACCCCAAGTCCCCTGGGTGACTGGCACATGATAAACATTTGTTGATTAAGTCAATGAAAAAATTCCTGCAGTTTCATTACCTATAAAGATTGTGGGATCCTCTTGTGGGAGATGAAACGGGGACAGATAAATGAGTATTGTTTGGATTTTTGGTCCTCAGTGCCATCCACAAGCTCCGGAAGGGATCAGCTATTTGCTGAACAGTCTTTCAGTTCTGATAGAGCTCTGATATGTTTTCAGGGTCCCCAAATGCCTATGACAGTGGCCTCAAGAACTCAGTGTCCCCTTGTACGTGGAATAGCATACCTCTTCAAGGTCAGCAAGAGATTCCACCCATGTCATCCCCAGCATTGGTGGGGTCAGCACATCCTCTGTCTGGGGTTTTGCTTTTCTGCTCAACCACCCTGCTTTGATGGACTGCACAGACAAGCCCCATCCTGGTGGCTTCCCTGGTGTCATCCTGGTGGAGACTCCAAGGGTCTCCCGTGGGCTGTCCTGGAGAGTCACTGCCACAGATAAGCCCCATCCTGGTGGAAGGGTCTCCCGTGGGCTGTCCCGGAGGGTCACTCCCACAGACATGCCCCATCCTGGTGGAAGGGTCTCCTGTGGGCCATCCCGGAGGGTCACTCCCACAGACATGCCCCATCCTGGTGGAAGGGTCTCTCGTGGGCCGTCCTGGAGGGTCACTCCCACAGACATGCCCCATCCTGGTGGAAGGGTCTTCCTGTGGGCCATCCTGGAGATCTTGGATGTGAAGATTTGGCTGTTGCTGGTGTTGGCCCTCTGTTGAAGCAGTCCCTCCAATTGGTACTTTGCTCCCTGCCTGAAGCAGATACTTTCTAATATTTTCAGAAGCAAACTTGAATGTTGTGTTCACTTTCATTTTTTATTTCTGATTCTTTTGCTTGCACCTGTGGCTTCTCCCACCCAATGAGTTGAAACAGTGTGTCTGCAAGCCTTGTGTCTGGCAGCCTGGCTATGGAACTGGCCCTCAGAATCTCAGGACAGGCTCTGAATTTGCATCTGCATCTCAGCCATGGTTGCCTATAAACCATGCCAGTGCTTTCTATGGAGTAGAATTACAGAGGCATCTTCAAAGCCACATCCTCCCCTCTCAAGACACATCCTTTTGGTTCCCTCTTCAGTTAGTGCTGGCAAATTCAGCACTTACTCTAGAGTTGCTGTAATTGTCCATGAGTCCTGCTACCTCAGTTGTGTTATCCATAAAGTATAACATGAGGCTTCCTTTGGCTTAAGCAGCCTTTTTCTTGTGGAGTAGCTGCTGTTGCATCTTGTTTGAATAATGGCATAAGCACTTGAGAAGGCAATTCTAAAATCTCTGAGTGTCAAGTGGTTTGACATATTAATAGCACTGGTTTTTTTTTTTTTTTTTCTGATAAAAAGAACAATGGACGAGAATATTCAGATAGTAACAGAGCATCAGAATGTCTTGTCTGGTTTTGTAAATGTTGTTACACTGAAAAGACATAATATACTGTTGATGTGATATACTCTTGATGTGATACTACTGATGTGATCACCTGATCCTTGAGCTTCAGGATGCCAGGAATGACACCGATGTAGGCATCCAGCTCTTTGGCTTTCCAAGGGCAGAAGCCCAAACCAAATAGGAGATTTTAGCTAAGTACCAAGGTCAAAGCCAACTTCTGTGCATCTGTAGTAGAGAAGAGGTCTGAGGACTGGGCCTGGGCTGTCAGCCATTAGTGGTCAGGAAGAGGAAGTTCTGGCAAAGGAGTCTGACAGGGGTCAGTCACAAGGGAGGGGGAGCCAGAGGAGTGTTTCATTTGGGAGGGGTAAAGGAGGTGTTTCTAGGAGGTGAGAGGGAGTGAGAGGAGGAGAGAGAACAGACCTCTAGTTTGGCCATGTAGAAATTACCCAGAGTGAACCAGCAGGACCCCAGGGGAGTCCCTCTTCTTTTTTTGTTTTTCTCTTGAGATAGTGTCTTACTCTGTTGCCCAGGCTGGAGTGCAGTGGTGTGATCACAGCTCACTGCAGCCTTGACCCCCTAGGGTCTTCCCACCTCAGCTTCCCCGGGTAGATGGGACCACAGATGCATACCACCATGCCCAGATAATTTTTGTATTTTCTGTAGAGCTAGGGTTTTGCCATGTTGCCCAGGCTAGTCTTGAACTGGGTTCAAACAATCCTCCCACCTTGGCCTCCCAAAGTGCAGGGATCACAGGCATGAGCCACTACACCCAGCCGAGTCCCTCTTCTTGGGAGAAGATTCTGAAAGCAACTCCTGGGTTCTCTGCCACATGCCAGGTTTCTGGGGGTGTCACTCCCCTGTGTTTGCAGTGCAGCCCTGAAGGTAGACTGCATATGGTCAGAGTGAGGTGCCCGTGCTGCGGGAGCTCCTGACTGTCGCCCTGCTGCTCACTCATGGGCACGCCCTCTCCTTGTGAAGGTGAGGTTCTTCCTCACATGTGTACTCAACCCCACATGTGGCCATCACTCTGGGTCACCTGCTACATGGGAGAATCCCCCCCAACTTTCTCTCTTTCTGTGCTAGAAAGATAGGATTCATTTGCCTGGGCTGCTGCAACCAAGCATGCCACAGACCATGTGGCTTAAACAACGGAGATTTATGTCACAGCTCTGGAGGCTGGAAGTCCAAGATCAAGGCACCGGCAGGGTGGACCCTTCTGAGGCCCCTCTCCCGGCTTGTAGACAGCTGCTCTCTTCTTCCTGTGTCCTCACTCGGTCTCCCTCTGTGCATGTCTGTGTCCCAATCTCCTCTTTTTATAGGAACCCTAGACATATGGAGCCCTGAGCTGCTCCCGCGGCCCCCGCCAGTGGGCACAGTGACGTCTGATGATGCAGGTGATCATGTGTCATATTCTCTGCTGCACAGGAGTCACCCAAGACCCAACCTAAGGCAGCACCGGGCATGGCCAGTCTCTTTGGTCTCTGTTGCCTGCTGTTTCCGCCGCCAAATTCCTATGTTCAAATCCTATATGCGGGGCCCACCCATGTGACCTCATTTTACCTTAATTGCCTCTTTAAATACAGGCACATTGCAAGGTATGAGAGCCTCACCCACTAGGAGAGATGGGTAGCCTGGCAGGCCCCCACTGTCCCTGCTACCAGCCAGACCTGCAGGTTGAACCTCGGAACATGACTGTATTTATAGAGGTAGTGGGATAGGCATGGTGGCTCACACCTGTAATCCCAGCACTTTGGAAGGCTGAGGTGGGCAGATCACTTGAGGTCGGGAATTCGAGACCAGCCTGATCAACATGGCAAAACACCGCCTCCACTAAAAATACGAAAATTACCTGGGCGTGGTGGTGCACACCTGTAATCCCAGCTAGTCGGGAGGCTGAGGCAGGAGAATCGCTTGAACCTGGGAGGCGGAGGTTGCAGTGCGCTGAGATGGTGCCATTGCACTCCAGCCTGGGTGACGAGAGTGAAACTCCATCTCAAAAAAAAAGAAAAGCAATGAAGGTAAAATGAGGCTATGCGAGTGGGTGGGCCCTAATCCAATATGTCTAGGGTTCCTATAAAAAGAGGAGATTGGGACACAGACATGCACAGAGGGAGACCGAGTGAGGACACAGGAAGAAGAGGACAGCTGTCTACAAGCCGGGCCTGCCGGTGCCTTGATCTTGGACTTCCGACCTCCAGAGCTGTGACATAAATCTCCGTTGTTTAAGCCGCATGGTCTGTGGCATGCTTGGTTGCAGCAGCCCAGGCAAATGAATCCAGTGTCCTCCACTACTCTGCTGACTCCTCTTCCTCCACCCTGGGTGACGTAGCCATGTTCAGTCTGCGGGGCTGGATGGTGGCAGGTGCAACGGGGGTGCGTCAGGCTCCCCATCTCCCTGGTGGGCGAGGCTCTCGGACCACTCAGTTCCGTATAATCCTATCTCTCTCCTTCCTTCTCCAAGCTGCCCTGCTCTGCCCTGTCTGTGGTGGTTGAACACCTGTGGGACCTACTTGCTCTCTACTTCCAGGGCGCAAATTCAGACAGACAGCTGTGGATGACTCAGCGAGGAACTGTTAGATCCAGATGGAGGGAAATAAGATGAATAAGCGGGAATCATTTCCACTCCCCTGCAGGGTGCGTTTTGTTGGGGTGCTTTGTTTTTTCTCTTGCAGTCACTGCCGCTCAATCTGATGTTATTTACGGGTGTCTATCTCCCCACTAGGAACCTCTGTTATCTGTGCCATATCCAGCACCTAGGATAGTGCCTGTCCCATAGTAGGTGTTCAGTCCCTATCTGTGAGCCAACAAACGAATGATTGAAGGGGTATTCCGAGCCCAGCAGGCCTTGCTCTAGAATTTTATTATCCTGAAAGGGATACCAAAGCGGTTTGTTTTCTAATTGAGGGAGGGGAGGCTGCGGGGGAGATAACACTGAAGACATGGGGGCCTCTGGCTAAAATGCTTTCAACAGAACTTTGTGCTGGGAATCACCTGCAAAACAGAAACCCCATTTGAGCAGCCTGGACTTGATTGCTTTCATGATCGCCCATCAATGCTGGCGTCACCAACAGCAGCTGTGTATTGAAGGCTCTGTGCTGAGTGCTTGCAGTCACCCTTCCAGTGAACCATCTCACGATGCTCTGTGACGTCGCTTTTGTTGTTTTGCAGAGGGGATCTGTCGGTAAACACTGGAGTCTTAGAATCGAAGACTAGCAGGGAAACTGGGGGTCCTTCCTGCCGTGTGGCCCTGCAGCAGGCATGGGGTGGGGCGCTGGTGGCCGGCACCTGCCAGTACCTACCGCTAACAAAACGGAAATTGAAGGAGGTGCAGGCTCGGCTGGAGCTCAGCCTCAGTAATTGAATCTTGACGAAATGTGACAGTTCTTGTCTGCGCTCCTCCAGATTGCTTCCTGTTCATTCTCGGTAATAAAATCATCACCAGTTCTGTGAATATCTAATCTAACTTCCTATTGTGGTGTCAGAATGTTAGAGAAACAAGAATGGGAGCCTCACGTGTGTGGGGAGGCAGAGGCAGCTTCTAAGACCTTTTTAAAAATTATCTTTATCAGTCCTCTCCCTTCTGGGACCCACACGGACAGTCTTCTCACCTCCTGACCCCCACTCTCGTTCTTCCCAGGTAAACTCTTTATGTTTTTTCCATTTTGTATGCATAGAATGTTCCCAAGTGTAACACCCACAGTTTTATCCTTAACTCTTCTTCCCTTTTCAATCTGGAGTCATTCTCTAAGGAAGATTAGTGACCTGAAAGCTCAGAGTTCCATGGTTCAACATCTCAAGATGCCCGCATGGCCGCGTGGTAACTTGCCCCACTTTGGGGACCTCCTTGAAGCCAGGGTCAGTCCTGGTGGTTCTGAGTTCCTTCAGCATCTCTCTCTTTTCTTCCTTCCTTCCTTCCTTCCTTCCTTCCTTCCTTCCTTCCTTCCTTCCTTCCTTCCTTCCTTCCTTTCCTTCCT
>NW_012114466.1:3525192-3540110 GCF_000951035.1 Colobus angolensis palliatus | reverse complement strand
TCTGTCTTTCTGAGGCAGGGTCTCACTCAGGTTGCCCAGACTTGGGTGCAATGGTGTGATCTTGGCTCACTGCAACCTCCACCTCCCGGGCTCAAGCACTTCTCCTGCCTCAGCCTCCTGAGTAGCTGGGATTACAGGCATGTACCACCATGCCTGGCTAATTTTTGTGTTTTTAGTAGAGACGGGATTTCACCATATTGGCCAGGCTGGTCTCAAACTCCTGGCCTGAAGTGATTCACCCACCTCGGCCTCTCAAAGTGCTGGGATTACAGGCATGAGCCACCATGCCTGGCCCTTCCAGCTTTTTCTGACCCTCTCCTCTTGTCCTTCTCATTGCAGAAAAACTGGCAGGATGCAAGCTGAATGTGGCTGAGGTGACACAGTCCGAAATAGGGCAGAAACAGAAGCTGCAGACGGTGTTGGAAGCAGTACATGACCTGCTGCGGCCCCGCGGCTGGGTGCTCCGGTGGAGCGTGGACTGTGAGTTCCACACTGCGGTGGGAGGGAGTGTCTGGAGGGAGCCCGTCCTCTCGACATTCGTCATCCACATGTGTCATCCACATTCATCATCATCCCATCTGGCCTTGCATCTTAGAATTGGGTTCATCTCCCTGCGCTGTAAGAGGTAGAGCATTGCAGGGGAGAAGAACAGGAGAAGGGTTAGGGGGCTCCTAGAAAAGGGACCTGGTCAGGCCACGATTCTCCATCCTCCCCATGCTGCAGCGGAGAGAGGCAATGTTTACGGATGGGTGGCTCCGAGGGATTTCGAGAGAGAAGCAGCCTTGGGGGGATTTTTGTTGGGACTCAACCCCAAATACCGGTGGCAGCAACACCTAGTGGGCTGTTTGCCTGTGACCCTGGCATTAGGAGATGTGACATCATGGTATTTTCAGCCAAGACATGAACCCAGAAGGTGAAAGACTAAACCAGGAGAAAGTTCTGCTTGGTGCTGCCCACTCCTTCCCCACGTCCTTCCCCTTGAAGCAGGGCCGTCAGGGTGTGGCTTCAGGGCTCTCCGTGCTGGGCCAGAGGTCTCTGTGTTTTGGTGAGCTGGGCTCTCAGCAGTGGGCAGGAGACCCTGGAGCCTGGCCCTGCACCTGGTTTCTTGGCATCGAGACCTTGGGCAGACCCAGGCTGTCTCGTGGGTTGCTGGGTCCGTGGGTGGGGAATCGGGTGCCTTGTAAACTGTAAAACCCTGCAGAGGAGAAGTGGTGAGGATGACCAAACCTGAGTCTGCATGCTGAGGAGGAGAGAGGACAGACTCAGGCAAGGCAGGGGCTCATGGCTAATGTCCCCAGAGCAGCCTCTGCCCTTGGCAGCCTACTCTTGTTGGGATGGTTCATTGCATAGAGGGAGCCCTTTTTTAGTGCCAGAGATCATAACGCACGTCCTTGTGATGGTTAAGTGGCCGTGACCTGCTTTCCACGATCTTTTCCCTTCTGTGCTCATTTTGCTATCCTGTTCCTTCCCCTCATCACTGCCCAATTTATTGCTTTTAAAACCATTGTGCTTCTAAAAGTGTCTGCACAAGTCACCTTAGGCCAACAGGAGAGGAGACATTGAAACCAAGAAATGACTTCACCAGGTTGCTCATCAGCTCTCTTTATTTGTCCACACTTTGCTCCGTCCTTGCCTTGCTGGGGTCTCATTTAGATGCTGTGTCTCTGTTGCCTTCTGCACGTGGGCTCGGGTTCCTGTATCACCCAATCTAAAGTGTCTCCTTTCCTCCTCCCTCCCGCAGCAATTCATGGGAAGAACCTGGTAGCCATCCTCCACCTGCTGGTCTCTCTGGCCATGCACTTCAGGGCCCCCATCCGCCTTCCCGAGCATGTAACGGTGCAGGTGGTGGTTGTGCGGGTGAGTATAACCGAGCGGTCGGCCTGCCCGTAACTCCGCCAGAGAGGCAATGTCTTCTTCCTCCTGCAGTTTTCCTGCCCTCCCCCTCCTTTTTTCCCCCCAGGAGGCTACCTTCTATTTTTCCCTTTTGACAAAATGTGTGTCTCACCCTGGCTCCGAGATAAATGATTGGAACGGGAACAATGGCATTGATTTGATGAGAGGCAGAAGCAGAGGCATGAGGGTGTTGGGGTTTAATTTTCCACATTTTTGAAAAGAACATTCATTTCTCTCCAAAGCCAACTGGTTGGAATTCAATCCCCTTGAATGTGCTTATTACTCATTGGAGGAGGTTGGCCCCGCGGGATGAAACAGACACCCAAATTAAAGCCGCTTTGCATTCGCCGTGGATTATTCATCATGCCCCGTCATCTCTTTTTTTGGGTTCATTTCTCTTGATTCACTTGGAGAAATGGAACCAGAACCCAGGTCCTTCTAACAGAGGGTGAAGTAGAGTTACCTTTCTCTTGCTGTTTCCCTTACATTTATTTTTTATTTTATTTTATGTTTTGAGAAAGGGTTTCACTCTGTTGCCCAGGCTGGAGTACCGTGGTGCAGTCACGGTTCACTGCAGCCTCAGCCTCTTGGGTTCAAGCAGTCCTCCCACCTCAGCCTCTCAGGTAGCTAGGACTACAGGCACATGCCACCATGCCTGACTAATTTTAGATTTTTGTAGAGACAGGGACTCACTATGTTGCCCAGGCTGGTCTCAAAGTCCTGGGCTCAAGCGATCCTCCCATCTCAGCCTCCCAAAGTGCTGTGATTATAGGTGGGAGCAGCCGTGCCTGGCTTGTTTCCCTTACATTTAAGTGGACAGTCGCTGCCTAGGGTTTGTGTGTGCAGTTTCCCTCAGTAAACGTGCACTGAACGCCTACTATTCTCTAAGCACTCAGCATGGGCTGCCGAGCCACTAAAGGAGGAACACACGCCTGGGGTCTGCGGTGACGACCACTGCTGCCAGAATTAAGGTCACGCTCGGAACCTTGGATGCCTGCGTGTTTATTTTACTAGAGACATCCGGCTCCACTTTCCTCTGGTTTTTAAACTTCTTGGTCCTGTGGTCTCTGTGGTCCAGGAGGACCTGGCTGCCACTGTGTTTTCTGAACCCATTCTGACCCCTCTGTTACCCTAGCTCAGTCTTGACTGGACGGGAATGCGCCTCTCTGGCATCAGGCGAGGGCCACCTGCCATGTCTCCATGTTTCCTTCCTAAGGAGGATGTTTGTGGCTGGTGGTGGTGACTTGGGACCTGGGGGGCCATTCCTATGGCCCCTTGTCTTGGCCACTGGTTCACAGGCAGCCAGCCTGAAAAGGCTTCCCTAGGACACATGGGGATATGGTTCCTGAGCCCACCTACGTCAGCTCGGGGCCCCAGAAGCCTCGTGCAGGCTCAGAAACCGGAGTATTTCCTTTCAGGCTTGCACTTGAGTCCAAGATAATCTTTGGGGTTTGCAGAAAGTTTGAACCAGGCAAGCACTTGCTGGTGCTTCCTGCCATAACGGGTTAGAGAAGTGTTGTTTGGACCATGACCAAAGCAGAATGAAATGGGAGCAGGGGGTCCTGTGAACTGGGCGCCATTACTCCCCAGACCTTAGAGCCACCTTGTTTCTTCTCTGCAGCCCCCTGGCCTCTGAGCTTGCTCAGCGGACCCCTTATCTAACCCCAGATGGAGTGGCTGGTGTAAGGGATGTGGCATTTCCAGGCTGGAAGGAAGGAAGCGAAGGGCTTTATTTACTGCCTGGTCGCGTGGCTTTAGGCTGATCACTTGCTTTTGCTGAGCTGCAGTGTTTCCCCCATAAAACCGAGATTTTACTACAAACCTATAAAACATCCAACTTCATGTCTCCAATCCTAGACCTGGGCCCAGCATCCCGGTGGGTGTCTCAGGCACGTTTGGTCCATGACTAGGTGAACACAGTGTCTCTGGACCTTCCTTGGCAGGCACTCCTGAGAATCGGGATAAGCGTCGCCCACACTGTTGTTCAATAACAAGCACCAACCCTGAGTATTCCCTGGGGGTCACATGCAGGAAAGGGATGGAAGCTCAGATCTTGATGGTGTCCACTGTGGGCTGGCCCAGTGGGAAGTGAGTTCCCGGTCCCTTGAGGGGTTCAGTGGTGGTTGGATCAGCCACCCAGACTCCACCTGGAGCTCCTGTGACAGGTGGGCTGCCACCCCTACCGTCGCCACTGCCATGCCTCCCTCACCACCATCACTACTTTTTTTTTTTTTTTTTTGAGACAGAGTCTCGCTCTGTCACCCAAGCTGGAGTGCAATGGCACAATCTCCACTCACTGCAACCTCTGCCTCCTGGGTTCAAGCGATTCTCCTGCCTCAGCCTCCCGAGTAGCTGGGATTACAGGCGCGTGCCACCACGCCCAGCTAATTTTGTATTTTTAGTAGAGACGGGGTTTCAGCGTGTTGGCCAGGATGGTCTCGATCTCTTGACCTTGTGATCTGCCTGCCTTGGCCTCCCAAAGTGCTGGGATTACAGCCGTGAGCCACTGCGCCGGCCATCACTGCTTTTTGATACCTGCCACGCTCTGGGAAAAGTGTGACATATACTGTATCAGTTTCCTAGGGCAGCCGTAACAAAGTACCACAAACCAGGTGGCTTAACACAGCAGACATTTATTCTCTCGCAATTATGGAGGCCAGAAGTCTGAAATGAAGACGCTGTCAGGGTAGGATGTCCTCCTTCACATCTCCTTCTCTAGGGGATGGGTCTTCCCGCCTCCTGCAGCTTCTGGTGGTGCCCGTCAGTCCTTGGTGTTCTTGGCTTGTGGCCACATTTCTCTCTAGTCTCTGCCTCTGTCATCATATGGCCTCTTCGCTCTGTTTCTGTGTCTATTTCCTCTTCTAATAAGGATGTGAGCCATATTGGATTAAGATGGGACTCACCATAATCCATGATGACCTCGTCTGAGCTAGTATCTGCAAAGACCCTTATTTCCCAATGAGATCACATTCTGAAATTTGTGGTAGATACGAACGTTGGGGCACCCTCTTCAGTCCTGTGTACACACATGATTGCAGGGGACGTTCCCTGTTAATTATGTTCCTTCCAATTGCATGCCTCACCTCTCCTGGCTGCAAAGCATAGAGGATCCCTTTGGGGAATCCTGACCTGGGGTGTTTCTCATGAGACGCACACAAATGCCAACTCTCAGGGCCACATGGAGACCAGAGGGTGGGAGAAGGAGGGGGACACGTTGTGGCTGCTGAAAGGCACCCTGCCCAGGGTCCCCTGCTGTGCACTCACCCAGGCCTGGCAAGCATGTCCAATACCACCCCTTCTTCTCCTGTTGCTCTTTTCTAAGATGATCTCTGACACCACAGCTTCGTCTGCCCTGTCAGTGCGTCCTTCCTCATCTCTCCACTGCCTGATTTTGTATGTTTATTTTGGGGTTTTCAGAAGCGGGAAGGCCTGCTGCATTCCAGCCACATCTCAGAGGAGCTGACCACAACCACAGAGTAAGTGGACCCCTGCCTTGCCCTTCCACGCCCTGCTGCCCTGAGTGAGCGGGGCCCCAGGCTGCCACTTCAGCCAGGGACGCCGGCACACGTGGGGCTGCTTCCACTCCACGCCCCTTCACTATAGCGTGTGATTCTCATGCTGGTTCCCACCCCAGCTCTCCTCCCTCTGCACACTTTCTTCAGAGTTTTTAACATTAGAACTGAGTTACCTTCCACAGCCTTTGAATTTTTTCATTCCTTATCTTAAAAGGTGAGCTTTAAGAACATTGCAAGGTGGGGCAGGCAGAGAGAGTTCAGGATGATTATAAAGACCCATTGTCTCGGTTCATTTATCCATCTACATTAGCCCCATCAGAGGCAAGAGTTGCATGTTTAAACCAGAACTTTCCTTTGACAGACACTACTAAGCCATCTCTTATCTCCTAGAGAAAGCCAGAGGGCAGGTGTTCAGAAATCTAAAAGTCTTCAAATCTATTGAAAATAGCAAATCAAACAGTATCTGTGGTGTGTGGTTTTAAGGACTCCTTGTAATAACCTGCTAAGAATCTTTAGAATTCACTGCATTTGTGCCTCTTGACTAAACCTGTTTCAGATGAAAGAGAACATTTAAAAATTGATTGTCTCAGCTAATCTGTCAGCTAAGTTCACAGAGTGATTAATTACTGTGTTGTGAATTCGTGGATGGTATTTCAAAAATCGTAACTGACACAGGAAACCACTCGTGGCTTGCAAGCTGTGAGGGAAGATGATGGGACAGTGGAGTGCAGGCTGACGCATGTGCAGAGGCCCATGAAGAGGCCTCCAAGTCTGCCCCAGGCACGTGAAGGGAACAGGGAGAGCTGGAGGAGGGGAGGATGAGAATGTGGTTCTGTGCCCAGCACAGTAGGCCTTTGGCAGCAGCTCTGCCTATTCAGCAGTAGGAGAAGGGCTGCTCGTGAGGAACTGGGATTGGGCTGGTGTCTTAGTTGTTTATTGTTGTGTAACAAATCACCCCCAAGGCCAAGTGGCTTAAAACAACATCTCTTTCATTTGCTGCTCACAATTCTGTGGGTCAGCAATGTAGGCTGGGCTTAGCTGGGTGGTTGTTCAGCTAGTCTTGCCTGGGGTTGCTGATATGATGCAGACACCTGAAGGCTGGTTGGGGGCTGGGGAGGCCGAGATGGGCTCCCCCTACCTCTGGTGGTTGGTGTTGGCCTCCCCTGGGTCTCTTTCCTCCTCACAGAGCTGGGCATCTTCCCAGGGTGCCCTCAGAGTCCTGAGAGAGTGAGAATGCAGCTGCAGGCCCCTTGAGGCCTTGTCTTGGACATCCATACCTATATCCTCAATTCTGTGAGTCAAAGTGAGTCACGGGTCATCCTGGATCAAGCTGCAGGAAACAGACTCTGCCTCCTTGTGCAGGAATGGCCTATGCACATTGTTGGGTGGTGGGCATGCTGTGATAGGAGTCCCCCTCTAGGTGAGGGGGTCCCATATGAGGACAGCAAGGAGGAGCTGGGGCCCCTGCCATAAAACTAGAATGGTCCAGAGACAGAGAATGAGCAAGTGGGTGGGAGAATGGCCTCAGCTATTCACCAGTGGTAAGTGGCATCGAGGGTCTGTTGCATGCCAACCTCCCTGCTAGGTCAACAGAAACACTGAGAGGTGGGCTGAGTGCAGTTCCTCTCCTCCAGGGTGACCCATCCTGCTGATGAGAAAGGATGCATCCACAGACATGCACAGTCCAACACAGGGGCTTGTGGGAAGTGCCTTAGGGCCCTCAGAGAATTTCCAGGAAGAGGGGAGCACCCCAAAGTCAGGGCAGGGAAGATTCCAGTGGAAGCCACCTCAATCAGATACCAGATGGTCCTGAGCAGTGAGGAAGGGAGTTGGGATTTTCTAGCCTGAGTCAGTATCCCTCTGCCAGCCAGGGCCGGGATAGAGGAGAGGCTGGGTCACCTCTCCAGGCTGATGCTCCAGGTGGGTTCTCCTCAGGGCTGGTTATCCCATCCTGATCTCCTGTTCCTTCCCCTCCCCATGGCTGCAGAGGCTCTGATGGAACATTTGAATCATCGAATGTCTGCTGAAAACCAGCAGCCCAAAGATCCACTTTCAGTTTCCTAAGGCAGCATTGCCACCTCCCATCCAGTCTCAGTGTCCCCCTTTCTCTTTCAAGAGGTGGCTATGAGGTCACCCCTTCCAGGAAGCCTTCCTGTCTGCCAAGCAGGAGTGCTTGACTTCCTGTTAGTTCCCGTTGCCTCTGGACACATGTGACCAACATTGAAATATTGGCTTACCAGGTCTCTCACTCCCAGGCATCTTGAGGGCAGGGCCACATAGTGTTTATCTCCAGGGGATATTAATTACTGTAGCTGCACAGCCTGCACATAGTAGGTGCTCAAGTAAGTGCTTATTAAATAAGATGGAGCCAAAGGACTTGAGCCTAGAGGGATTTGGGGACAAAATAAAGACTTTTTTGCCTCTCAGGAAGGCAGTGTATGGAAATGATCTGTGCACTCACTCACTGGGAATCTTTGAGGAGAAGCTGCTCACCACTCCCGTCTCCCTCATTGCTTCCACTACTGCCTGCCTGAGATCAGGGCCCGGCCTTGTGGTTCCCCAGGATCCTTTAGTTCCAAAAGTCCTGCAAGTACATTGTGTTTACTCCTGGAAACATGAGTAACCTGCAACCTTGTGTGTTTGTTTGTTTGTTTATTTGAGACAGGGTCTTTCTCCATTGCTCAGGCTGGGGTGCAGTGGTGCGATCCCAGCTCAGTGCAGCCTTGACCTCCCAGGCTCTAGCGATCCTCTCACCTCAGCACCCGAATAGCTGGGACTACAGCGCATGCCATGACACCCAGCTAATTTATTTGTATTCTTCTTAGAGGAGGTTTTGCCACTTTGGCCAGGCTGGTCTCCAGTCTTGCATTTTTTTGTTGTTGTTTTGTTTGTTTGTTTTTTGAGACAGAGTTTCACTCTTGTTGCCCAGGCTGGAGTGCACTGGCGCAATCTCTGCTCACTGCAACCTCTACCTCCCGGGTTCAAGTGATTCTCCTGACTCAGCCTCCCAAGTAGCTGGGATTACAGGTGCCTGCCACCACGCCTGGCTAATTTTTGCGTTTTTAGCAGAGATGGGGTTTTGCCATTTTGGCCAGGCTGGTCTCGAACTCTTGACCTCAAGTGATCGACCCACTTCTGTCTCCCAAAATGCTGGGATTACAGGCGTGAGCCACTGTGCCTGGCCCAGCCTGTGTTTTGAGCATTCCATGGCTGCTGGAAGACTTGTTGTCTGCTGAAATCTTCGTGTTAACCACTGTCTGATTTAAGTACCTCCCCTCCAAACAACATTAACAGAGTGGTTAATGTGCGAATAGAGATGGTGATTTGCTGCTGATTTTGTACAAACGTTAATAATCCACACAAGCACCTCTCATTTATCATTAGAGTGGGCTGGAACGTAGCACAGTGTGACTTGCATTCTTATCAGTGGGCCTTTACCTGGGCAGCAAGGGCCCAGCTTTCTGGCTGGCTCTGTCTCTCATCCTCCATGTGCTGGTTGTGAAACTGTGTTCTGAGTGGCCTTTACCTGGGCAGCAAGGGCCCAGCTTTCTGGCTGGCTCTGTCTCTCATCCTCCATGTGCTGGTTGTGAAACTGTGTTCTGAGTGACCCATCTCATGGCTCTGTCTGTGTTCTTGTTTGCAGGATGATGATGGGCCGGTTCGGTAAGTAACTCTAGGGAAAGTGGGGAGACGGAGGTGTGTTAGGGCTGCCCCAGGAAGCTTCCAGAGAGTACGCATGGTCATCTGGGGGGAGTGGGAAACTGGGTGGGTCTTACTGCCCCCATAGTTCTGGAATCCTAGGGAAAGCTCACAGCCCTCTGCCACCTTTCCGTATAATGGGCTTGTGTCTCAGAGCTGAGAGTGGCTGGGTGGTGCTGGGAGGAGTGGGGTGGAAGGCTGGGTGACCAGCTAGGGGAGCGGGAGGGGCCTGGGATGTAACACTGGCCGAAACTGTCAGGGGCTGGTGCAAGAGTGGTTGAGGGTAAAAGGGAGGGAGGAGAGGCGGCCAGCACGGCGTCATTAGCTGGTTGGAAGAGAATGGCTCGGTTCTGTGGATGTCCTTCCATATGTGTTATTTCCTCCTGGAAACCACTGGTTTAGCAGACTTCCTTAGAGTCAGGCAGCTGGGGCTCAGTCCTGGCTGGTGGCCTGTGGCCTGCCCCTTCCTCTCTGCTCCTCCTCTGTGAAATGGGAGTATAAAAGGCTCTCCCCAGGCAGGAGCTGCTGTGAGGATTGGGTGAGATCACAGGTGAGTGCCCTGCTTGGCCAGGGGACAGCCCTTTATGTGGGGTAGTTTTATTAGTATTGGTTTTCAGTGGCTATTCCCAAAGAAAGAGGCAATTACTCTGTCTTCCCTCATTAAAGCCTGAGACCTCATCATCATCTCAGTGAGGGATGGTAATGTTTCAACCCTCAGAGCCAGGATACCCCGGCCCTCGACCTGGCCAGGCTCAGTGCTTTGGGAAGCATTTCAAAACAGAAACCTCTTGACCCCCAAATACCATGTTCTCCAGTGAGCAGGGAGGGGGGAACAGCTCTTAAAAGGAAAAATGGAAACCAAACAGAAGTTTCCCACCTGCCTCTCCAGCCTGCCAGCCCGGAGCTGATGTCAGGTGGGAGTGCCACCCCCTGAGTTCTATAGAATGAGGGCTGGGCCAGCTCGGTCATGGGGCTCTGTAACCTCAAAGTTATTATGGGGACCAGCTAGGATGCCATTGCTGCTTATCTGTTGTATTAGGATTCTCTAGAGGGACAGAACCAATAGGATAGATATATACAAAGGGGAGTTTACTAAAGGTATTAACTCACACGATCACAAGGTTCCACAATAGGCCTTCTGCAAGCTGAGGAGCGGGGAAGCCAGTCTGAGTCCCAAAGCTGAAGAACTTAGAGTTTGATGTTTGAGGGCAGGAAGCATCCAGCATGGGAGAAAGATGGAGGCTGGGAGGCTAAGCCAGTCTAGTCTTTTCACGTTCTTCTGCTTTTTATTCTGGCTGTGCTGGCAGCCGATTAGATGGTGCCCACCTAGATTAAGGGTGGGTCTGCCTTTCCCAGTCCACTGACTCAAATGTTAATCTCCTTTGGCAACACCCTCACAGACACACCCAGGGACCACACCTCGCATCTTTTAATCCAATCCAGCTGACGCTCAGTATTAACCATCACGCCTATGGAGAGGGAAAGTGGCTCAGATCCTGCGGGGCTCGAATTGAGAAGAGGCAGCCAGTGTGTGTCCCCTCGGCTTTCTTTGCTAAACCTTAAGCTATGCTGAGAACATTCACAGGCCTTCACTGTTTTTTGTTTGTTTATTTGTTTTTTGTTTTTTTTAAAAGGATAATTCCAGCTCTTTAAAAATGTCCCTAATATTAAAAAACAAATGCAGGAAGAGAAAGAGAGATGTCCTGTAGTCCTGTATATAGTTGCTGAGGGAGGCGAAACCACAGTGGGGTCACAGCTCATGGGGCCAGGATGAGGCATCTCCCCATCCTGCGTCTAGGTAGAGGTGCACTTTGGGGGCACAGTACCCCACTCTGTCACCTCCTCTCCACCCTTTCTTCCTGGAGGAGGCTCAGAACCCCTTTGGAATTGTAGAGGCCTAAAGATGAGGAGAGGGCAGGATGTGGTGGCTCACGCCTGTAATCTCAGCACTTTGGGAGGCCCAGGTGGATGGATCCTGAGGTCAGGAGATCGAGACCATCCTGGCTAACATGGTGAAACCCCATCTCTACTAAAAGTACAAAAAAATTAGCTGGGCATGGTGGCGGGCACCTCTAGTCCCAGCTACTGCGGAGGCTGAGGCAAGACAATCACTTGAACCCAGGAGGTGGAGGTCGCAGTGAGCCAAGATTACGCCACTACACTCCAGCCTGAGTGATAAAGCGAGACTCCATCTAAAAAAAAAGAAGAGACTGGGTCCCTCAAGCATTTTTGAGTCTTTTTGGTTTTTGTGGTGCTGTCACTTTTGTGCTTGGTTCAGGCCTCGTTGGAGGTTTAGGGGAAAGACAGTCTGGTCAGTTCAGTTGGGAGCACATGGGCCTCGGGCTGTGTGTAGCACCCTGTGGCCCGAGGGCCCAGAAGCCTGGTCCCAGAGCCCCTGCCGCCCCAGGAATGAGCTTTCGGGTCTGGTGTGCAGGGCAGTAGCTCCCTCCGTAAGAGCCAGGTGTCACGTGTGAAAAGTGGACCCAGCTGCCACTCCAGGGATGGGAGGACTGTGGAATCGCAAGACCAATTTGTACAAGAGGCCGATGGAGTTGTTCTCCTTACTTTGTAGGCTTTATGTGCTGTGCTTGAGAAAATGCAAACAGGCTATTAGTCAGTGACAGGCAATTAGTTCCGCCCCCGGCCTTGCTGCTTCTGCTGACGCAGATTCCGAAGTCTCCTGGTTACCCAGCCTGGCACCCTCAGGCACAGCAGGGCGTCTGGCCCGGCACCCGCTCCTGTGGGGGCAGCAGCACGCCTTGTCTTGGCTTCCCTGCTATGCCACTCACCTCCTTCAGCCCCTGAGAGCACCCCAGGGCGCTCTCTCCTCCAGCAACCTTCACCTGAATGCTCTCCCTCTAGATTACCCCATGGCTCACTCTTGCAGCTCTGCCAACTCTTGGTTCAAATGTCACTGATCAGGCAGGCCCTCTCTGACTCCACTGCCCCAAACTGGCCTCCACTGGCTCTCCTCCTCACCCCTGCCTTAGTTCTTTCTGTACTCATGTGATGCACCAAGCAGTGAGACTCTGCTCATGGGGAAGGCCTGGCTCCTCTTCCCTGCACCACTGTTTACACAACGAAGCCTACATGTGTCTAGCAGATACGGTGCCGGCAAACTTTCAGGGGCGCCCACAGCCCCTGCCTTTCTCCTTTCACGCATGGCTCCTTGACCGAGAGGTGCTTTGTGGGCTAGAGCTGACCTTTCCTCAGGGTGCCCCCGACCTCCTGACCAGAGCAGCCAGCCCTGGCCACAGTCTGCACACAGCTGGTGCCAGATGTTCTAGGAGCTTCTGGAAGACTGGGCTTTGCCAGGAGCGGTCTTCTGGGCCTCAGTTTCCCCATGAGCACCCTGAGCCAGGGAGGAATGGGGGCTCCGTTCTGCCCACTCTCCATCATTCCAGCGAGGGAGGTGGCTCCACAGGTCCGCGCTGCCTCCTGACAGCATCACTGTCCTGGCCGAGGTGGGTGAGGAGGCTTCTCCCCACAGAAACAAGTCCCAGGGGGAGCCGGGGAGGTTGCAGCCTGGTCTCCATGGCAACGGGTGAGCTGGTGCAGCTTCTCCGTGGACGGCCCTTCCCCCTCCTGGGTCTGCCCTGGACTGAAGGCCCTACCTGAGGCATGAGGGGAAAGAGGGGGGATGTTTCTTCCTCACCCTCTTCCCCCTCATTATATAACTCCTAGTAATCCCCCTTCAAGTCTTTCCCATTTCTGCCAACAGGGCTTGTTCCAAAAACTCTGGCTCCGTCCCATCACCCCTGGCTCCTGACTGTGCCCTCCACAACTCCCACATTGCAGGCTACAGCCCCTGTTAACCCCTGTCACAGGCTACCTGGCTCTTGAACCTGCGCTGGACTTTCTGGCATCTCTCCTTGTGCCTGCTGCTCCATCGGTGGAGCGCCTTTCCTCCTCCTCTTGCCCCAGCAAGCCTGGTTTGGACCCCAGGCTGCTTTGTGAAGCCTTCCTCAGGTCCCCCAGCCCTTGGTTCGTGGGTCCGAGACTCAGGTGCCTCCAGGGACCAGGTTGATCATGTAAAAGAGGAGAGTGGCTAGATTATACAATGGTAACATCAGCTGCCCCTTCACCCTGGGGTGGCAGTGGGGAGTGGTGGGGTCTGAGGCAAACTGGAGAGTCCACACCCCTATCCCCAGGGGCAGCTCATTGCTGCCAGGTGGGAGTGTAGTCTCACTGTTGCCACAGCCTCCAGTTTTTCAAGAGAAGCCAGAAGTTCAGAACTTTTGCACAAACCTTCCCATTTAAGAACTGTTGACTCTGGCCGGGCACCGTGGCTCACACCTGTAGTCCCAGCACTTTGGGAGGCTGAGGTGGGTGGATCACTTGTGGTCAGGAGTTCAAGACCAGCCTTACCAACATGACAAAACCCCGTCTCTACTAAAAACACAAAAATTTTTATGCATGCCTGTAGTCCCAGCTATTCAGGAGGTTGAGGCAAGAGAATTGCTTGAACCCGGGAGGCGGAGATTGCAGTGAGCCGAGATCGTGCCAGTGCACTCCAGCCTGGGTGACAGAGTGAGACTCTGTCTCAAAGAGCAAAAACCAAGACCAAAACAAACAAAACAAAGAAAAACTGTTGACTCAAATGAAAACATTACAGGGACCAAGCTGAGCATTCCTGCAGGTTGAACCTGGGCAGCCCTGGCATGCTCAGGTTGGTTGGCCCCGTCCGGATTCCTCTTTTCTGACACTAACAAGGTTGCACTACCATAGTTTACTCTCTCTCCTGGCCCTCCCCCAAGTCTGTGCCTCTTCCAAGAGCGGGGCCCTCCTTGTTTATCCCTGTGACGTCCCCAGAGCCTGCGGAAGCTCTGGGGGACAGGACAAGAGGGAGCTGTAAGGACTGAGGGCCAACCATGCTCCTGCCAGGCTCTGTGCTCCTGCCTCTACTCACTGCCCCACTTAGGTCCACACCAAGGGTGAGGCAGGGGCTGTCACAATGCCGCCTTTACAGAGGAAGAAATGGGGTTGGAGAGGGAAGGATTTGCCCAAAGGCATGGGGTGTGAAGTCGGGCAGCTAGAACAAAATAGGATCTATTTTCGTTCCCAAGGCCAAGCACATCACAGCAGTGCAGTATGCTTTCTCTGTCTCTCTCTCCCAGGTCAGGGTGGTCCCTGGGGAGGCCCCTGGGTACCCCTAGACAGGTGGGAGGAGCTTCCTACCCCACCCTCTTCCTGTCAAGTTGGGCTCCGCAGCTCCCAGGGCTGCTCCTTGGGTTGGGGCCCCAGCCTGGCTGGTAACAGAGGGTCCCTCCGCTGGACTCGAGCTTCTGAGCATGCTCTGCCCCCAGGAACCTGGAGGATGGAAGTTGGGGGCCCTAGATCCCTTCCAAATGCCCTGAGTTCTGTGCCCTGGGTCCCCAGTGCCCATTTTCAGAGCCCCCGGCCCCTCCCTGCCATGTGGACTGTGTGACGTGATGCCAGTCCCCCGGGTCCAGGGGTGCAGCAGCCGGCGGAGAGGCCTCTGCGGCACCGATGCCTCCCTAAGTGACTTGACTCTGCCAGCCCAGCGGTGGCCCAGCTAAATATACCCCGGCTGACGTCAAGCACTCTTCTGCTCCTGGGGTTTTTCTTAAGCTGCATTTATAGTTTGCGTATTGCTTTGTAAAGATTTCATTTTTTTTTTTTTTTGCTCCTTAGCAGACTGTCTTATTGAGTGTACTCTGACTTAGATGATTATGAAAATAATGCACAGCTGCTGCATTAGGAAGCTGGCATGTGTCCAGAGGCAGGGCCGTTTTGCTCAGTGTCGGTCTTTAGGTGAAGAAAACTTCCTGCCCCCCAACACGCACATGC
>NW_012114466.1:3523676-3524970 GCF_000951035.1 Colobus angolensis palliatus | reverse complement strand
CATGTACACATACACATGCTCACATGTACACACATGCACACGTACACACATACACTCATGCTCACACATACACTCATGCTCACACGTACACACATGCATACACATGTACACATACATGCTCACACATGTACAACATGCACACACATGTACACACATACACTCATGCTCACACATGTACAACATGGACACACATGCACACACATGCACACACGTGTACACACATACACACATGCACCCACATGTACACATACACTTTCCTTCTCTCCTTTCCACTTCATTTCTCACCACCTCCACAAGGCCAAGGAAGAGGTTACCTGGGCTGGGCTGGGCCGGGGGGTGTGAGCTGCCTCCTGGGGCCCAGACCGGGAGGAAGGGTCAGCATGCTTCCTCTTCGAGGAGGCCTGGCCGGCTTCTCTCCCTCGGCCTCTGGCTTACCTGGGCCTAACCCCTTTCTTCTCTTTCTGGGCTCTCTTTGTCTCTCTCCTAGGCCAGGGCTGTCCCTGAGGAGGCCCCCCTAGGCCACCCCCTAGATGGGCAGGAGGAGCTTCCTACCCCATCCCCTTCCTGTCAAGCTGGGCTCTGCAGCTCCCCAGCGCTGCTCCTTGGGTTGGGGCCCCAGCCTGGCTGGTAACAGAGGGTCCTTCCTATGGACTCGGGCTTCTGAGCATGCTCTGCCCCCGGGAACCTGGAGGATGGAAGCTAGAGGATGGAAGTTACCAGCCTGGCTGGTAACAGAGGGTCTCTCTGCTGGGCTTGCTCCTCTGAACATGCTCTGCCTCCAGGAACCTGAAGAATGGAAGTTAGGGGGCCCCGAGTCACTTCCAAATGCCCTCCTCCCTGTCTCTTCGGCCCCGGCAGTGATGCCCCACAGCTCTGTGTCTACCTGGAGACCTCAGCCTTCTGCTTGGGGTCCAAGTCTCTGTCCCATATGCCTCTTTGGGACCCTCCCTCCATGGCAGCAGATGCAAAGGCTCTGAGGCAGGTGTGCACCAGTGTCAGCAGGAGCAGCTGGGAGGCCGGTTGGTGGGGTGAAGTCAAGGAGGGTGCGTGTAGGAGGATGATGCTGAGCCTGAGTGTCCCATGGCCCGTGGGAGAAAGGACGGATTTTATCAGAATGTCCCATGGCTCGCAGGAGAGAGGATGAATTTTATTCTAAGCATGATAAGAAGCAGTTGGAGAGTTTTAGTTGTGGTGGGAATGCAGGCTCTGAGGCAGGTGTTCACCAGTGTCAGCAGGAGCAGCTGGGAGGCCGGTTGGTGGGGTGAAGTCAAGGAGGGTGCGTGTAGGAGAATGA
>NW_012114466.1:3516562-3523539 GCF_000951035.1 Colobus angolensis palliatus | reverse complement strand
GGTCCAAGTCTCTGTCCCATATGCCTCTTTGGGACCCTCCCTCCATGGCAGCAGATGCAAAGGCTCTGAGGCAGGTGTTCACCAGTGTCAGCAGGAGCAGCTGGGAGGCCGGTTGGTGGGGTGAAGTCAAGGAGGGTGCGTGTAGGAGAATGATGCTGAGCCTGAGTGTCCCATGGCCCGTGGGAGAAAGGACGGATTTTATCAGAATGTCCCATGGCTCGCAGGAGAGAGGTTGAATTTTATTCTAAGCATGATAAGAAGCAGTTGGAGAGTTTTAGTTGTGGTGGGAATGCAGGGGGAGCCAAATGATCCTGTTTGCACTTGGAAGGGTTCATTCTGCCTGCTGGGGAGAAGGGCTCAGGGGCCAGGAGTGGAGTAGGAGGCTGCAGCTGCTCCCAAGTGAGGGGCAGTGAGGCGTCACGGGGGAAGTGATCGGATTCACAGGTGACATTTGCCAGTAGACAAGGGAACAGGGAGAATTCAGGACACCTCAAGTCCTGGGACGTGGCGGGTGCAGATGCCAGGTGCCATCTACGTGTTTCATATGAGAAGGTAAAAAGCAGGTGGAGGGGACCCTCTGCAGCCTCTAGTCCACGCTGCTCCGGTTGTTCCGAAGCGTGCTTGCTCACCCTGGTTTGGCCAGGACAGATCATCAGGGTCAGCCCTTTCGTGCTGGTAGGAATTGGAAGAATTCTAGGCAGCTGTGGGAGTTGAGGCTGAACCCCCTGAGGGATCAGAAGCTGGCAGGTCCCCGGATGGCCCGGGATGAGGGCAGCACCGCGGGTTTCCCTAAATGCTCCTTCGTGTCTCTCTTTGCATGTCTTCAGAGCGGGATGCCTTCGACACGCTGTTCGACCACGCCCCAGATAAGCTCAGCGTGGTGAAGAAGGTGAGCTATTGGTGGGATGTTGGATGTGCTCTCCTGTGGTTCGCGGCTTTTTGACAGCACAAATGCCTGCTGGGAAGAAGGTGGGAAAATGTTTGGAATCTCAGAAATGTTTGCCACATGGATTGAAATGTAATTACAGTCAAAAACGTAACCACAATGCATAAAATTAGCGCCTTTTAACTCAACATCGCTGCTCCCTGGGTATCTTCCTGCCCACCCTCTCCACTTCTGTTAAGTGAATTACCCAGCCAGCAGTTCTTTCTGACTCGAGGCCTTTTTTCAATGTGGAAATGTTTTTAAGCATGTCAGCCTGCTGCTCTTCCTGGCCTCATTACCATCTCCAGCCTGCCCAGTAAACACGCAGGCCTGTGCGGCTGAGCCGTGCCATTCACGGATTTGGCCCGTTTCCCTCCAGACGGAGAACGGGCCCTCACTAGCCCAGGCAGCCTGCTGGTCAATCTGTGGGTGGAAAAATCTCCAAGGCTCTGGAGTTGGGGGCGGGAGTGATCAGTTTCTGGGGGATCTGCCAGGGAGGCTTGTTCCCCTCAAAAGGAACTGGGGCCCACGGGCTGCTCATGAACTTATCCGAGTGCCTGCAGGCATCCCATTCAAGAGGCTGCATGCTTCCCTTGTTCCCATGACATCGGAGGAGCGCTCATTTCTACCCATGGTGCAGGCGAGAGAGTTCTCCTTTGTCTAGGACAGCTCACCCAAACGGCTTTCTTAGTGCAGGACTTGTCAGAACCTTTCATAGGCTGACGTATACTGTACTTCTCCAAGAGGGAGCTTGGTAGGAAGCATTTTCCAAACTTGTTTGTTGAGAGTGGGCTTTATTTATCTATCAGTTTTGGGATAGGAAGCATTGTATTTCTGTGGAACCCTCTTTTGGAAAACGTTGGCCTGGGTTTGGACCACGAGAGCATTCGTTCTTGGAAGCATTTTGCAAAAGGCTGTTGGAACTGTGCTAATGGTCCTGGGACAAAGCCTTCTTAGCACTCTTGGGTGGTGAGGGATATACTAGGAGCCTCAGAGTCCCCCATCTCCACCCCATCACATGTGGCCCCCAAGGACCCTGACAGAACCGGTTCAGGGAGTGAATCAAATCCAGCTCCCGACTCACCAGCTGTGTGACCTCTGGTGAGGGGCGAGATTATACCTCCTAGCCTCAGTTTCCCCATCTTTCAAGTGGGGACAGAGATGTTACCCACCTCGCAGGTCCCTGTGAGGATAAACTGGGATTCTGTCTGTGCATGGGCTTAGCCTGCAGTGTACAGTCACTGGTAGCATTGAGAATGGTGTGGCCTGAGGTTGCTTTCATCTCTCAGTGGATACAATGTTAATTCATTCTGAGAAAGACACATTTTCGGCACTGGAGCCACCAGCAAGGAAGAAGACAGAATCCTTTGACTTGCCTGATAGCTTCCCACTCCAGCCTGTCCCTTCCTCACCTCCACATTGCAAGTTTAGGTGTTTGTGGCTCTCTGTGCCCCAGAATGAAGTCAGGAGTCCCTGCCCACCTCTGCAGGTTTCTCCCTGGGTCGTCCCCTCCTACTCCTTCCCATCCCACCCACATCCAGCCACAGCCTGAAGACCCCAAAGGGTTTGCAGATGTGCCTGGGTACCCACTCGGCTCACTCTCACCTTTCACTGGCCCACCCTCAGGTCCAGCTCCAATGCTCCCTCTCCATGGTCTTAATGGGGGTCTGCACACGTCTTCTCTGTGGCTTATGAAATCTCCCCTGCATTTCATGTTTCCCTGCAGTACCGTATCTCTTGATGTCTCCATCCCACCACTACATGCATATGGAGAATTACAGGCCCTTTGGCTGGGGCCAGGGGTGGAGCTCTCTGACTGTGTTTGTGTCCTTAGCACCAAGCAGCATGCCGAGCATGTAGTAGCTGCTCAGTAAATTTGAGCAGAATGGGTAAGAAATCATATCATGAGCGGTGGTGGGTAGTATTGACTTTCCATCACAGTTGGGTTTGGTCACTGAGGAATTACAGGTGACAGGTTTTAAGTCTGTGCCGGAGAGAAGCCAGTGCCCCTTGGTACCTACATAATAAGGCTCAGAAAATCCCCACAGCCCAGAGAGATCGCCCTGGGTGGATCTCCCCATGTATTGCAAATCGATAGGCGGGCTGGGTGCGGTGGCTTACGCTTGTAATTTCTGCACTTTGGGAGGCCAAGGTGGGCAGATCACCTGAGGTCTGGAGTTCGAGACTAGCCTGACCAACATGGAGAAACCCCATTTCTACTAAAAATACAAAATTAGCCGGGCTTGGTGACAAGGGCCTGTAATCCCAGCTACTTGGGAGGCTGAGGCAGGAGAATCGCTTGAACCGGGGAGGAGAAGGTTGCAGTGAGCTGAGATTGCGTCATTGCACTCCAGCCTGGGCAACAAGAGCGAAACTCTGTCTCAAAAAAAAAAAAAAAAATCAGTAGGTGTGGCTGGAGGGAGCACTTCCGCTCAGTCTTCTGAGTGTGCCGTTTACCATTCCAGGTCACATCTAAGATACATTTGCAAATGTAATGCTCCTCCCCTGGCAGTTTCATCTTTCTTAAGAGCGGGAAGTGCTCTCCAGTGTGATTGTTAAATATGGCACACGTGCACAGATTGGCATATGTGTGCATGGCTTGGTGAACAGAGACATGCGTAGCCGGGATAGATGTGGGCGTTATGCCATGAAAACTAGGGGCTATTGTCGGGATGTTGCGTTTGAAACATGGGCTTTTTATTTTAGCAAACAGGAGATGATGAAAGCGTTTCACAGAGCCGGGGCTGGCAAATGTCAAGCCTGCCCCTCCAGATGGGACCCACACGCGGGCCGTTCACGGCTCCTGTGTCTCTTTTGTTCTTGGCAGTCTCTCATCACTTTTGTGAACAAGCACCTGAACAAGCTGAATTTGGAGGTGACGGAACTGGAGACCCAGGTATGCGCTGCTTTGGCTTGGAGGATCCTTTGTCCGCCGCCGTTTTCAGTCAGCGTTTTGATCCCAGGTGGGGTGCGTGAACAAAGCTGGCGCCATTTTGGTCCTCTCACAAGGAATTCCCCCTCATGGTGCCGGCAGAAATAACCACTGCGGCCTTCTCGGCCCCTCTGTCTTCCTTTCCTGGGGCTGCCGCCACACAGCGCTACAAGCCAAGTGGCTGAAATCAAGGTGGGGCCTGGTTGGATTCCCTCCAAGGCTGTGAGGAGGAGCTGTTCCTGGCCTCCCTCCCAGCTTCTGGGGTTTTGCTGGGATCTTTAGCATTCCTTGGCTTGTACATACATCACTCCCTTCTCTGCCTTCATCTTCATGTGGTGTGGTCCTTGTGCGTGTGTCTCTGTGTCCAAATGTCCCCCTTTTATCAGGACATGGGCATGCTGGATTAGAGCCCACCCATGACTTCATCCCGCCCTGACTGCATCTATGTAAACCCTGTTTTCAGGTATGGTCAGATTCAGAGGTCCTGGTGATTAGGGTTCCACTGCATTTTTTTTTTTTTTTTTTAAGGCAGAGTCTTGCTCTGTCACCCAGGCTGGAGTGCAGTGGCGTGATCTTGGCTCACTGCAACCTCCACCTCCCGGGTTCCAGCGATTTTCCTGCCTCAGCCTCCCGAGTAGCTGGGAATACCAGTGCGTCCCATCGTGCCCAGCTAATTTTTGTATTTTTGATAGAGATGGGGTTTCACCATGTTGGCCAGGATGGTCTCGATCTCTTGACCTCGTGATCTGCCTGCCTCAGCCTCCCAAACACTGTATCTTTTTTTGGGAGACGCAAAACCCCAAAACACCTGGATGGTGTTATTCAACCCATAACACCCCAGCCCACCACAGGGCCTTTGCACACTCAGTTCCTTCATCTAGAACGTGCTGGCCCCTGTATCCTCTGCTCAGTGCTGCTATCACACTGTGGCCAGGACCTAGCAAATGTGCCCTCTGGTAAGTATGTACAACACATTTCTTCTGCAATAAGTATATCAAGTCTCCTCCCCCAGCCCCAACCACCACTCAAAGCTAAAGGAGCATCGTTAAATTATGTTTTGGGGCACTCCGCGAGCATTAAAGACAAAATATTATTTTCCCAGGATTAGTGGGGTGCTTGAATGCGGAGGTTTTTGGGCTCTTGGTACAGACATCCCTAATGCACAGCTGATCCTTCTTAAACCCCAGGGCAAATGCATTCATTCCCTTCTCTTTAACTTCTCTCATTTGCTTTTCTAATTAAAAAAGTAATTCAGGTTCATTGTAGAAATGTCTGAAAACGCAGATAAGCAAAACAAATAAAAATCACGTGTAATCCCGGCACCCGGAGATGACTGCACAGAGGGTTTTGTTCAGGCCTTTTCTTAACACGTACAGCGAGTCATGGACAGCGTGGGTCTGTATATAAAGGCATCATGGTCTATTTTTAATGTATATATTTATTTGTGTATCATTGGCCAACACATTTATTATTTTCTGCAGTTTGCAAATGTTGCACATTTAGCCTCAGATTATTTTCTGTTTGAGATGTTAGCACCCCAGAACCAGCTGAGGTGAAAAGTAAAAATCCTCCTTTTTTCTTTTCTGGGACCTCCCCGTTCAGACTCTCCAGGGGCAGCTAACTGCAGTTCATGGTTGGATGTGTATTTTTCTAGATATTTTCTTTTTCTTTCTTTCTTTCTTTTGATACAGAGTCTCGCTTTGTAGCCCAGGCTGGAGTGCAGTGGCGCAATCTCAGTTCACTGCAACCTGCGCCTCCTGGGTTCAAGCAATTCTCCTGCCTCAGCCTCCTGAGTAGCTGGGACTACAGGTGTGCGCCACCATGCCCAGCTAATTTTTTTGCATTTTTTAGTACAGATGGGTTTCACCATGTTGGTCAGGCTGGTCTCGCACTCCTGACCTAGTGATCTTCCTGCCTCGGCCTCCCAAAGTGTTGGGATTACAGACGTGAGCCACATTTTCTATGCACAAATGTATTTTTCTAAATAATGTGGATCTTACTGTCCACTGTTCTGTAATGTGTTTTGTATCACTAAATATACTGTGAGCATCTTTTGGTGTAAGAGAAAGTGTGTGTGTGTGTGTGTGTGTGTGTGTGTGTGTGTTTCTGCCTGATCCTTTTTCCCTTGCTCGATCTATTGGTCTATCTATATTTTGTCAGTTTTAATGGAAAGTGTATCTCATCAGCGGGAAGGCTGCACTGCACCTCATTAAACCAGTGCCTCACGACTGGATGTTTATCTGCTCCTGTAAATAGCAGTGCAGAGAGCATCTTTGTGCAGGCTGTCTGTGCTCATGCCTGCTTCCTCGGGATAAAAGCCTAGAAGTGGAGTCATTAGAGCGAAGCCTGTATTGCACACTTTGAAGGCCCAGGAAGATTTGCTGTGTGGGGGCCCCTGGTACTATCACAGGGCGTGTGAGGGGCGCTGCTCCTCCACATCCATACTGGCTGTCCCCACAGCCCTTCTCAGAGGTGTCTGCACATCAGTATTCAGCAGCTGAGCCTCTTACATTGAGACTCTAAAATTAAATTTGTATTTATTTTTATTTACTCAATATCTTCATTTTTTCCCTTATTAATCACACTATAGAGAGTCTTAAAAGTACATTTAACCACTGGCCCACCAGAAAAGGACACTGGCCACAGAAATTTTTGTTTTGTTTTGTTGCAAAGGAATTTGGGTATTTTTATAAATACCATATATCATTTATGAAGACCGTAAATCATTAACGTCTTGATGCCCTGGGAGTCGGAGAGGCCCTGGTTTAATTTCTTCAATTTCTGTTTGTGTGTGTGTGTGTGTGTGTGTGTGTGTGTGAGGTTTATGAAGTCTGTGTGGTGTGTGTGTGCACGTGTGTGTGTGGTGTGTGTGTGTGGTTTATGTAGTCTTGTGTGTGTGTGTGGTTTATGTAGTCTGCGTGGTGTGTGTGTGTGCACGTGTGTGTGTGGTTTAGTCTGTGTGGTGTGTGCATGTGTGGGGTTTATGTAGTCTTTGTGTGTGTGTGTGGTTTTTGTAGTCTGTCTGGTGTGTGTGTGGTTTATGCAGTCTGTGTGTGTGTGTGTGTATGTGTGTGGTTTACACAGTCTGTGTGTGTGTGTGTGTGGTTTATGCAGTCTGTG
>NW_012114466.1:3501514-3516317 GCF_000951035.1 Colobus angolensis palliatus | reverse complement strand
ATGGTGTGTGTGTGTGTGTGGTTATGTAGTCTGTGTGTGTGTGTGTGGTTTATGCAGTCTGTGTGTGTGTGTGTGTGGTTTACATAGTTTGGTGTGATGTGTGTGTGTGTGTGCGGTTTTTGTAGTCTGTATGGTGTGTGTGTGTGTGTGGTTACGTAGTCTGTGTGTGGTGTGTGTGGTTTATGCAGTCTGTGTGTGGTGTGTGTGGTTTATGCAGTCTGTGTGGTGTGTGTGTGGTTTACATAGTTTGGTGTGATGTGTGTGTGCATGTGTGGTTTTTGTAGTCTGTGTGGTGTGTGTGTGTGTTTTCCCTCCTTTTCCAAACCATTCTTATGTTGTGGACAGCGTCCCAGCTCTGTGGTGGTGAGTGAGCTCCTCAGCCTCCCTGAGCTTCTGTCCACAGGATTAAACTGGAGGCGATGGGCAGTGTGAGGATCAGGTGAGACCGCGCGCTGAGATGAAGTGGGCAGGGCTCGGCAGGGGTTAGCACTGCGGATGAGGAGGTGGTGGTGAGGTCTCGGGGCCTCCGTGGGGGATTCTGCTCCCTGCTGAGCTACACAGCAGGTTGCTGAGCGAGGGCACTGCCCTGGGCGCTTGTGAAAGTGGAGGGTCACCGCTCACAGCTGGGCCCCCCGGCCCTGCCCTCTCCATGTGGCCGTCCTCTCTCCTTCCTGTGACCCCGTGTGCTGGGACAGTGAGGAGATACCACGGAAAGAAGAAAAGACTCAGCAGGCTCAGGGCCTGCGGGTGCAGCGACGTGGCCACCCCAGACCTTCTGGGGAGAGGTATGGGTTGGTGCCTTCATTCACGCGGCAGCTTCCGTTCCCTGGAAGTGAGTCCACGGAGACGTGGGCATGCCGGCTCAGTGTTGTTCTGCTGGGAAAATGCCAGCACACTTGACCAGGGTGCTGTGGCATGAAGTTTCCATGTGGAGACACACTTAAAAGAATTCTTCAAACCCGTCTGATCTCCTTAATGAGAGGAGTGGCTGGCTGCTTCGTGGTGTGGAAGGCCGAGGGCATGTGACATGGAGGCCAAGTGCCATTTACCCATCAACTGACAGCGTGTTGAATTCAGGGACCAGACCCTGTCCTGAGTCCCTCGAGGGACTGTTGCCTGCTGGCACTTGCTTTATGCTTTACAGCTCTAGCTGCTCCCCCTGCTAACGGTCAGGGCTTCTGATATTGGATGTTTGTGTTTTTGACTTCTCATCTTTTGTTTTGTTTTATTTTATTTATTTATTTTTTGAGATGAAATTTCGTTCCTGTTGCCCAGGCTGGAGTGCAATGGCATGATCTCGGCTCACTGCAGCCTCCACCTCCCGGGTTCCAGCGATTCTCCTGCCTCAACCTCCCGAGTAGCTGGGATTACAGACATGCGCCACCATACCTGCTAATTTTTGTATTTTAGTAGAGACAGGGTTTCACCGTGTTGGTCAGGCTGGTCTTGAATTCCTGACCTCGTGATCCACCCACCTCGGCCACCCAAAGTTCTAGGATTATAGGCGTGAGCCACCTCGCCTGGAAATTTTTAATTTTAATGAATTGTTTTAAAAATTCAAATGTAAGAATTCTGGAGATTGTTTATACAATAGTGTGAATGCACCTAACATTATTGAACTGGACACTTACAAGTAGTTAAGATGGTAAATGTTACGGTATATTTTACCACAATTTAAATTAAAGAGAAAGGTCAGCATAAGCGAGACACGAAAAGACAAATGGATATGTGCTTCCACTTACGTGAGATACCCAGAGGAGTCAAATTCGTAGAGACGGAGAGCAGAATGACTGGTGGTTCTCAGAGGCTGGGGGGAGGGTAGAATAGAGAATTAGGGGACAGAGTCTCACTTTGGGAACATGAAGAAGTTCTGGAGATGGGTGGTGGTGAGGGTGGTCCAACAGTGAGGATGTACTTAATGCTACTGACCTGTGCACTTACACACGGTTAAGATGGTACATTTCAGCTTATGTATATTTTATCACAATAAAAAACAAGTTAGCGGCCGGGTGCGGTGGCTCACACCTGTAATCCCAGCACTTTGGGAGGCCAAGGTGGGCAGATCACGAGATCAGGAGATCGAGACTGTCCTGGCTAACACGGTGAAACCCCGTCTCTACTAAAAATACAAAAAAATTAGCCGGGTGAGGTGGCGGGCGCCTGTAGTCCCAGCTACTCAGGAGGGAGGCTGAGGCAGGAGAATGGCATAAACCTGGGGGGCGGAGCTTGCAGTGAGCCGAGATCACGCCACTGCACTGAAGCCTGGGCAACAAAGTGAGACTCCATCTCAAAAGAAAAAAAAAAGTTAGCAACATTCAAACAAAAACATTTTAATTTAAATAGCTGCATGAGGCCATTGGCTACCATGTTGAAAGCAGCTCTAGATCCCTGGAGGCTGGGGCCGCACTCACTGTGGTCTCTGCTGCAAGACAGAGTGGTGAGGGCCACCAGGTCCCGGCTCTGCACCCTGCAGAGTTGAATGAATCTTTCCAGCAGCTGATGCTGATGGAGCACTCACGTGTGCCAGGTGCTCCCTGCCTGCCATCTCACTGTGTCTTCATGACAGCCCTGAGTGATGGGAGTCAGTACTATCCCTGCGGTCAACAGTGGGGGACAGTTCCAGAGGCACGGTCCTAGCCAGGCAGCTGCACTCAGCTCCACATACTCGTCATTTTTGGTCTTTGCAGTGCCCCATGTGTGGGAGCCCCCCTCTCCTTTTGCTTTTTTCTAGATTAGGAGCCAGGTCTCAAAAGACTTCATGTTCAGGCCTTCACTTGATTCCTGATTCTCCTGCCTAAAGTGAGAGGAGAGATGAATTGCTTTATTAGAAAATATTTCCAACTGGGTGCAGTGGCTCACACCTGTAATCCCAGTACTTTGGGAGGCTGAGGCAAGCAGATCACTTGAGCCCAGGAATTTGAGACCAACCTGGGCAACATGGCGAAACCCTGTCTCTACAAAAAATACAGAAATTAACTGGGTGCGATGGTGTGTGCCTGTAGTCCCAGCTACTTGGGAGGCTGAGGAGGGAGAATCGCTTCAGGGAGGATCACCTGAGCCTGGGAGGTCGAGGCTGCAGTGAGCCTTGATTGCATCAGTGCACTCCAACCTGGGTGACAGAGTGAGACCCTGTCTCAGGAGAAAAATATATGCCTCCCTTGAGTTTGTGCAAAGCATTTGCCAACTCCTTACCCTGCCCGGAAACATCACAAGTCTTTCTCTGCAGTTTGCAGATGGCGTGTACCTGGTTCTGCTCATGGGCCTTCTGGAAGACTACTTTGTTCCTCTCCACAACTTCTACCTGACTCCGGAAAGCTTCGATCAGAAGGTATGTGCCTGGTTTCCGTCCTTGGTAGTGGCTCAAGAAATGCTCGTTGAAATGCAGAGCATAGAATATCCCAGCAGCTCTTTCTGCAGCCTGGCTGCATTCTTCAAAAAGGAAAAATTGCACAAGTGATATTGCAATTAGGTGTAACTCTCAGCAAAAGAAATAAGAAGCCCATCAGGCGTCCACAATGCATCTGAGTTTTGTTTGCCACATTTTCTTTGGGGTCTTTTTCATGGGGCCATGTAGTTTTTAATAATTGTGGTCACATCCTTCCCCCATTCTGCCGCAGCTCCAGCACCTGTGGTTTTCTCTGCTGCTTCCCAAGCTTCCCAAATACCATCTCCAGTGGTGGCACAAAGTTCCAAGGATGGTTCTGTTACCAGCGTCTTCCCATTCCCCGTTCTCGGGCAGTCAACTTGAACGTGTTTCTATTTTTTTCCGAACAGAAACAACAGAACATCTTTTTGATATAGATTTTTTTTCATTCCTGTGGATTGTTTTCTTAGAAAAATTTCTCAAATAGGGTCATTTGGGTCATTCCTTTCAATCTGGGCTGGCCCACGCCACCCGGTCCTGCTGTCCCTGCCCTTGGGCGCGGGCCCCTCCCTGCTGTCTGCCCTCTGTCCAGGGCTTCTCGCAGTCAAGACTCTCACAGCAGTGTTTAGTGCATTGCCTTTAAAAACTTGGCCATGGATGGTCTATGTTGCTTTGGATTCATGGGCATCTGTCATTTTATTTTCCCGAAGTGTTAGACCCATGAGTCAGGGAGGCAGACAATGTAAGCTGGTGGCGGCAGCCAGAGAAATAGCAGAAATGGGGCCAGTGTTTATCAATCTACCCACTTCTGGCACATTGCAGTCTGTTTGCTTGTGGCCAAATGTTGTTCCTGTCTTGCATGCTGAGATGGAATCAGGACAGATTAGAGAGGTCTTGGCACATGGAGTCCATGTTGAATCGAGAGAGAGAGAGCGAGAGAGAGAGAGCGAGAGAGCAAGAGGGAGTGCAGAGGGAACAAGCAGAATTGTGCAGAACTCACCGGGAAACATGGGTGCCTGTGCTGTCATCCTGGAAATGAAAGGGCAGACCATCCAGCGAAGAAGCGCATGCATTTCCAGGCCCCGACGTGGCTGGTTGCAGACACATTGTTTTGGAGAGATCTTTTCTTTGTTCAAATTAGTAAGAACACTGGTGAGAACAGTGAGTTTAGCCAGGAGACCTAGAGCTGGTTTCTTTCCAAGACAAGGCTTTGTACAAATGTCAGAGGCATCATCTCCTGGGCCCTGGCCTTCTTCCCTTTGAAACTGGGATGAAAGTCTTTGACAATTGCTGCCCTGGCCTGCGAGGCTTGAGGAGGCTTGAGTCATCCGCCTTCCCCTCTGAATCGGAGCGAGGAAGGGAAGGCTATTTTCAGGTATAGCACGCAGCACACCATTCATCCTGTTCACTCAGGAGAAAGGGAGCCTGGGGTGGTGGCGTGGCTCTGCGGGCGGCTGGAGCACTCTCCTTCGGAGGATGGGAGGATGTCAGTAGTTCCTCCTCCAGCCCCTGCCTTTTTTCCCTTTCTCCTCATGGCAGCTGCTGGCAAAGTCTTCGTGAGCCCATAGTATTCATTATCTACCTTGTAGTCTTCACGACCCCTGCTGTGGAGGTCTCACCCACTTCAGGCTGGGCCCAGCACCCGTGTGCTCAAAACTGCTTGCAGATGGGACGTTGGTGACATCCCCTGCTAATGTCTCTTGTGGGCTGAGACCCCAAGGTGCGTTTGCTCTGGCTCTGGGAATCCTTACAGCTGCTCTGTATTTTTGGAGGAGGGACTGAGGTTCAGTGAGCAAAACCAGAGATGCGTCGTGAGCTGCTGTCCCTGTGGGTAGTGATGACTTATGGTTTTAAACAATGGCATTGGATTTAAAAAATACCACACTGGACAGCTCAGGGCCTGTACGCTCATGCCCCGTGAGCTACCTCAGACGCCTAAGTGTGGCCTTCGTGTTTTTGTTGCAAAGCCACTGTTTGAGTCTTACTCTGCAGTGGCCACATGCTGAGCACCTTGCACCCATCGGTAATCATTTTGGGAGACTCTGCAGGTTCCTTGTCTCTGTGGAGTGGGGTATATCCTGAAGACTTGGAGATCGCTCCTAGAAGACACGAGTTGCTTCCCCGTCAGCATTACTGGACGAGGACAGGAAATCTCGGGAAGGCTTAGAGATCAGCCCAGGGTTGCACGGCCAGCAAGGGCAGAGCCAGGAGGGTCGACTCCTATTCCAGAACCCTCTATTCGTTCCTCACCTGGCCAGGTTGACTAAAACCTTTTGAATTACAGAGAGAAAGGATTTCTGCCCATGTGGCTGGCTCAAAGCAGGTGTGTATATGGCCTGGTCTCTGCTGGGCCTTGGGGGCTCCCACTGCAGTCACGGCTGAGGTTAGCGGTCCCCAGGCCTTGCCAGGAGCTGCATGCTGGGTATCCAGGGGCCTGGGCTCACAGGACACTTCTCTGCCAGGCATGAAAGAGGGCTGGGGGTGGAGGCATGGCCCTGAGAGATAACAGGCATGGGAGGGTGGCAATTTCCTGCCTGGCATTTCCTCAGCCTGAGAAGAAAGCAGAAGGAAAATCTCACTTCAAAACCAGTTACTGTGGGGCCGAGTGGTTGCAGAGCAGTGAGGCTTGGAAGGGGCTTTCCTGTCCCCTTAAACTGTGCTCTCATGGGGCAGCGGTGACCACCTCATCATCTGATCACACTGTCCAGCTGTCTCTGAGTGTCTCTGTGTGTCACGCATCTCACCCCCAGCTCCTCCTAAGCATCCGCTCCCTCTGCGCGGAAGAGGATTCCTCAGGCTTAAGAGGTGCACGGGAGAGACACATAAAAAGACCAGTCCCAATTGGTGCTGACTTTTACAATGGAGAAGAATCTTTTCTTCAAAGAAAAATCTTTTCTCGCTCTTCCCCCTCTTTGCTATCCTGTCTCCATCTCAATTTGGGGTCAAGCCTGTTGTGTGTTTGAGTGTGCATGTGTGCACGTGCATACGTGTGTGTGAGCTCATTTGATGATATGGACAGTGGTCAGCTAAAGGAACCTGTGTTGCTAGGGGAGTGGAGGTGGGAGGCTCTTGGAGAACAGGCGTAGATTCTGTTTCAGTCCTGGTTCCGTGCCTTTGAGCCCTGTGCCTTTTTTTTTTTTTTTTTTGAGACAGGGTCTCACTCTGGACTCTGTCCAGAGTGGAGTGCAGTGGTACAATCTCGGCTCACTGCCACCCCCACCTCCTGGGTTCAAGTGATTCTTCTGCCTCAGCCTCCTGAGTAGCTGGGATCACAGGCACACGCCACCATGCCTGGCTAATTGTTGTACTTTTAGTAGAGATAGGGTTTTACCATGTTGGCCAGGCTGGTCTTGACCTCCAGACCTCGTGATCCACCTGCCTCGGCCTCCCAAGGTTCTGGAATTACAGGCATGAGCCATTGCATCTGGCTGCCCCTTGCCTTTTTAGGGCACCGATGTCCTAGCCCGTCTCAGCCCAACGCCCTCCTCTGTGAAAGAAGATGATACCGACCTCGCACAGGGCAGGGAGGGGAAAGGGAGCCTGTACCAAATATACAGACCCCATGGTGGGTGCCCAGCACCCGCAGGTCGCTCCCTGCTCTCTCCTTAGGGGAGCTGTGTTCTGCACCTTCCACATGGTCCGTTCACACTCCTCCCCTGTTGCCAGTGTTTGGCCATCTTCAGGCTCAGCCCCGGTGCAGCACTCCCCCATCTCCAGGCAGGCTGTCCTGCAGGGTTGGGCTGTCTGCCATGTTGCCCGGTGTTCCCATTGGCAGTTTCTGAGTTGGCCTCTGGAGCAGGGTCTCGGTCTGCTGCGCCCCCGCCCATGGGTGGACATGACCTGCCCTCCTGCCAGGCTGTGTCTTCCCCACTGACCCCGTGACTAGCCAGACCGTCTCGCGGTTGGCGCTGGCACATTATTCACCCCTCTGCTTCTCCGAGCACAGGCTGTGTGTGCTGTGGAAGCTTTTCCAAAGCTGTTTTCCAGTGCTGTGCATTTGATTAACCTAGGGAAGCCTCTTTTTCCAGGTTAATTATTAAATTACATTGCAAGTAAAATTGTTCATGTTTCTGATTCATTGACCTCAAAATCATGAAAATATGATTGTTGAAAGAATGTTTTGTCTGTTTTTGAGACAGAACCTTGCTCTGTCTCCCATGCTGGAGTGCAGTGGCGCGATCTCAGCTGACTGCAACCTCTGCCTCCCGGGTTCAAGCGATTCTCGTGCCTCAGCCACCCAAATAGCTGGGATTACAGGTGCGCACCACCAAGCCTGGCTAATTTTTGTATTTTTAGTAGAGACAGGGTTTCACCACATTGATCAGGCTGGTCTCGAATGCCTGACCTCAATTGATCCACCTGCCTCAGCCTCCCAAAGTGCTGGGATTACAGGTGTGAGCCACCGCGCTCAGCCAGGATATTACTAAAAGCCCTGAAGTCCCTTGCACTATGACATCTGTATTTGTTTGCTGTTTGATGGTTTGATGTCCCCTCCTCCCATCAGCCTTGTCTTGTGGCAGGTGGGTGGCTGGATGTAATCTAGTTCATCGCCTGCATCCCTCTGAATGGTCTTTAAACACAGCCCAGAAGGCTGTTATTTTAAACCTATTCAGCCATCATTAGGAGAATAAAAGCTTAAAGTACACTTGGGGGCTGAGGAGTCATAGACCCTTTAATTTCAGGGGAAGTCATGGTCGGGGGGAGGTGGCCACCTTTCTGCAGCTCTAACAGGACCAAGGCCCTGCAGGCTGATGCCTGCAGCCACCATCAGTCTGACTTCCGTTCTGACCGGCCCACTGTCCCTACTCAGTGCTGGGGCCCTCCCTCCCCTGAAGGCACCTCATCCTGCAGAGAGACACAGCCTCACGTGCAGGTCTTTATAGCCCTTCCTGAGGCAGTGCCCAGGCCTGCGTGCCTCTGCATGGGACTCATCCTCTCTGGGCTTCGGTTTCCCTGTCTGTAAAATGGGATCACTGTGGGCCAGGCGCGGTGGCTCACGCCTGTAATCTCAGCACTTTGGGAGGCTGAGGTGGGTGAATCACTTGAGTCCAAGAGTTAGAGACTAGCCTGGCCAACATGGCAAAACCTGTCTCTAAAAAAAATTTTAAAAAAAGGCAAAAATTAGCCGGGCACAGTGGTGCGTGCCTGTAGTCCCAACTACTGGGGTAACTGAGGCGGGAAGATGGCTTGAGCCTGGGAGGTGGAGATTGCAGTGAGCCGAGATCTCGCCACTGTGCACTAGCGTGTGCTCTAGACCCTGTCTCAAAAAAAGTAAGTAAATAAATAGATAAAATGGGATCACTGTGACTTCTCATCATGTGGCTGGCATCTGGGGCACAGCAGGCTCTTGGTGGCCGTGAGCCCTCGAGAGCAGACCGGGCACCTCATCCTTCCATCTCTCAGCCCAGATCACCAGTGTGAGGGGTGAGAACCGCCTAGTGAGTGCATGTGACCCTCTGCAGACTTGCTCACCCGTCTCTGCCCACCCTGTGGCCTGCCCCAGGCTCACTGGGTCCTTGTGGACGTTGGCGTTGCAGAGGCTCAGTCCTGTCCATGCTGGCTGTCCTCCAGCAGTGGGCAGTGGGTGGGAACGAGCGTTGGACCCCAACGCTGACCCACCCGCTTCCTTGGCAGGTCCATAATGTGTCCTTTGCCTTTGAGCTGATGCTGGACGGAGGCCTCAAGAAACCCAAGGCTCGTCCTGAAGGTAATGGCCCTGGCTCGGGTTCCCCTGGGCGGGTTGCACACGGAGGGGAAGAAAAGCGGGTCCTAGAAGTGGCTGGAAGGCTGGCGTGTTGTTCCTCAGATGGGCCCTACGTCTCTGGCTCTGGGGCAAGGATCTGCCAACCTCAACTCCTCAATCTCCTCATTTTGGGAACCAGGAGGGCTTCGCTGGTAGAGCTGGCAGTGCCGGTTCTTTAATAACCACTTGACTTTGAAGGACGTGGCCTCTGCCCACAGACCTCAGGATTAAGTGTGTCTCTAGCTGGCCACTCAGGCTGGAAATGCAGCTTTGTGCCCTGAGAAGATATTAAAGGCTTATTCAAATTTAATGACTGTTGGGGTGGAGGTCCCCTGATGCTCAGCCGAAGGCAGTGCTTGGGAGCAGGGACTTGGCACGCTCCTGCTCTGCGTGGGTTGGAGCTGGAGGCAGAAGGCTAGCAGAGCTGGGGTGCGCGGTCACTTCTCTGTCCCCACCTGGCTCCTGTGCCAAGTTACCTATAGGAGGACCCTCTAACCTGAGTGAGCATCAGAATTCCTGGGAAGGCTTCTTCATAGGTGCTTGGGGACAGCCAGGCTCAGCAGAACGTGGGTGGCACTCCCTGTGAACCCTGCTGGAAACTTACAGGGCAGAGTTGAATATTAAAGGCTTTGCCAAGTCCTGTATGAAGACATCTCTTTGCCTCCATCAAAACCTTTGCCATGCAGGAGAAGCCCACAGAACTCAGACACTGTGGGTTAGTGCCCGTGGGCCCACCTTTGACCATGGCCCCCTACCTAGCCCTGCTCCCTCTCCTGAGTCCCCCATGGCAGTATATGAGTTGGGGGTCCGTGATGCTTCCTGCACCTGTTGCCAGCATCTGCTCAACGGCAGGCTTTGTTGAGTTTCCGGAATAGCTAGAAAATGGATCCTGTCCCTTCCATCCACCCATCGCAGCCTCTGCCTCCTGGCAGTCCACGCAGAAGGCTCCTGGCCGGTCCCTTCCTGCCTGTTCATCCTCCTCTCAGGGTTTCACAGGACAATTTCACACCCTCCTGTCCCATTGTGTGTGTGGCTGTTCATTCTTTTGTGTTTTGAGACAGGGTCTCACTCTGTCACCCAAGCTGGAGTGCAGTGGTGTGATCACAGCTCACTGCAACCTCTGCCTCTTGGGTTCATACCATCCTCCCACCTCAGCCTCTTGAGTAGCTGGGACTAAGGTGCATACCACCATGCCCAGCTAATTTTTTAACTTTTCTTTTTTGTAAAGACAAGGTCTCACTATGTTGCCCAGACTGGTCTCGAACTTCTGGGCTCAAGAGATTCACCTGCCTCCCATTACAGGCGCAAGCCCCCGTGCCTGGCCTTGTTTATTCTTTATTGTCCCTCCCTCCCCACTAGAATGGAAGCCTCAAGGGAGCAGGGCTTTGTCCGCTGCATTCCGGTGCTGAGAACAGTGCCTGGCCTGGAAACTGCTCGACAGCACTGGATCAAAGCACACATCCAGCAGGGAGTGTGGCAAGCTGCTGCCCGTAGAGGCCGGCCCGGCCTGGGTCTCTGGGACTCCTTGTTGCTGCTGCCCCTCAGCCCTTTTGTTGCTGCGAGGCAGGGACATGAGGGAGTGGCTAGGGGCCCGAGGGATGCTGCTTTGCCTCTCCCCAGCTGTGCATCTTCGGACAGGTTACTTTGCCTTTCTGTGCCAGGGCCTCCTCCTCATCTGTGCAGGGGAGTGACGAGGGCACCCGCCTCCGTGCGTCTCGTGGGGTCGCTGGGGGGGTGCGTCACACAGGACTTGTCAGAGCCTTCAGTGTTCAACTCTGCTCTGTAACTTTCCAGCAGGGCTCCCGGGCAGTGCCACCCACGTGCTGCTGAGCCCGACTGTCCCTGAGCACCTATTCGGCTCAAGTGAGCTGCTCCTCTGAGCAGTGGAAGAGGGTCCTGCCCGCAGAACACGCCAGGTCCCTGCTGATGGTGGCTGCTAGCTCAGCGTTCGTGTCTGGTGGGTTGCACACTGTCAGGGAGGAGAAATCCTCGCTCATGTCCGCTGTGGGCTTGGCTGGGGCTTCCTTTGGTTTCCTGTAGCCTAAAGCCTGGGCCCTATCTGCAGCACGGGCTGCTCCCCCGTACCCTCAAAAGAACCCCTGGCGGCCCTTGGCCTCCGAGCTGCTGAGGGAGCCCTGGTTCTTTGTCCTCCCCAAACCCCCGACCTTTTTTTTTTTTTTTTTTTTTTTCCCCTGAGACCGTCTTGCTTTGTCACCCAGGCTGGAGCGCAATGGCACGATCCCAGCTCACTGCAATCTCCTCCTCCCGGGTTCAAGCGATTCTCTTGCCTCAGCTTCCCGAGTAGCTGGGATTACAGGCACCCACCACCACGCCTGGCTAATTTTTGTATTTTTAGTAGAGATGGTGTTTCACCATGTTGGCCAGGCTGGTCTTGAACTCCTGACCTCAGGTGATCCACCTGCCTCGGCCTCGCAAAGTGCTGGGATTACAGGTGTGAACCATCGCGCCCAACCCTTTGTCCCCTTTCTGAGGAGTGAGGCAGGAGCCTGTCCAGAGGCCAGGATATCCTCTGACAGGCCGGTCTCTGAGCAGGGGGTTTGCCCCTGAGCCCAGATGTATTTTCTACTTATCTGCCGCTGGACAGCACGTTAGGGAACCCACCACGGACACGTGGAAACCAGGCCAGAGGCAGAGGCGCCACCGGCCCAGGGCAAATAGCAGGTTCTGCAGCCTCCCAGGCAGGGTCCCTCAGGTGTCCCAGGGCCTCTGTCCAGCCCAGGCAGGGGACAGAGCTGGTCTGCAGTGCTCATTAGCACCTTCACTGGGCCAGCACTGGGCAGGGGCCAAGCTGCAGAGATTTATGAGACGGGGTCCCTGCTGGGCCTCTTTATTTTGTGGCTGATGCAATGAATGAGAGATTTTTCCTTCTTCATTCAAAACCATCTGGGGAGCAAGAATCAGGAGGTAACAGAGATGAGAATGACATGGAGACTGCAGCGCAGTGGCTGTGGTCTCCCTGACGCCCTCCTCCAAGCTAGGCAGAGTTACCTGGGTACCCAGGGCTGGTGGGGAGGGAGGCAGTGGCTGTGACCTCCTCCCCTGCAGGCTTGAGACTGCCCTGTTGGTCCCCACTGGGAGGAAGCACAGCAGTCTCATGCCTCCTGCACATGGGCGGGTCTGAAGAGCCAGGCCCACACCTGGTTCCCCAGGCCCCCAGCTCTGATGGGCATCCTGGCCCCCTACCCCCTTGTGGGGACCTGGCGGAAACTCCAGTGGGGTCCCCGACCCTGCCCTTAAGGAGGCCCCTTGCCTGAGAGAAGGGCTTGTGGCTCGCTCGAAATTCACAGAGCTGAGTGCCGGAGCTGGATGGTGGGGTGGGTGTTTGGGGAGCACAGAGGGACTGAGGTTCACGGGTCACAGAAGGGGAGTCCTAGCCCTGGGCACAGGTGCTAAGGGGTGGCCATGGTTAGCAGGGTCTGGCAGGGCTGTGAGGGTTGAGTTCTGTTTGTCCAGCGAGGCTGTCTCGAAGTTCTCAGAGCTCAGACCTGGGGGCTGTTGAGTGGGGGCATCAGTGCCAGGCTGCTGCCCTGGTCTCCCTGTGAGTCCACCATGGGAGTGGACTCAGTAGGGGCCAGGGAGTGACAGCCCCCACCCCTGGGAGCTGCTCTGTCCCTGCTGCCCCCCTCACCTTGGCTACCTCCAACTCCGTGGCTGCCATCCTCCCTCCCCTGCCTCCACTGGGCTGTTGGGAGCTGGGGTGGACCCTTCAGGCCAGGGGGAGACCCTGGGATCTCCGACAGAGCCCTGGGTGTGTTCCCAAGCCCACCGAGCTGAGTTCAGCCCTGCTTTTGCTCTGACAGCACACTTGTGGGCAGGTCATTTCTCCACAGTGAGTCTTGGTCCTGTTTGTAAAACGAGAGGGAAGGAAAGGAGGCTGTGCGGGCTCTGATGTGGGTGTGCAAGTTCAGAAACTCCACGCCTGGTGACAAGGACAGTTGCTGGTTCTTAGCATCCACCCCACCTGCTCTCTCAGTAACAGATGTCGTTTCTTGCTCTTGTGATCAGGGCTAAAGCACAAGGTCATCCTGTGGCTGCTTTTGGATCACAGGGAGTCAGGACTCAAAGGGCCTCGAGCATTATCTGGTCCAGGCCCATTTTACAGATGAAGAGTCTGAGCCCCAAATCACGGAAGTCACTTAGAGGTCACAGAGCAAGTGAAATGAACAAGGTGTCTGATTCCCAGGAAGGTTCTTGTCCACCCAAAGAAAGTGGCCCAAGACTTCCAGGGCCCCAGAGGGAGCCGTCAGGTCCATTAAGTGTTACTGGGGTTTTTGGTCCCAGTAAGTGTCATTAGCCATGTCCCCCACCTTAGACACGTCCTGATGCCGATCCAGGACGGGCTGTGGAAGTGTCTCTGTTCTTGTCACCCTGGGTGCCTGTCCCACAGGGTATCAGCCTGCGCCAGGAGCTCTCACACAACCTGTGTGTCTGGGGAGGCGCTGCCCAGAGCGTCCTGGATGTGGTGGTGGCAGGTCTTTAAGGGGAAGCGCTCTGTGTGGACGCGGCAGCTGGTGTCATGCTGGAGACATGGCTTCTGAGAGTACCTACTGCAATGCCAGGAGGATGGCAGGGCCTCTGAGGTTTCTCTGTTTCCTTCTGCAGACGTGGTGAACTTGGACCTCAAATCCACCCTGAGGGTTCTTTACAACCTGTTCACCAAGTACAAGAACGTGGAGTGACGGGGGAGCTGTGGACGGTGGCAGGAGTGTCCCAGCAAGAAAGGCGACATCTGTCTGTGCCCTGTGCCTTTCCAGGGAGCCAGGTGCCATGGGCTTCTGGTCCAAACTGTGTTGACTGTCATCCCCAGCCCACCCCTACCTCACGCCCGCACCACCCCCTGCCTCTTTTGGTTGTTGTTCTTAATCTCCTTTCCATGTAATTCCCAGTGGGCGAGAGCCTTTGAAAATGCAGGATTCTAAACACCCGTGCTTGCGTTTGAGGCCTGGCGTCACTCAGTTGCGTGGGATGATGAGTCCGTTATTGTCTGCCTTGGCCAAAAGATGGAAAAAAGCCTGAAGCCCAACCCACAGCTAGTTGAGAGCACCCTGCATTCCACCTGATGGTGCAATTAGCAATCACAGGCCTTCAGAAGTACAACATCAGCTCAGCAGGAACGCCAGCTCCCTGAGGACCCGGGCTTGACGATTCACCGGGGATCCCCGGTCATCTCCTGGGCTGGGCTCTCCTTCCAAGTGATGCCTATTTAATAAAAGGGTTTTGCAGTTTGAAAAACTTTAAAGTCCCGGAAGCTTAGATGTGACATGAGTGTCCTCCACCCACATTCCTATGGCTTCTTGGCCACTCATTGTTGTTTTAATGTAGCTTTCGCACGAACATCTAAGACTCAGGATGGCCCAGCTCCCACAGGCGTTGAAAGGAGCTGTTTGCTGGGGATGTTTCTTAATTTCTTGCTGTGGTTGAGGGGCTGGGTCTGGAGATGGCTCTAATTGTGCTGCTTGAGACAGCTTGCACCCCAGCTTTCCCCTTCAGAGGCCCTTTTTGGGAACAAATGCGTCTTCGGAAACTTTAAAATGAGTGGGTGCGTTGGTTCACTGGCTCTGTGTAGTAAAGTGCCGCAGGTGAGGGGCTGAGACATCAGAGAGTTACATCCTCAGGCCTTTCGCCTTGGCGTGTAGATGCCGGCTTCCCCCAGTGTCTTCACACGGTCTCCCCTC
>NW_012114466.1:3496321-3500544 GCF_000951035.1 Colobus angolensis palliatus | reverse complement strand
AAAGTGCTGGGATTGTAGGCACTAGTGGCCATGCCCAGCCCGACCCCCTCTTCTTAGAAGGGCTGCAGTCCTACTGGATTAGGGCCCACTTATATGACCTCATTTATCTTGATTACCTCCATAAAGACCCTATCTCCAAATACCATCACGTCGGAGGGGCTGGGGTTAGGACTTCAGCATGTGGATTTGGAGGTGGGGGGCATAATTCCCCTTGTAACGGGAGGATGTGAAGTGTTCATCTCACTCTCCCTGTAGCCCTGAGAGCATCTCCCTTTAGAGTATCCTATAAACGGAGTTGCTGCTCACTCAGTTATGAGCTGTTCACCCCCTCGCTCACCCCAGCTCTGCAGAGAATTGGAGATCCCATCGGCCATGCTTTCTGGGCTGGCCTCTGGTCGCAGTGGCAGCCCCCTCCCCAGCTCCTTCCCAGGGTTATGGCCCGCCGACCCCCTGGGGTGCACCTGCAGCAAAGCGGCCCCCTTCCTTGGCATCTCTCAGCATTCTCTGTAGTGAGCCTGGCCTTTCTGATCTTGTTAGCTTTTTGTCTTCCTGCCGCAGATCAGAGCTGTAGAGTAAGTTTTAATATGAAATTGAATGCCAACACCGAAGTTTTAGGAAACAGTTTAATATTCCCCCTCAGTTCCGGCTGTTGCTAGGCTGGGGATGGTTTCAGAATAGCCCATTTTGATGGAGGTGATTTCCCAGCGGGGGAAAGAAATAATTAAAACAGCATTACCGTGTCTCCTGCGGGATGCAGTGACATTAAAGAGCCACACTGACAAAAAACCTGGGACTGGAACGTTCTGTGCTGCCTGCATGGCACGGACAGGATCACGGCCCCCTGGAGCTGGTGGAATGGCCCGGCCTTGCCCTGCTCCCACGTGGGCCTGGAGAGGGCGCTATGTCTTCCTGGGGTTTGGGCTTTGAAGAGAACAGAGCTTGGCCAGGCGCAGTGGCTCACGCCTGTAATCCTAGCACTTTGGGAGGCTGAGGCAGGTGCATCACTCGGGGTCAGAAGTTCGAGACCAGCCTGGCCAACATGGTGAAACCCCGTGTCTATTAAAATACAAAAATTAGCTGGGCATGGTGGCACATGCCTGTGGTCCCAGCTACTCGGGTGGCTGAGGCAGGAGAATGGAATGAACCTGGGAGGTAGAGGTTGCAGTGAGCTGAGATCATGCCACTGCACTCCAGCCTGGGTGACAGAGTGAGACTCTGTCTCAAAAACAAACAAACAAACAAACAAAAAACAGAGCTGCAATTTTCAGCCAAAATGAGCAGTCCCGGCCCATTCTGTGTCATCAGAGGGGAGAGGCCAGTTACTCTGGGAGGGGGCTTCGCCTTCCCGGGGAGGTCCTGGCAGCCCCCATCTAGGAAACACATGCCCATCCTCGTGTCCATGTCACACTCTTCTGGGTTTCAAGTTGAACAGTAAAAGGAATCATAAGATCTGTAGGGAAGCTACACAGGCCTTGTGTTTCACAACAGGGACCCTTAAAGGCCATGGTTCCAGCAAAGGATGGGATTTTTTTTAAATTTTGAGATAAGGTCTTGCTGCGTTGCCCAGGCTGGAGTGCAGTGGTCATTCACAGCCACACCTGTAGCAGACTACAGCCTTGAACTCCTGGGCTCAGGTGATCCACCCGCTTCTGCACCCCGAGTCCCTGGAACCGCAGGTGCATGCCACCACACCCGGCTTGGATGTGATCTTTTGTCCACATTCTTTTCCAGTTGGTTCAAAGGTGTAGGTGTGCCTTTTGCATACTGGGGAGGGTCCCGTTAGGCTTGACTCCTCTCATTTTTCTCCATTCACCGTCAGTTTGAGTCCGAAATCATAGCATGGCCTGGACAGATGCGTCAAGGGGCCGGTTCCAAGGCAGAATTTAGGGTGAACTCGATTCCTCTAGGCTCGGGATGAATGGCTGCTGGGACATGAGGCTTGGGTGTGAGATGCTCTGTGTGCTGCTGCTCTTGGTTCTTAGTTCAGAGAAGTTCTGGGACCCTTCCTCCTCCCAGCACCACCTTTTCAGTGAATGGTTCTTTGAAGAGGAACCCTGGTCCATAGGAACTAAGTGAAAGCAAGGCCATGTATGTCCACCCATGGGGACAAACATCCAGTACAAGGGGGTCTCAGGTCTGCAAGGCCCGAGTGGACACTCGGACAAGGGCAGGAAGGTATTTGCTGGTTCTCCTTCTCCGCGTGACATGTCTCTCAACCCACACCAGCTAGCGGAGCCTCCCGCAGCTTCAGTTCCCCTTTGACACCCACACAGTGTTATGCAAGCACTGAGCCCAGAGCCCCGCTGGGCCGTGGTGTCCTAATTGGAGGTGACAAAGAGCAATTTTATTTTAAAGCGACTGAATCCTTTCCCCCCGTTTTGTGTGCCAGTATTTTACTGTCTTCTTAATTGTTTTAAGCAATGTTTACTTTAGATTCTGGATGTTAAATAAAACCCACGAAAACCCTGGCCATGCAGTTGATCAGGCCCACCTGGCTGACCGCAGGAAGCAAGCACTTTCTGGGAACTCGCTGCAACACCAGGCAAACACTTCTTAAGCCAGAGATGCGATTAGGACAGTGCCACATGGCGTCACAGTATGCTGTTATTTATTCCAATAAAGAACTCGTGAGCATGGGCCTGTCCACCGTCTTTGTTTGGTTGCTGTTTTTATCTTTCATGCATTTAGCGTTCATGGGTGGTGCCAGCCAAGTAATAGGTGCCAGGGCCTTGTGGCTCCACCCAGCCCTGCTTCCCGGGGCCTTCCAGTTGGACAGGAGCTGGGGGAAGAGCCGGTTCACAGCCCTTTGTGGGGGATGGGACTGTGGGAACCCTAAGCTTCCGCTGACACCACAAGGAGAAAAGGACAGCAGAGTCACAGCTGCAGGTGAGTAACAAAGGCTCATCTGCCCCTCTGCCTGGGTCCAGACCATACACGCACAAAGCTAGCGGCCAAGGGCACAGGCTGCATGAACATGTGGAGGGGGTCTCCTTACTCTTCGTGTTGTGACGTCACAGGGCCTTGCATGCTGACCAGTAATTGACCGCTCTTGACTCTGCAAGGCAAAGGACCCCTGTGTGACAGAGATGGTGGCCTGCCCTCCGTGCTGGCCCTGCCGTAAACCCTCCTCGGCACAGGTCAATAGCAGGCTTCAGGCGCGTCAAACTTTATGAAATGATGATAAAATTGTGACTATTCCAGGATGGGTAGCCTGGAGAGAAAGGCAGCCATACTATTAAAAAAAAAAAAAAAAAAAAGAAAAAACTAACAATTATAAACTGCAGATGGAAGGAATCTGGGCTTTGGAGAAGTGCCTGGGTTTGTGTCCACCTTTGTCCCTGTGTGACCGTGACTGCAGGGAGAGAAGTAGCCCACACTTTCCAGCTGAGGGTTCTGAAGGACAAAGTCAACCTCCTTCCTTCAAAGTCAGCCATCCTCAGTGGGGAGGGAGGTTCTGCCCCTTGGGGGATCTTTGGCAATGTCTGGAGACAGTTTGGGTTGTCACAGCTCGGGAGGAGGCGTTCTGGGCAGGTAGCTGGTGGTACCCGGGTTACTGCTTAACGTCCCGCAGTGCCCGGGACAGGCTCCCTTCTCCCCAGCAAAGAATCACCCGGCCCCCATGTGCACTATGCTGAGGTTGGGAAGCCCTGCAGCAGAGTGCCAGGTCCTTGAGCCGGCCTGTCTTCACCTGTGCTTTTATTGGGTAGGACTCAACTGTTACTATTGATGGGGATAAAATATTGTCCACTGAGATGCCGAGTCTTTGAGGCCAGCAATGGTGCAGAACCTTTTGGGGATCTTCCAATTGGTTCTGTTCAGCAGTCATTTACTAAGGGTCTGGTTTGTCCAAAGCTGGGGCAAGTGGCCAGTGAGAAGAGTGTCCCCTGCCCTTGAGCCGGTGGAGTGAGAGGCAACGCCCAGAAAGGAGGGGTGCGGGTGGGGCAGGGGAGTGGTTACCTGTCTGGAGAGGGACAGCTGAAGCCTGGAGACGGTGCGGTGGAAGCCAGTCTTCGAGAAGGAACAGGACCTGGGTGCTTCAGGTGGACCGGAGTAGGGACTAATCCACGTGGCTTTAATTCTTTGTCTATTATAAAAATTGGTTTTGGGCTGAGTGTGGTGGGCTCTGACTCACGCCTGTACTCCCAGCACTTTGGGAGGCCGAGGTGGGTGGATCACTTGAGGCTAGGAGTTCAAGACCAGCCTGGCCAACATGACAAAACCCT
>NW_012114466.1:3490635-3496096 GCF_000951035.1 Colobus angolensis palliatus | reverse complement strand
CCTTGCGATAGTTTGCTCAGAATGATGGTTTCCAGCTTCATCCACGTCCCTACAAAGGACATGAACTCATCCTTTTTTATGGCTGCATAGTATTCCATTGGTCTAATTTCTCATGATGTTCATTTTGATTACTTAGCATGTGAGCACACGTCTGTGGTCCCAGCTACCCAGGAGGCCGAGCGGGGAGGATCACTTAAGCCCAGGAGTTCAAACCTGCAGTAAGTCTTGATCACACCACTGTACTCCAGTCTGGGTGACAGAGGGAAACACTGTTTCTATTTTTAAAAAATATATATTAGTTAATATAGTGTTTATCAAGTTTGTACACTAAAAAATGTAATTTTTCTTTGTAATCAATCAATATTTATGAGGAAAGAATTTTCACTTTTGGAGTTACCTTTCCATCAGGAATAACTAGAAACCTCCACAAAACGTAGGAAACAGTTACTTCAGACATTGGACATGCCTTTGCTCCCCCTTCAGCTTCCACCATGGTTGTGAGGCCTCCCCAGCCATGGTGGAACTGTGAGTCCATTAAACTACCTTTCTTTATAAGTTACCCAGTCTTGGGTATGTCTGTTTTAGCAGCATGAAAACGGACTAATAGACATAGGAACTCCTTGTGCTTTCCTGCAGCTTTTCTGTGAGTTTGAAACGATATAAAAGTAAAATATTAAGAGGCGAGTCAGATCTGTGATCCCCAAGAAAAGGGTGGCAAGTGAGGTAAGCCCTACCCTGGCCTTGGCTTTCTGCCTGGACATAATTCCTGGACTGTGCTGTAGTGAGGGGGACCCAGTAAGTACCAGGTCTCACTGATTTGAGGAGACAAAGATCAGAGCTTGAGGAGATGACGCTTATTAAAAACAGACGTCGAAAGAATATTTCTGCCAGAAAAATTCCAACACTTCTTAAAGAAATACAACAAAATTCAGCACCCAACAACATAAACTTTAATGTCTAGCATTCAATAAAACATTCTTATACATATAAAGAAGCAGGAAAACGTGACCCACAATTGGGAGGAAAATCAGTCCACAGAAGCAGACCAGCAAATGACAGAGGTGGGAGATTCTACAGGACAACTGACCTGGATGTTTAAAAAATGTTAGTGTCATGGAAGATTGCTCTAGATTGAAGGGCTCTAAAGAGACATGAAAACCAAATGCAATCACGTGTGAGATGTGATCCCTGAATGGATCTTGGAGTAAAAAAAAAAAAAAAAAAAATACAGCTGTGAGAGACATTTTTTTAAGCTTTGGTGAAATTTGTGGATGAAATATAAGAAAACCTTCTATCAATGCTAATTTTCTTAGGAGTCATAATGGTACTGTGTTATGCAGGTGAATGTATTTGTTTTTGGAGAAAGCTTCTGAAGTATTTCGAAATATCATCCCTAAAGTGATATGATCCCTGCAATTTATTTTTTATTAATTTTAAAAAAGTTTTAGTTGTGGTTAAAAATACATGTAACATAAAATTTACTGTCTTAACTATTTTTAAGTGTACAGTTCAGTAGTGTTAGGTATATTCGCCCAGGTATATTTCATACTGTGTCTCTGAAATAAAAAAGACTGGAATAATTCCTTTCTATCCATGCCTTTCTCTTAATTGGGGTTTGGGGGTGCTTGGACTTATCTCCATGTTACTCTTCCAATTCTTAGAGTCCCTCTCTTCCCCTAAACAATGCTCTACACACGGGAGGCTCGGTGAGTTGTGGATTTAGTATGTTGTAACTCTACCCTATATAGGATTAGATTCCGCATTGATTTTTACATCAGCCCTGCAGCCCCAAGAGATAAGAGATGCTTTGAGGGCTATCAGAGAACTCCCTGTATTCTGAACATACCTTGAGCTGAGAATGTAAAGCCCTGGGACTGTCCTTTTCTTGCTTTAAACTCTTCGGTGTGATGATAACAAGCCCAACCCACAGTCCTTAGATAACCTGTGCTTGTATTGCGTATGGAAGCCACAACTCTGCCAAAGCCGCAATTTAATAGGTACTTAGTTCTGAGTGATGACAGGTAATTATTTTGCCATCACAGGCTACGATCTATTAGAACTCCATTATCTAACAGTTACTAGGTCCTCACTGCCTTTAAATCAACCAGAACAAGTAACCAATCCCAGTTCCTATCCTGGAGGTCGTGTTGCCTGCAGTTGTTTGTGGTAACAAATCAGAGGTTAATTGGGATTCCATTGCCGATGATTAGGGCCTCTTCGGTTGTAAGGACTCGTGGAAGAATACTGCAGAGCTGGGTCCTGCAGGAAGCTGCCCAGTGAGGCTGGCCCTAGAAGCATGCTTTCTGGGTTAAATGCTTTAGGTTCACCTCTGCAGATCCACTCCCCACCATTTTCTCTGCTGACATCTATGGACCACAGCAGGGGACTTCTTTTCTCTGGCTTCTGGCTGGATGTGGCCAGGGGAGGCCCTGGCAGGAGGGAGGAGTGTGAGGCCTGGTCATTGATTCGCCCAGCTGTGCCCTTCTGCTGGGTCACCGTGAGCTGGCTGTGTCCCTCTACCAAAGGCCACAGCTCCTATCCCCAGGCCCCTCTTAGAGCTTTAGCGATTCTGTTCCTGGACTCTGCCACCCACTCCCTCCTTTGCCGTCTAGGTTTTAAAGAAGTAACAGCTCCCCCATATTGCTAGCCTGGGTTGCAGCACCGTTTCTTCTGGGTTCCTTTAACCCTGCCCCAGCTGTCCCTTTATTAAACAGTCTTCAGTTAGCACATGGGAAAGCGCCGTCTCTTGGCTGCTGGGACTGGGGCTGCTACGCCTACATGGCTGTGATCCAGAGTCAGAAGCCACCACCAGAACCACTGGGTCCAGAGCTGGGCTGAGCCTGCTACACACACCCCAGCAAAATAGGTCCTGCATGGTGGCTCCTCTCCCCACCTGCCACAAGCCCCAGTCCAGCACGGGCACATCACAATGGCAGGGACTGAATCATGCACCTCAGTTTCTTCCTCTGTAATATGGGGGTGATGATTGTACCTACCTCACAAGGAAGTTTCCAGTAAAATGAAAGCCCTTAAAATTATGTTTGTTTCATCACCAATGACTCCATAAATATTAGCAACAATACCAGTACTAAGTTTTGTCATTTTTATATCAACTTCTCATAAACAACTGTACTTTCCTGCTCTCGCACACTCCTTACACCTGCATCCCGCCTTATTTAGCCACTTTCTGCCTAACCTGTTAGAAAGGGTGGATAGCTTCCCAGTCACCTGTTGCTAGGGAAACACCATTTCAGCCCGGATGGTGAAGATTCCAGCTCAAGAGACCAGCTCGGGTCTGAAGTGTTTCTCTATCTGCTGTGCTGAGATCTCTCTCTCCTTCTCGAACCCTTCTACGCCTTTGCATATGCTGTTTTCTCCACCTGCCACGTTCTCACCCCTTCTTCTACTACAAACTCCTATGTAACTGTCAAGGCCCCATTCTCCTCTGGAAAGCCTTTCGGATCCCCTCGACAACAACAACCATCAATATTTATTTACTGAGCCCACTTCGTGCCAAGCATTGTTCTAGACACGGGTATGTAACCGTGATTGAGAGAGACAGACCATAGCAGCTCCTGAGAAGCAAAGGTCTGGTGTGGAGGCAGGCGTCACACACCAGCTGACCGACCAGCTGAGCCAATAATGCCATGGGTTTAAGGGCTGTAAAGGAAAGCTCCAGGGGCCATGGTAAAGAATTATAGGGAGGACCTACTTCAGGGAGGGCAGTCAGGGAAGGCTTCCCAGAGGAGGAGGCATTTAAGCAGGTGTGAAGGATAAAGACTCAGCCACGTGCAAACTGGGGCAGGGGCTTCTAGGTGGAGGGAACAGGACATGTGAAGATAACAAGGCAGGGAGGCAGGTGGTCGCTGTGGCCGGGAGAGAGGTTGGGGGATGAGGACGCAGGTGTGGCTGGCAGCTTACTTATGCTGGGGCTCATGGGCTGGGTTTCACAGCCTGAATTTTATTTTAAGAGCTATTGGGCGCCGTTGGTGGGTTTGACTGAGTGGGGACAGGAAGTGACTCACTCCTCCGAGGGCTTGTGGGAGACAGCTCAGGGGCAGGCAGGGGGCGTGGGGAAGGCTGCAGCTCAGAGTCCAGGTAGGCGGCTCCCGCGTGGTCCCCGGAGAGGAACGGGCCTGGCCCAGGGCGGGGTGTGGAGGTGGCAGGACAGCGGTGTGGGATGGAGCGTGGAGGCCAGGCCGACAGGGTGCTGGTGGTGGGTTGTGGCGGTCGACCCCAGGCTCTGGCCTAAGTAGCTGCCATTTTGGAGGTGAACAGCCTGCGGGGAAACTGGCATGATTTGGGGCAGGCGTAGAGAGGGAGAAAAATGGAAGCATTGAGTTTAAGTGGCCTGCAGAACCCCTGGGGCCCAGGCGGCACGGCGGGCGCTGGGGCTCCGGGCAGAGCTTTCTGGAGGTTTGTGGCAGCTTCACTTTCACGGCATCCGCCCCCTTGGGCCCTGCTGCAGAGAGGAGGAAGCTCCTGCTGGCTGAGCGGGCCCTGGAGGAAGTGAGCAGCGGGGCTCCTGCCTCCTGGCCTGGTCCCCAAAGCCCCCAGAAGAACCCGGAACCTGCTTTCATTCGGAACCCAGGGACCACACTTTGCACCCAGTAGGCCTTCGTTTTCCTGCGTGGAGATAGCGGTTGGGTGAGTTCTGGCATCGGGGCCACCATACTTGGGTGCTGGGGGTCTTGGAGGGAGGGGCCCAGACACCACCTGGGAAGGATCCCAGAGTGCAGTCCCAGCCGAGGCCACCTGGGGAAGGGAGTCGGTACAGTGGGACCTTGAGTCCCCATGGCCCCTCCCGCTGCCCCTGCTCAGAGGCTGCTTGGAGTCCTCCCGCCCTGTTCTACGGAGGAGTTACTGTCCCTGAACTTCAGCCAACCCTCCATCTCCAGGTGAAGAAACTGAGGCCTTGAGCCAGGAAGGGGCTTGCCCAGGCTGCTGATCCCTTTGGGCAGCATTGAGTCCAGGCCCTCCTTGTAAGCTTGCATCCAGGACCAGAGAGGGCAGGGGGTTTGCCCAACGTCACACAGCACGAGTGAGGAGGAGCTGGCCTGGGACCCAGGCTTCCTGATGCCCAGGCCGGGTGCTTTCGTCTTCTCTGACCATGGCCCTCAGCTTGGAGATTAAGGGGCTGGGAGTCAGGGTTCCCCACCACTTCCACACTACAGGACAGGATGGAGTCTGGCATCCCCCACCCCAGGCTGGCTGCTGGTCTGACACGAGTGGCTCCAGTCGAGTGAATGCCTCCGTCTCCCACAGCTCTGGGGGCTCCCTGCTCTGGCCACCAACTTCTGCCATGTGATCCCCCACCCCAATGTCTGATTGAGTTTGAAAACACTGGGCCGAGCACGGTGGCTCAAGCCTGTAATCCCAGCACTTTGGGAGGCCGAGATGGGAGGATCACGAGGTCAGGAGATGGAGACCATCCTGGCTAATACAGTGAAACCCCGTCTCT
>NW_012114466.1:3486664-3488657 GCF_000951035.1 Colobus angolensis palliatus | reverse complement strand
CCCACCAGGCAGCGATGCTTTGCAGAGTGTGGGGCTCCTGATGTGCTCCCCTCACACGTGTGGGTCTCTTTCAAAAGTGGGGTGAGCGTAGGATGGAGCAATTCAACAAGTGTGGGTCACCCTTTCAGCAAAGCTCTGTGTCATGAACTCTTTGGGGGGTTGGCGGCCACAGTCCCTGAAACTTCCCTTCTAGGAGATGGCTCAAAAGAAGGACGGGCGCAGGTGCCCAGAGCTGTCACCCTCCCTGTGTTCTCGGAAAGAAACAAACGAACAACAGCGCAGCAGGAAGCAACCAGATGGCCCAGGGGGAAGGGCTTTAGGTGAACTCATTGGAATTCATGTCACCACAAAAACGTAAATGTGCTGACAAAGAAAACGTGTGAAATAATTTAAGGGAAGGGAACAGAATGCAGCTCTCTCCAGCTCCTGTGAATACCGCCTTTTAATTTTTATTTATTTATTTTTTTCTTGAGACAGAAATCTCGTTGTGTTGCCCAGGCTGGAGTGCAGTGCCATGATCTCGGCTCACTGCAGCCTCCACCTTCCAGGTTCAAGAGATTTTCCTGCCTCAGCCTCCCGAGTAGCTGGGATTATAGGCACCTGCCACCACACCTGGCTAATTTTTGTATTTTTAGTAGTGACGGGGTTTCACCATGTTGGCCAGCCTGGCCTCAAACTCCTGACCTCAAGTGATCCACCCACTTCGACCTCTCAAAAGTGCTGGGATTACAGGCGTGAGCCACCGCGCCCAGCCCTGAATGCCACCTTTTCAGTAGGTGTTATGGAGCGAGAACTCCAGCGCCAACAGGGTCCCTGGTGCGGCAGGTGAGACCCCAGAGGGGACAAGCTTGGTCCAGAGTCATCTGGCTGGCTTCTTCGCCATCTGGTATTCTGTGTTTAAACCATTGAAGATTAGAAAGTGTCCTGAGGAAAGTTGCTGAGTTAGGATAGTAGGACTTAGTTACTACAAAAAAAAAAAAAAATGAATTTTTTGTTTTACAATTGATTTAAGATACTTAAAGTTCTGGCAAGCAGAGCTGGGATATTGGATGATTCAAGTGGCAGGAAGTCTGCTCCAGGAAGGGACAGCACCATATTCATTCATTCATTCGTTCGTTCGTTCATTCATTCATTCATTCACTCACTCACTCACTCACTCACCTGCTCACTAGCCCAAGCATTTGCTGAGAGCCTGCCCTGTGCTGGGCACATCAACCCATGATGCTGTTGCCTTCCCATTCGTCAGAAGACATGGGGCTGGGTAGTACTTGAAGGTTTTCCGAATGTCTAGGAAAAGCCTTTATTGGAGTCACGTGAGAGACAATGCATTTTGTGAATTTAGGCAAGACAGTCCCCACTGCTGGCTCAGTTTCCCCCCATGTACATTGGAACTAGTTGATCTCAGAGGTCCTTCTCGGCCCTGGCATTTTGTGGGTTCTGTGAGTCTAGAATGTGGGCAGATGCTGGCCATGGCCTTGGGGAAGGGGAGCTGCTGGGCCTCTAAGGGCTGCCCCAGGGAGTCTGACTACGAGAGGGGCCATGGAGGGGCCTGGCAGACCTGGGGTAAGTCCCACCTTTGCCCCTTAGAGCCTGGTGAGCCTGGGCACCTCCTCCCTTCTCTGGCTGGGGTTTCACTTGACCTAAATAGGTAGGTTTCCCAGATAAAACATAGTATGCCCAGTTAACTTTGAATGTCAAGTAATCAAGAAATAACTTCCGAGTTCATGTCTCAAAGTATAAATGCCGCAGTGTCGGAGGATGAGCCGGTGTTTGTGAGGGAAATAAGGGAAAGCACGCTGGGGCGGAAGTGGCAAGGCCAGTGCACCTGGGGCTGTGGTGCAAGATTCTGTGGGTGACCTGCAGGGAGCATGGCCAAGCACCCCACAGGGTCCCCACGCGCTTGTCATACCCACTCTGCTTCCAGGAGGAAAGAAGAGATACCTGCCACCCACTTCCCGAAAGGACCCCAAATTTGAAGAACTGCAGAAGGTAC
>NW_012114466.1:3461433-3480899 GCF_000951035.1 Colobus angolensis palliatus | reverse complement strand
GTTCATTGTCCAATTCTTTCCATTCCCCAAGCCACTTCCCCATTTTTAGGTATTTGCTATGGTAGTACCCCAGTTCCTGGTACTAAAACCTCATACATGATAATGACAGCCCCACGCTGCTCAGGTTTGTGATGAAGAGAAGCAGGGAGTCTGCAGGAACCCAGAGCAGTCCCCTAACTCAGCCTGGGAGATCAAGGAGGGCTTCCCAGTGGAGGTGACATTTGACCAGGTCTTGAAAGATGGGTAGGAGTTGGCAGGCGAGAGGCAGGCATTCCAAGCCAAGTGTAGGGCCAGGTGAGAAGCCCCCATCCCCCTAAAAGTTGTCCCCTTGGGGCCTGCAGGTGCTGATGGAGTGGATCAACACCACTCTCCTCCCCGAGCACATTGTGGTCCGCAGCCTGGAGGAGGACATGTTCGACGGGCTCATCCTGCACCACCTATTCCGTAAGTGGCTATTTCTGGGGCTGCCTGGGCCTTGGCCCCATCCCCCTGACCTGGTCCCTCCGGGCCCTACAGGTAGGCTCTCTCCCTCGGTCCCCACAATGACCCCGGGTTTAGGGACCCCTGTCTCACTTTCTAGATGGGCCTGGGCTGGGGAGATAGAGGCGCTATCCATGGCCCATGAGTGAGGGGGCTGAGCTGGGGCTCAGGCTGGGGCTCTGACACCTGGGTTGGTGACCTTTCCACCACACCACACTGCCTCTCCAACACTTAATGAGTGCCTGCTGTTTTGAGGTGCTGGGAGGTAACAAAAGAACCCATGGTCCCTGCCCTCGGGCTGTCCCAGGCTGCTGGAGAGAAAACGGGCAGTCCTGGGTGGCTGGGGACAGGGCTGGGCTCCTGCCTCCGTGTTCCTCCTCAGTCTGGAAATCTCCAAGGGGCTTTGCTGGGGGTGTGCATTCTCGGGGCCGCCTCCTGGCCCCGGGCAAGTGTCCCCACAAGCCCCAGAGTTACCCTCTCCCTTTGCCTTTGTGTGTTCATGTCTGGTCTACGCATCTCTTCTGCACACAACTGTGGTCTTGGAGGCTACAGATAGGAGTCCTACAGATAGGACATGATTCCATGTTCTCAGCACTTCGCCTGGGGCCAGCCTCTGCAGTGTTCACCGAGCTCTTTGGAGATGGGCTGTACAATTCCACTCATGCGGCTAGCACTTCCGGTCATGTCCCATGTAGCAGGCGCAATTCATCCTCAGAACAGCCCTGTGCTGTTACTATCCCCATTGAACAGATGATGAAAGGGAGCCTCTGAAATGCTCATAATTTGTCCAAAGTCTCATGGTTAGGGAAGCAGGGGGTTCAGGATAGAAGCCTAGGAGTGTAGGCTTTAACCACAAGGCCACACTGCCCTGCAGAGATGAAGTAGACACAGCTGTGCAGAAGAGCAAGGGATGCAGGCACAGGCTGATCAAGGTGAGGTGGGCTGTCTCGACCAGCTCAGGGGGCTGAGACTTGCTCATATCATGTGGCCTGCATGCCCCACCAATTCCTGGGAGCTGGAGGGCGTACCTGGTTGAGGCTGTGGGTGTGGCCCAGGGTCCAACGCCAAGAATGAGCTCTCTAGACCCATGTTCTCTGAAGCACCAGGCAGGCTCAGCCTCCTGGAGGGTCCCCAGGTGCTCTCTGAGCTGCCCCCAGCCAGGGGCCCTCACCACACTCTCCTGCCTCCAGAGAGGCTGGCGGCACTCAAGCTGGAAGCAGAGGACATCGCCCTGACAGCCGCAAGCCAGAAGCACAAGCTGGCGGTGGTGCTGGAGGCCGTGAACCGGAGTCTGCAGCTGGAGGAGCGGCAAGCCAAGTGGAGCGTGGAGAGTACGTGGGCCGCAACCTGGCCACCCCGGGGGTGTGTGGGGCCGCTGGGGTCCTTCTGCTCCAGGCTTCTCACCCACCAGGAAGGTGTGCTCATCCTCTTCCCAGCAGGGGTACAACCTGGGAGTCAGGAAGGAGGTAGAAGCCTCGGGCAGCCACAGTCAGTCATCTGGCAGAGCAGCCAACAGCCCAGCACATGTCTGTGCCCCGGAGGGTGTTACTGCAGCAAAGTGCAGCCCAAGCATAGCAAACGGTCTCGTGGAGAATGACAGTCACTGCTGAGTTCCAAGTACCATGGTCGGCCCAATCCTCACTCTCATTTCATTAAAGTATTGGAATATCTGCAGGCCCTGCTTGTACAAAAAATGAGTGTGCCTGGCCGGGCACGGTGGCTCATGCCTGTAATCCCAGCACTTTGGGAGGCCGAGGTGGGCGGATCACCTTAGGTCTCAGGAGTTCGAGACCAGCCTGGTCAACATGGTGAAACCCCATCTCTACTAAAAATACAAAAATTAGCCAGGTGTGGTGGCAGGTGCCTGTAATCCCAGCTACTCAGGAGGCTGAGGCAGGAGAATTGCTTGAACCTGGGAGGTGGAGGTTGCAGTGAGCTGAGATGGCGCCAATGCACTGCAGCCTGGGCTACAAGAGTAAGACTCCATATCAAAAAAACACCAAAAAACAAAAGAGTGTGCCAAACACCTAAAATTCCCACCCCACCTGGTTCACAGTTTGGTATAGATTTCTTTCCCTTCAATTCTCTATATCCCCTCAACCCCCATCCCAGGTGAGAAAACTGAGGCTGAAAGAAGTTAAGCAGCTTCTCCAAGGTTGGGTGGTGAGGATTTAAGAGTCAGTTTTCAAACCCAGGTTTTGTTGGGTCATGTGCACCTGCATTCGCAACCTGTAACGTCTCACAATCCGTAATTGATGTTGATGAAATCAACCTTGAAGTAAGTCACACTGAGCTGAAACCTAATGATCGTTCAGCCCGTGCCTTCCCAGAGGTCACTTGGTTGTTTCCAATTGTAAACAGTGCTGCAGTGAACGTCTTTGTGTCTAGAGCTCCTTCCACAAGGGAGATCGTACCCCTGGGCTGTATTCTAAAAAGAGGGATGACGGGGTGAAGTGTGATGGTTTTTAGGTTCTGAACATGTATCTCCAGATCTCTGCTCTGCAGAAGGCTGGACACAGACCTCCTTCATCTGCAAATGGTTGTTCTGACAATGAGGAAAGCTTCATTTGGCTGCACGTTTTGGCGGCTCCCTGGGCTCTGATCTGTCTCCACTCTCTTCCCAGCCATCTTCAACAAGGATCTGCTGTCCACCCTGCACCTTCTTGTGGCCCTGGCCAAGCGCTTCCAGCCCAACCTGTCCCTCCCAACCAACGTCCAGGTGGAGGTCATCACCATTGAGGTAGCAGCTGGGCCCCCAGGGATTTGTAAGCAGCAGCTGAACGTCTTGGGTCCTCATTGCCCACCCTGCATTGGTGGAGTTGGCTGGGGCGGGGCTCACCCAGGTTGAGTTTCAGGGAACCCTGAGAAAGAGAATCCAGCCAGGATGGCCAGGGGGTGCTGTCTGGAGCTGGAGACAGGCTGGTAAGAGTCTAGTGGGGCTGGCAGAGGCTTGGGGACATGAGGAGGTCCATGGCCGGCCAGCTCCATTTGACCTCAGCAAAGGGCATCTGATTGGCAGAGGCTGAGGCCAGGGGTTGTCAGACCATATCCCTGAGCCATGTGTGGCCGTCTGTTCATAGCCACAGGGAGCCTTCACACCGCGAGGCAAAACTACTACTCTCACCATGAGGGTGCTGTCTCTTGTTAGATCACTGATGACTGTGACAGTGCCCCGTTCTCCTCTTTCAGGAAGCCTTCCTAGGTTTCCCCACCCTCAGATGTTCTGTCTAGCGTGTGGCCTGCCTGTGCTGCAGTTAATACCCAGGAATCCACGCTTCCCTCTCCAGACAGAGTCTTAGCATCTTAATAGGGGGCCCCACCTGCTCTTTGCTTCCCATGACCCCTCTGCCCCACCCCAGCCTCGGGTCCCTCATGCAGAGGGGCTTCGTGTCTGAGGGCTTACCTCTGACTTGCCCCAAGAGAATAAGCCAAGTTTGGCTAAACCTAGTCCGAGTCATTTCTACTTTTTTTTTTTTTTTTTTTTTTTGAGATGGCGTCTTGCTCTATTGCTCAGGCTGGAGTGCAGTGGCATAATCTCGGCTCACTGCAACCTCCACCTCCTCGGCTCAAGTGATCCTCCCACCTCAGCCTCCCAAGTAGCTGGGACTACAGGTGTGAGACACTGTGCCTGGCTAATTTTTTGTATTTTTGGTAGAGATGGGGTTTCACCCTGTTGCCCAGGCTGGTCTCGAACTCCTGAGCTCAAGCCATCCACCTGTCTTCATCTCCTAAAGTGCTGGGATTACAGGCATAAGCCACCACACCTGGCCTTTTACTGTTTTTTTAAAACCATTGATTATAATTCCCTACCAAGCAGTTGTGTGGCTTGGTCTATACTGCCAACATAAATCAGAGGTGACTTCATTGATTCACTCCTTCATCATTCATTTGTTCATAGCCACACACTCATTGATACGGCCCTCCTCCCGCCGTGAGACTCTGAGGATGCCTGGGGGAGTGAGGCAGACACATCCCCAACCTCAAGACTCCTGGGGAAGAAAGACAAGCCAGGAGGCTGTCCTGAGGAGAGATGATGCAGAGCAAACGGGACACTGGGGCTGCTTTGGGCCCCAGAGTTTTCTGGATTATTTAATTTTCTTCCCCTTTATTTTTCTTAGAGCACCAAGAGTGGTCTGAAGTCAGAGAAGTCGGTAGAACAGCTCACTGAATACAGGTGAGGGAGGACGAGGGCCCGTGGGTGGGGCTGGGGCTCACAGCGGTGATCGGGGGGCAGGGCGGGGCCGGGGCAGATCTGCCCGACCTTTGTGGGAAGGGCCCTCACACTCTGTGGCTTTCTCTCAGACCCAAAAAGGCTGCACTGACCCCTCAGTTCCACGGTAGCACACAGGACCCCTTTCCTTCCAGCCTCCAATCAGGTCCCTGCCTGGCCCCTCCCAGCCACCCTGCTTTGTTCTCTAGGGTGGGGGCCCCTGGGTTTGGGGCACAGGAGCCAGTGAATCTGTGTCTCTAGTGTGAGCAGGATGTTCCTCTTTCCTTGCAAAGCTGTAAGAATCTTAGAGGCCCCTGCATGGCCAGAGGCTGGCCGTCTTACTCCCCACCCACTGGGGGTGTGGCCATCCTGCTCCCCGCCCACTGGGGGGTGTGGCCATCCTGCTCCCCGCCCACTGGGGCATGGCCACCTGCTCCCCACCCACTGGGGCATGGCCACCTTGTTCACTATCCACTGGGGCTGGCCATCCTTTTCCCCGTGGAGCAGAACAGGTGGGGCCTGGAGAGGGATGGGCCCTAGGGGCTGCACAGCTGCCAGCAGGTCCACCTTTGCTGGCTTCCATGTGACGCTGACTCACGATCTCTCACAAGGATGCAGCCAAGTTGCTGGCCAGGTGGGGCTGCCATCCTCTGAAGGCTTGGCTGGTGCTGGAGCTGTGTGGACAGCACACGGCGTCTGTCCCTCCTGGCAGCCTTGACCTCTGTGCTGAGCCCAGGTCTCTGTCCCAGGCTGCTGGGCTCTGCCCCGTGGGGCCCAGCTCTTTTCTGGAGGGCTGTGTTTAGAGAGACTCGGCCTGTCCTGGATCTACAGAACTTCTCTTCTATGGGGTAGGGGTGGATCTAAAAACCTGACCAAAAAAAAAAAAAGAAATTGTTCGAAAACAATAAAAATGGGGTGAAAGAAGCCAGACCCAAAAGAGAACACATGGTATGGTTTCATTTTCACGAACTTCCAGGACAGGCAAAACCAATAGATGGCAAGAGAAATCGTAGCTGTGGTCAGTGTAGGGAGGGAGGGGATGGAAGGGAGAACACGGTGGGGGGCGGGGGTTGCTGGGAGGGTCTGCAGCATGTAAGTGGGGGTGATCACACAAGTGTGTATTTGTGAAACGCACAAGCTGTAAATTTACGACTTGTGCACTTTATGATAGGTGTGATGTATCTCCCTCAGAACAAAACAGGAACCACAAAACCAGCAAAATCCAAATGTCTCTAGGTGTGGAAGCCTCAGGGAAGGGCACGAACCTGTTTCTGTCCTTTGCTTCCCACAGAGACCTTCTCTGCTATCTGCCCTACCTACAAAGCTGCCAGGAAAACCACAGCATGCCAGTTTCTTTGCGACTTTGCCAGCACTGATGCTTGTCATATTGAGACATTGTAGGTTTGCAGGGTTTTTTTTAACCATTTGTTTGCTTTTTCCACCCCCTGCACAGCACAGACAAGGACCAGCCTCCGAGTGAGTACTTTCTTCGTTTTTGGAAATCTGTTCCTATCTGATGCGTGTTAATGCAGACGAGTCCTGATGGAGGGTTAATTGCTGAGCATTCTCTCATTTGCCTGTCGCCTGCTGTTTGTATCTCAAGCCTCATTCTTATTCATTTGTCCCTCTTTCTGTCTGTCCATCATGAAGCTGGCTGCTCTTTCTCATTATACTGTTCCTGTGGGGAGAGAGATTTATAATTCACATAGGCGGTGATGGTGGAGTGTGGTAAATGTGTGGGCTCTGGAGTCAGTGGTCTGTGCTCAAACACCAGTTTTCCCACTCGTTAGCCACTTAAGTTTGGGCAAGTACCTTAACTTGTCTGTGCCTCAGTTTCCTCATCTATAAAAGGGTACTCACCTTTTAAACTGGCAGTGAGGGTTAAAGGAAGTAATTTGTGAGTGTGTTCAGCATGTGGGCAGTGCTCAATAGTGAGTGGGCAATAATGTGGCACCTACCCTTCTGACAGAGCTGTTCACCAATCAGTGGATTGATCTAGTTGCTACTTCTTTCATGCATTCATTCCTTTGTCAGTGGTCTGGCCAGCTCTTCACCCACTCATCCATTCATCCATTTATCCATGTATGGGTCCATCCTTTCTTCCATTCATCTATCTACTCACCCACCTATCCACCTACTCGCCTCTCCATCCATCCATTCATCCATCCATGCATCCATCAACCCATTCTTCCATTCATCTATCCAGTCACCCACCCACCCATTTATCCATCCCTCCATCCATCCATTCATGCTTCCATTCATTCATCCATCTACCCATTCATCATCTATCCATCCATCCATCCACCCACCCACCCACGCACCTATCCATCCATCCACCCACCCACCCATGCACCTCTCCATCCATCCATTCATCTATCCACTTATCCACCTATTCGTCCATCCATTCATCTATCTACCCATCCAACCACCTATCTATTCACCCATATCTATCCATCCTAACACTATTTTTCCTCCCTGTACCCTCCCCACTTAGACACATAGCTATGTGGGCAGGGATGCTATGAGGGGCACTTCACCTGCAGAGGTAGAAATAATAACCTGCCAGGAGCTTCTGAGAATGGGGGCTGAGGGAGGCTGAGTCTGGGGAGAAAGGAGAAGGGAGGGGCAAGGAGGGCTGGCTGGGGATCTGTGTATGTAGCAGGAGGTGCAGCCTGAGGACATGAGGGGTTGCCCAGGGAGCAGTATTTTGGGCATGGGGCAGCATGAGAAGTGGGTGTCACAGGGTGAAGAAACCCAATTTCCCTGACCACTGATGTGTCCACCATGTTTATTGATTTCAGGGGGCATTTTAACATGCATGATGCTATTTGGTGCTACTTTCCCCCCTTCATTAACGAGGGAACTGAAACAGAGAGGGGTGCTGTGATTTGCTTGGAGTCACACAGCTGCTGAGTGGCAGAAGCCACAGCAAACTCAGGCCAGTCTGTGTATTTGGTGCCCAAGGACCAGTGTCCCCATGGGAGGTGTGTTAGCTGCAAATAGCAGGAATCCAGCTTGTGCACAAAGGGCATTAGCCTGAGGACATGAGGCGCCTGAGACTGGAACCCAGGGCCTGAGCCACTGTTCCCAGACCCCAAGGGAGTGAATGAGTTGCTGAAAGAGCTGGCCTTTTGCGGGCAGCAGATTCAGACACTCTTGGGGGCGGGGGGAGGCAGCAGGGAGGAGCCCTCACTCAGCCAATTTAAAACCAAGGGGAGGAGACTCATGGACCCTGATCACCCACCTGTAGCAGCTCCCGTGGCCCTGGGGAGTGGAGCAGGGCCCTGGGAGGAGGGAGGGCCAGCTGGCAGATAAAGGGCTGCAGCTGTGCCGACGTAGTAACAGGTGTTGGCTGCAGGAAGAGCGGCTGTTTATGAAGTCCTACTGTGTGCCCGGTCACTGTGCCGCGGGGCCAGGTGTGTTATCTGCTATCGAATTCCATCTCTGCAACAACCCCAGCTAGGGAGGCACAGAGAGAGAAGGTGACTCCCCCTGGGCCACACGGCCAGGAGAGCAGTGACTCAAATCCAGGTCTATTTTATTTGAGAACCATGATCTAAAACGACAGCTCCCTCTGGACTGGTTATTCTAAGAAACTTTTGTGAAAAAAAAATTCCCTGTTTGGCACAAAGATAATAGCATCGTAATGAGGTGTTTATTGGATCTGTGTCTGCAGAGGACGTCTTTGATGAATTATTTAAGCTGGCTCCGGAGAAAGTGAACGCAGTGAAAGAGGTAGGAGAGATCAAAGCTCTCAGCAGCTCTCGGGCCGCCCACCCCACCCACCGCCCACTTGCGCTGTAGGAGGGAATCACGGGTCCTTGCATCACACCTGCTGCATGCTAGGCCCGTGTTCTTCCCTGGTTAGGCCATCGTGAACTTTGTCAACCAGAAGCTGGACCGCCTGGGCCTGTCTGTGCAGAATCTGGACACCCAGGTAGGGACTGAGCTGCGGCGTCCCCAGGCAGGGCAGGGCCACTGGCTGTAGGAAGGAAAGAGGGTTCTGCAGGCCTTGGGAACCTGCTGTGTGGTGGGGGTCGTATCACCTCTTGGAGGCTTAAGGTCTCCCTCCCCAGTGGGACTGTTGCTGGCAGGCAGCACTGGCCACCAGGGACACAGTGGGATCCCGGGGGTGGGGGTGTGGGAACACTTCACAAACCTGGAGTCACCTCGGCTGTCACTGCTTCTCATTGTTATAATTTTATTTTATAATTAATCTTAGACTAGCTGATGCCAAGACTTGAAGCACATGAGTCTTCCCTGCGTGGTTGTGTTCGCCCAAACAGAATTTATTAGATTTGCGCCATGTGCCAGGCGTAGGTGACAGCGCAGCCCCGCCGTCTGCAGGCTCCATGTCTATCACAAGCACCCTGAGGAGCCCAGCCCTCCCACAGCTGACTGAAGCTAAATTTTCCCAGGAGCAGGAGTAGAATCTCAGGGGGTCAGCACCCACCGTGGGCTGTGGCTTCCCACACTGCAGCGGGGAGCAGGGGGTGCAGAGGAGCAGAGCAGCTGCCAACCCGGGGGCCTGCAGAGTGGGCATGGAGTCTGCTGGATGCCAGTGGCCTCAATGGGACATGACGTAGGCATCTGGCCACCTGGGTTGTGCTGGGGTCTGGGGTGGGGAGGGAGTCTGGTCCCAGATGGACCAGTTGGCTCATGAAGCTCGTAGCCAGAGCTGCTGACCTCTCAGAGAGACTCTGGATAGGCATTGGCTGGGGAGGAAGGGATAATGTACTCCCATGTCTAGTCACTAAAACCAATAAAGCCCTCACTATGTGCCAGTCCCCAGGCAAAATGCTTTCCATGTTAACTCATTGAATCCTCCCCATAATCCTCTGAAGTGGGGACTATACTACCCCACTTACAGAGGAGGATGTTAAGGCACAGAGAGGTTAATTAACTTGTCTAAGGTCACACAGTGATAAGTAGTGGACCTGGGATTTGAACCCAGGCAGGTGGGGCCAGAGTTTGTGCTTATAACCACCTCATACAGTGGCCACGTGAGAAGTGTGTGTGTGATATGGTGTGGCAGCATGGCAGGGTGGAAGTACCAGGCTCTGCAGCCAGATAGACACACATTTCCCTCCTGCCTCCACCACTTATGGGCCCTGGGCTCTGCTGAGACCGCTCCACATTTGCTGTGTGACCTTGGGTGAGTTACTGGACTTCTCTGAACCTCAGGCTCTTCTTATAAAGTGGGTACAAGACAGCAACTTGGTAGAGTTGTGAGTGATACATGAGCTGGTGAGCCCCACATGTTTGGTATATTGCCTGGCACGCTGCTGGCATGAAATAAATGAGAGATTTGTAGTTTTATTATATTTCATGTGGGTATAAACAGGATGATTTCTGAGATTTACATTCTACCTGTTCCATCTTTATCTCTCCCTTGGTAAAATAACGGGTTTTAGAGACTCATGGCATGTGCAAAGGTGGTATTTAGAGACTGTTCAATAAAACGGGGTAAGGAAGTCCCTTGCGTTCCAGTTGTATTACCAAGGAATAGCGGCGGAAAAGATTTCAGGCCCAAACTAATAACATCGAAACAGGCTTAATATGAGGAAATTCCATTAAGGGCTTCGAATGGCAGTTTCTTCCAATATCCCATCCTGTGTTTTGTATCTTTGAAGAGACTCAATACGATTATATTAACATATGATATGCTGGTGGCAGGGACGAGAGCTTTATCTCTGAACATACAGACAGAACAGACAGAAATATTAATGTGGCAGCCGGCGAGATGAGCCCGGTGTGCTGCTCTCTGCCTTTTCTGATGGAATAATTTTACACTTAACTCTGTTTTCCCCTGTGTTTCTGTAGCTTGTGAAACAGCGTGCTGTTTAAAAACTGACATGAGGCTATTCTGCAGTAAGTTTAGAAAGTACTTTTTCCACTGAGCATGTACTGTGTACCAGGCAGCCTGAAACCACTTTTTACCTGCAACGCTGTGAGGTCAGGAATGTCTTCCCCACTTCTCACCAAGGAACCAGAGGCTCAGAGAACTTGTACGACTTCCTTAGGGCCACACCGCCTGTCAAAGACAAAGTGGGCTTCCCCAGACTTCTTCCATATGACAGTCTTCAGTTCCTGCCTTTGTAGTTTGCAGACGGGGTCATCTTACTCTTGCTGATTGGACAACTTGAAGGCTTCTTCCTGCACTTAAAGGAATTCTACCTCACTCCCAACTCTCCTGCAGAAATGGTAAGTTTTCCAAAGATTTTTCTTGATGGTCTACCTCCGGGTGAACAGATATACAGAATTGACATGACCAATCTGTTTATTCACTTCCAGGTGAAGTGAAGGGTGTAGGGGAAGCTTGTTTGTCTATATGTCTGCCTATCCATCCATCCATCCATTCATCATCCATCCACCCACCCACACACACACCCACACACACACCCACCCATCTATCCATCCACCCACCCATCCAACCATCCATCCACCCTTCCTTCCTTCCTTCCTTCCTTCCTTCCTTCCTTCCTTCCTTCCTTCCTTCCTTCCTTCCATCCACCCACCCACCCATCCATCCATCCACCTACCCACCCATCCATCCATCTATCCATCCATCCATCATCTACCTATCTATCTATCCCCATCTACCTATTATCCACCTACCTGTCCACCTATTAGCCCTTCTGTTCACCTACCAAGCCACACCATCTATGCACACATCCATTTAACTGCCCACCTATCCATCCACCTACCTGCCTGTCCATGCACCTATCTTCATGTTTATTCATCTACCCAGTCCATCCATCCATCCATCCACCCACCTGCCTGCCTGTCTACCCACCCATAGGAATTTTATCTATATGTCTATCTGACCATCCATACATTCATCCATCCACTTGTCTACCTGTCCATTTACCTGCTTGTCCTTTCATGTATCCATCTGTCTGTCCTTTAGTCCATCTTCCTGTTCTGTTTATTGATCCACCCAATCTACCCATACACCTGCCTGCCCATCCGCCCACCTGCTCACCCAACCATCCCCTACCCACACGTCTGTTCCCTCATTCCCTGAGTGCCTGTTTAGTGCCAGGCCCTGAGCTGTATGGGATGTTAAGATGATGCAGCACAGCTCCTGCTTTCAGGGACCTCTCAGTCTGTGCCCACTGTTCTCCTAGTGACAGGTGGTCTTGCAGGGCCACAGCAAAATGTGTTGGTTCAGATGCCTGGTTCAGAAGAGGGACCTGGAACAATGAGGGGTTAGAATAATCTCAAGGAGTCAAGAAGGGCATTGCATCAGAGGCGAGCTGGGAGGTTGGTTAGGGATTGGTTTGCACAGTTATCGAGGAAGGGCTCGCAGAGGGGAGGGAATAGCGTCAACAAAGGCTCAGAGTGGGGCAAGAACAGGAATGGGTCAGGGAGCTGTCGGTGCTTCACTCTGGCTAGAGGGGCTGGAAGGGTGGGGCCTGACCTGGGGGGCTCAGCAGTTCCCACGTGGACCCTAGAGGCTGGTGGACTGGCTGGGAGCTGGCTGCCTGCATCCAGGCACGAGGGCTGCGGCTTGACCTGAGGAAGAGGGACGGAGAGAGTGCTGGAGGTGAGGTGGGAGGGCAGTTGAGCCTGCGAAGATGCAGCTCCCACCGCCTCTTCCCCAGGTACAGCCTTCAGTGCCCGCTGGCTAGTCCTGCCTCCGCCCCCAACCCGGCCCCTGTTGTGTGTGCTGCCACTTCCTCGAGCTCCCTGGGCTCTCCCACCTCTGGGCTTTGGCACAGGCTGCTCCCCTGTTAGGAGCGCCCTTCCTACCCGGTAGGCCTGGCCCATGAGAAGGGATTTTACTCCTTTCCAAATAAGGAAACAGAGGTCCACGGCGGGCCAAGGCTTACCCCGGGTCACTGCCAGGCAAGAGGCTGGGTCTTGTGCTTTTCACCACCAGCTCCCTGCCTGCCTGGACCTCAGGTTTTCTGTCTCTGAAAATGGGCTGACAATGCCTGCCCCCCACTCAGGCCACACAGGTAGCAAGAAAGAGTTTGGAGAACCATCGAGGAGTCAGCATTGAGGGACATGTGGTCCCTAGTGTCCCCAGCCTTGCCTCTCACAGGAGGTGACGTTGGAGGCGTGCATCCCAGTGGACAGGCTGGAGGGTTGGTGGCTGGTGGCATGCCCAGGATCCTGGGCAGCCAGCTTATCTCCATCCATGGCAGGGTTCCTGTGGCCCGGGGCAGGAGGACCTCTTTATCTCTCTGCAGCAGTAGCTTTTTCTGTAGAGATGAAGCAGGAGGCAGGCCCACATACCCAGTCCCAGGGCCAGCCTTTGGGGCTGTTTCTGGGAGAGACAAAGGCTTCCATCCCTTTCACATGCCCAGGGCGTCCCTGGCACTGGATCAGGCCTCTTGGCCTATCTGGGGCCCAGTAGCAGGTGAGGTCACCCCTGGGCTCCTACCAGACTGCCCCTCCACCTGGACCCTTCTTCCGGGCCCCTCCCCTCAACCCTTCCTGGACACCCACCCCATGCCTCTCCCCTGCTTTAAGTGGACCACCCAACTGCCAAGCCCCATCTGCCTCCCCGGCCACGTCCCCTCCTCCCTTCCTGCCGACTCCCAGCTACAGCCACATGACCTCTGGCCCGCTTCCAGCTCTTCAGGGCCTGGTCCTCCCCCATTCCCTCGCATCCACCCAGGCTGTGCTCTCAGCCCAGCCTACCCCGGCTTTGCTTCCCACCTGCTTCCCTGGGCGGGCAGCCAGCTCTGCCCACCTTCTCAGCTCCTCTGCAGTCCCTCAGTGCTCTGTGGGGCCCTGAACCACAGTCCATACTCCCTTGGGGTTAGCTCCCTGCACTTTGCCTCTCCTGGCCCTCTCCCCTCTCCTACCTCCATGCCTCTGTGGGGGGCGGGGCAGGATTGCATCTCCATTTTACAGAGAGAAGCCCGGAGCCCGAGAGGCTTACCCAGGACCACCCAGCTGCTCAGTGGCAGCCTCATGCCAGGACAGCCTACCGCCCGCAGCCTGCCGTGTCCCTCGCCCCCAAGGGGATGCATCTTGAGTGGGTGTGGCCTCCATCTTCCCTAGAGGCCAGGTGCTCTGGACTTGGTTCCCAAGAGCTAGATGCTGGGTCAGAGCAGCGAGGCCGGGACAGCCAGTGTCTACGGTCCTGGTGGTCGTGGCAGGCAGAGTGGCCACTGCTTCGTAGGTTCTTCCATTTGGAGGAGCCGCATCGGCCAGCCGTTGCCACAGACGTGCTGCTTAACAAACCACCCGAAAACCTAGGGGCTGAAAACCACGCTCATTTCTTCCCACGGACCGGCAGGTCGACTGAGTTTAGCTGCTGGAGGCTCAGTTAGACTTTGTCACTCCTCCGAGGACTGGATGGGGATCAGGCTGCCGTGGCTGGGTGGCTCGGCTCTGTGCCACAGCCTGCCATGTTCCTCCTGGGACCAGCAGCTGGCCCGGGCATGCTTTCCTCCTGGCAATGGCAGACACACGAGAGACCAGACAGAAGGCATGAGGCCCTGGCTTGGAATGGGCAGGCTGCCACTTCCATTGGAGCAGGCCCTGTGGCCTTGGCAGTGACGTGGGACAGCCCTGCTAAAGTGTGTGGGTGCAGAATTGGGCCGATGGTGGGATCTCCCGCAGGCGGTGTGGACAAATGTGCAAGCAAGTCCTCATATTGGGTCTTGGAGTTAGGAACTCTTCCCATCCCCATTTCCACAGAGGAAACAGTTCAGAAAGGCACAGAAGCCTGGCCCAGGGCACACAGTGAGTTAGGGACCTCCCTGTTTTCCTCCTGTGGAGCCAGTGTGAGCCCCTGGGAGCTGGAGGGTGCCAGGGCTCAGTGGGGTTGAAGCCAAGGCTGAGACTGGGTTCCGAGCTTGCCTCGGGAAGGCAAGGCACTGAAATGTGAGCGGTGAGAAGGTGGAGGAAGGGGGCAGGCGGGACCACCTGTGGGCTGAGGGCCTGGGGCTCAGAACCCAGCTCAGAGCTGCTCTGGGGCACCCATGGGCTGCAGGGCCTCTGCTCAATCTGTTGCACCATCCAAGCCCCAGTTACAAGACGGGAACAAACGTGCAGACTTCCATGTTGCTGTGTGCAGCCACTTTGCTGAATCCACTGATTTTAGAACCTACTTCTGAATATGAGTCAGATTAGATGTGGGGGAAGAGCAGCAGCCTCTTAGCTCAGACCCCAAGAATGAATTTTTACAGCATATTGTGGGCAATCTCTGCTGCAGGAATGTGTAATCGAAATGTTGAAGAGGTCGTCAGCAGAGGAGGGCGGGAACACCAGCCCTTGCCGAAGGTGGGCCCCTGCGGAGTTGTTATCTTGGCAGAGGAGCCTCTTGAAATTGGATTTCTCATTATCAGACCCTCTTTGCGGATGGTGTTTGTGTGAGATAGTCATTCGTTATAGGCACGGAAGTTAAGGACCAGGGGAGAGAGGATCATTTGCTCCCAGAAATCAAATCCCTGGAGCCAGGAATCCTTGGCGTCCTTCCACATTAAATTATTCTTCCCCAGGAGGATTTGCACGCATCCTCCCGGGTTGTAACCTTCTCTTGGCTCCGTGGAAGGTGGTAGTTTTATCTTCATCTCAAACCGCACACGGAACAAAAATCTCTGGACGGAGCATCGTGAGATAGCTCTGCAGTCAGGGCCAGCTCTTCTGGGAGATGATCTTTTGTTCGGATTGAGTGTCATTGAGGAGGAGTGTGACAAACAGAAGCAGATGTCATAATTTTCCGTGTTGATAGCAGCTCCCAAAGCATAAGCTCCATGAGAGCAGGGGGTCTGGTCTGTTTTGGGTACTAGTTGCATGGCTAGTACATAGTAGATGACAAGCATTTTTTAAATAAGTGAATGAACAAAGTTATCCCAAAACATTGGTCCCAGGAGGTGCTCTGTGACAAATGGGTTCTATGAATAAATAACTTGGGGAAACATGTCTAGCCTTGAAGGTTCATGAGACCCACTAACATGTTCAAGGTTCTGATAAGTCCTGCAGTGAAGGACTTCCATCTTATTTTATTTAATCCATCAGTTTCTTAAAATGTTTGGCCACAGATATCCCCTTTCCTGTCCATCCCAGATCACAGTTTGGGAGATTCTGGCTCACTGAGTATATCGAAGGCGGGGCTTTGAGGCGGGAGAGCACAGTGTGGAATCTAGAACCTCAGGTTCTTCAGGGTCTTGTTCTCACTCCGACATTTACTCTCCGTGTAACTGCAAATAATATTCGTAATGAGAATGTGAACAATAGCAACAATTGCAACCCTAGTTTCCCAGAATATTCCAGGCTAGGAGGAAGAACTGGGGACACAGTGATAGGAACTTCCGGTGATACTCTGGTCTGTCCACTCAGAGCTTCCCGTCCATCTTGGTCTGGACAGCCTCAGAGCTTCACCCCGCATTGGCACCTGCAGCGTGCTACAGCATTGGCTCCGTGTGATAGCCTTTGTTTCGCTCTGTCTCCCAGGCTGGAGTGCGATGGTGCAATCTCGGCTCACTGCAACCTCTGCCTCCTGGGTTCAAGCAATTGTCCTGCCTCAGCCTCCCAAGTAGCTGGGATTACAGGCATGTGCCACCACACCCAGCTAATTTTTGTATTCTTTAGTGGAGACAGGGTTTTACCATGTTGGCCAGGCTGGTCTTGAAGTCCTGACCTCAGGTGATCTGACCACTTTGGCCTCTCAAAGTGCTGGGATTACAGGAATGAGCCAACGTGCCTGGCCCGTTTCTTCTTGTTGGCTGACTATAGAGGAGCGGCCTTGATGCTGCTGCTGCTGGGCACCCTGCCCATACACTCCTTTCCATCTGGGACCCGCCCTCCATCTTTGTGTCCCCAGGTGGGGAAGGACTATGGTAACCCACTTCCGGCTCCTGTGCCTTCATCATCCTCCCCTTCAAATCTTGCTTTGTGGCTTCAATTCTGTGTCCGTCATCACGTTGGATGTGCATGGCAGCCTTGGAGAGGCAGGCAGACAGATGCATCATCCGCATGACACAGATGAGGCAGCTGAGGCCCAGCCAGGATGTGTGACTTGTCTGAGGTCAGACACTTAGTGGCAGGGGTGGGGGTGGCAGTGCACAGACATCCAAGCTAGATCCCAAGAGTCCTCTTGCTCGGGCCCTCCAGGAGATGGCTGGAGGTGGCCTGGGCCAGGCTGGCATTCTGGATGAGTCTTGCCTGGCCTTGCTCATCCAATGCTCGGCCAACCTGGCTTCTTGGCCCCTGGCTGGGTTGCCATGGGATCTGCCCTGCCCTGGTGGGACTGCTGTGGCCAGGCAGATAGGGAGGGAACAGGACCAGGCACGGCTGACCCCTGGGCTGGGATGTCCAGCCCCTCTAGTGGATCTACTGGTGGCTAAAGCAGAAGGGAGGACCTGTTTGAGGTCACAGTGAACCAGGAGTTCGTCCCTCTTCACCCACACCAGGCTGCTGCCCTAAGGCAAAGGGCTGGGACCTACTCTGGTTGTAGATGAGGCCCAAGGGAGAAGCTAGAATGGAAAGGGAGGGGACCCAGTGCGGGAGGGCCGGCAGGGCTCCTGCGCTTTCACCGTATCCTACAGCAAGGCACAGGGGAACTGTGGCAAGCCCACTTTGCAGATGAGCAGAGGGAGGCCCCAGGCAGGGACCAAAGTGAGCAATGAACCCCTGGGGGACCTGACTGATGCCCAGGCGCCCTCTACCTCTAAAGGGAGCCATCTCCGAGACTGCACCCCAGGCAAGGGGTGGCGGAAAGGACAGCCACTGGGTGGGGACCACTCTGGTCTCCAGCCTGCTTCCCATGGGCATTGGAGTGGACACACCTGGTTTGAGCACTTTCTGTCTCGTGAGCTCCAGTGAGCCCCTTGGTTCCTCCGAGCCTCGATTTCTTCACTGTGCTTTGCCCTGGGAAACAGCTGTTCTCAAAGGAGCTCTGCCACCCCAGGCCCTTGATCCTTTCCCTGGGTAGTTCTCCCTGCCTGGCAGGACTCACAACCAGGCATCACCTCCACCAGGAAGCCTTCCCTGATCCCTGCTGGGTATCCTCTTTGGTGATTGTGTTTTTCAATGGCAGTGGCCCCTGGATGCGTGCGTGTTCCCAGTGTGGTACAGCACCTGCTCAGAGTGGGGCCTGTGAGTGGCTGAGGAATGAGGCATGGATTGTTTGTGTGACGGAGTAAGCTCCCCATCCTTGGGGGCTGTAGGGAGTTTGCGTTCATGATGGACATGGCAGACAACAGGAAGGGCTTGGCACTTGGGACCCAGGGCCTGGCCTGGGGCGGCTGCTTGTGCCCACATCTGACAGGGCCTTGTCTTTATAGCTGCACAACGTCACCCTGGCGCTGGAGCTGCTGAAGGATGAGGGTCTGCTCAGCTGTCCCGTCAGCCCTGAAGGTGAGTGCATGGCCGATGCCCACATGGTGGTCAGCCCTGGGTGGCCGCCTCGTGCGAGAGCCACAGAACAGGGTGCAGGGCACTGGGGGATAAGCACGCATTGGCAGAGTCCTCTTGCCTGGCAGGGGTGGAGAATGGGTGCTTGCCAAGGTTTCCTGGGAGGGGGTACTGCAGCCCCAGGGGAGGAGGTCCTGGGGTGGGGGAGACCAAGGTCTCTGGGGACAGGCTGTCCAGAGAAGCCAGACCTTGAGGAGTTGCTGTGTTGGAGGCACCACAGAAGGGTTCAGGGGAGGACTGGCCAAGAGGAGGAGGCAGGTCACGCAGCGGGCGTGGGACTCAGGCCTGGGGTGACCAGCTGTCCTGGTTTCCAGGGATTCTCCTGGTGTTAGCACTGAAATCCTGAATGCCAGGAAACCCCCCAGTGCAGGGCACACCGGGATGGTCGCTCACTGCCACCGAGGCCTGACCGGCTGCCCTGCCCTCCTTTGGTCCACAGACATCGTGAACAAGGATGCCAAGAGCACTCTGCGGGTGCTCTATGGCCTGTTCTGCAAGCACACGCAGAGAGCACACGGGGACAGTATACCCTGTGGAGCCCCGAATTGACCCTCACTGCCCCCAAAGCCCAGAGCCTGCCTGTCAGCTCAGCTCAGAGGGCCCGAGGCCGCAGGGGGTCCTCCCACAGTCCTGCTGTTTCCTGTGCATTCGTGACCTGCTTCCCTCCCACCCTGTCTCCTGTCTCCATCATCAGATTATCTCTGAACCCCCTTGTGTGGATCCTTTTGAGCTGCCTGGCCTTGCTCAGTTTATTTTAATAAAAGTATTTCTGGGAGGGATTCTGGGAACTTGCCAGGGTCCTGCGGAGGGCCCTTAAACCCGCAGCCTCCCTCCCGTGGGGTAAGTGTGGGTCACATCAGTCTCTGGGCCCAGGCTCGTGAGAGCCCAGAGAGGTGGCGTCACTCAGGGCTGGAGGCTCTCAGGGACAGGGCCCACAGCCCCAGACCCTAACCTTTCCAGCCCAGCTCCCCACACTGGCCTGCTTCTCACTTGGGATGATGGGCCCCAGAGTCACCCTCCAAGTCAGGAGCCTGCGTGGCTCCATAGCCACGCCCCCACCCACCGGGAGAAGTGGATTCAGTGACTGTTAAAGCAACACAGGCCGGGCTGAGCCCTGCAGCTGCCCTCATGAGTTTTGCCCGAAAGTCACAAAGAAGGAGTCTTCGTGGTTGGTTAGTGGGTTCAGGTCGTCTCCAGTCTGTCTTCGGGAGCTGTGGTTTCCCACTCGCTCCAGTGAGACTTGGCGTTTTCTGCACATAAGAGTTGCGTGGGAGAATTGCACATAGTTGGTCCAGGGCTTCCAGAGTGGGGCTGAGCTGATGGCTGATGGGAGCAGGGGAGGAGGCTGGCAGGGAGGGCTGAGGCAGGCAGGGAGGTCTGAGGCTGGTGGGGAGGG
>NW_012114466.1:3457135-3460063 GCF_000951035.1 Colobus angolensis palliatus | reverse complement strand
TAATGCTATTGAGAGTATCTCCATTGTTTCTTTTATCAACCACCCATGTCCTTAGTACAGCACCATTATATGGGTACACAGCAGTTTGTGTATGCATTTGCCAGTTGATGGCCCTTTGGGGTTCTTTTGGGGTTTTAGTTTTTATGAGTGGCGTTGGTATTCATGTTCAAATCTTGGCGTGGGGCCTATGTTTTCATTTTTCCTGAGTAAGTACCTAAGACTGATGTGGCTGGGTCATATTAGTGTATATTTTACTGTATAAGAAACTGCCAACTAGGCTGAGTGTGGTGGTGCATGTCTATAATCCCAGCACTTTGGGAGGCTGAGGTGGGCAGATCACCTGAGGTCAGGAGTTCAAGACCTGCCTGGCCAACATGGTGAAACGCCATCTCTACTAAAAATACAAAAATTAGCCAGATGTGGTGGTGCACACCTGTAATCCCAGCTACTCGGGAGGCTGAGGCAGATAAAATCTCTTGAACCTGTGAGTTCAAGTGAGCTGTGAGTGCTTGAACTTGTGAGTAAAGTTGCAGTGAGCTGAGGTCGCACCACTGCACTTAAGCCTGGGCAACAGAGCAAGACTTTGCTTCAAAAAAAAAAAAGACTGCCAACTGTTTTCCAAAGTAAATGTGCCATTCACATTTCCACCAGCAATGTATGAGAGTTCCAGTTGCTCCACATCCTCGCCAACACTTGGTACTGTCCATCTTTTCCATTTTAGCCATTCTAGAGGGTACAATGGTATCACATTGTAGTGTTAAATTTATTTCCCTAATGACTAATAGTACTGAGTACGTGTGTTAGTCAGCTTGGGTTGAAGAATACCATAGAGATGTATTCCTCGCAGTTCTGAAGGCTGGTAAGTTCAAGATCAAGGTGCTGGCAGATTTGGCTCCTGGTGAGGCTCTCTTCCTGGCACACAGATGACTTCCTTCTCTCCGTCCTTACAAGGTCAAGGGAAGAGAGAGAGAGAGAAGGGGAGAGAGAAGAGAACAAGAGCATCAGAGTGCTCTGGTGTTTCTTCCTCTTATAAGAAAATGAATCCCATCATGAGGCTCCGTCCTCCTGACCTGATCTGACCCTAATCACCTCCCAGAGGCCCCACCTCCAAATGCTACTACACTGGGAGTTAGAGGTTCAACATGTAAATTTTGGGGGTACACAGACATTTAGTCCATAACAACGTCTTTTCATGTATGTTTCCATCTGTATATCTTTGGTAAAGTGTCTGTTCAAATCATTTGCCTTTTTTTTTTCAATCTAGAAGTTTTGTAATTTGAGCTCCTATATTTAGGTCTATGATCCATCTTGAGTTAATCTTTATAAATGGGGTGAGGTAATAGGTCATTTTTAAAATTTTCTTTTCTTGCCTGTGTATGTGTATACATATATACATATATGTGTATATATATAAATGCATAATTGTTCCAGTACTATTCATGTAAAGATTTTCCTTTCCCCATCAAATCACATTGGCACTTTTGTAGAAAATCAATTTGCCATATATATTTAGGTCAATTTCTGGACTCTCTATTATGTGTTATTCTGTTCTGTTGATCTACCCAATCTACATCTTTATGTGGATATGTGTATTTTTATACCAATACTATAGTGTCGTGATTACTGGAGGTTTATAACAAGTCTTGAAAGCAGGTAGTGTAAGTCCTCCAATTTTTTTTTTTTTTGAGATGGAGTTTCAATCCAGGTGGATCACCTGAGGTCAGGAGTTCGAGACCAGCCTGGCCAACGTGGTGAACCTACATCTCTACTAAAAATACAAAAATAAGTCCTCCAATTTTGTTCATTTCAAAAATTATTTTGGTTCTTCTAGGTCTTTTTAATTCTTTTGGTTTCTACATAAAATTTAGAGTCAGTTTGTCATTTTCTGCAAAAAGCCTGCTGAAATTTTGAACTGAATTGTGTTCTTTAGATTAAATTGGGGAAAACTGACATCTTAAATATATTGGGGAGCTAAGATCATTGATTTGAGAACATTCTTCTTTTATATAAACATTTAATGCCGGAATTTTTTTTCTAAGAACAGCTTTAGCTGCATCTATGCAAATACTATATGTTGTGTTTTCACCTTCATGCAGTTCTTTCTTTCACCTTCATGAAGTTCAGAATATCTTCTAATTTCAAATGTGACTTCTCTTTCACTTGGGTTATTTAGAAGTGTATAATTTCCAAATATTTTGGGATTTTTTTCCAGCTATCTTTTGGCACTGGGTTTTGTTGTGGTCAGAGAACATACTTTGTATGATTTAAATCATTTAAAATGCATTATGAGTTGTTTTATGTACTGGATTATGGTCTATCTTGGTAAATATTCTGTACGCACTTGAAAAAGAATGTGTGCTCTGCTGTTGTTGGACAAAATGTTTCATAAATGTCAGTTAGTTGGTTGATTATGTTCTTCAGATCTTTTATATCCTTACTAATTTTCTCTCTACTACTTCTATCAATTACTAAGAGAGAAGTGTTAAAATCTTCAACTGTAACTGTGTATTTCTCTATTTCCCTTTTCAATGCTATCAATTTTTGTTTCATAACTCATATAAGATTATAGTGTCCTTTTGTCTCCTTTATCCCTTGTAATATCTTTTACTCTGAAATCTGCTTTGTCTGATATTAATATAGCCACTCAATCTGTTAGTATTAGCATGGTATATCTTTTTCTATACTTTTAAATCAAGTCTATTTAAAGTAGGTTTCTTATAGACACAAATAACTGTGTCTTTTTATACAAAACCTCTGCCTTTTAATTAGAGGGTTTAGTCCACTTACATTTTTTATTGTGGCAAAATATACCTAGCATAAAGTTAACCATTTTAGTCATTTTAAGTGTACAATTCAGTGGCATTAAGTACATTCATACTGTTGTGCAACCATCACCTCCATCCATCTCCAAAACTTTTCCTTTTTTTT
>NW_012114466.1:3363528-3456534 GCF_000951035.1 Colobus angolensis palliatus | reverse complement strand
CTGTTGTTTCCTGACTTTTTAGTGATTGCCATTCTATCTGGTATGAGATGGTATCTCATTGTGGTTTTGATTTGCATTTCTCTGATGGCCAGTGATGATGAGTATTTTTTCATGTGTCTGTTGACTGTATAAATGTCTTCTTTTGAGAAATGTCTGTTCATATCCTTTGCCCATTTTTTGATGGGGTTGTTTTTTTCTTGTAAATTTGTTTGAGTTCTTTGTAGGTTCATCTCCAGAACTTTTTCATCAACCCAAACTGAGACTCTGCACCCAGGAAATACTAACTCTCCATTCTCCCCTCCCTCAGTCCATGGTAACCACTATTCTACTTTCTGTCTCTGTGAATTTGACTATTCAAGGTACCTCTAGTCCTATTTACATTTAACGGAATTGTTAATGCCATCTTGCTATTTGCCTTGTTCGTATGTTTTTCTTATTTCTTTTGGATTGAGAACTTTTTAGCTATGTGAATTTATTTTCATTATTGGCTTACCAGCTGTATTTCTTTATTTTCTTTTCCTAGTGGTTGCTCTAGACTTTATATACATATCTGCATTCACATCCTGTGGTTGCTATAATGAATTACCACAAACTTCTTGGCTTAAAACAGTAGAAATTTATTCTCCCACAATTCTGGAGGCCAGATGTCTGAAATTAAGGTGTTAGAAGGGCCACATTCCCTCTGGAGGCTCTAGAGAGAAAGCTGTTCCTTGCCTCTTCAAGCTTCTGGTGGCTACCAGCATCTGTGGGCTTGTGGGTGCATCGCTTTAATATCTACCTCCACAGTTACTTTGCTTCTTTCTCCGTTTTCTGTCTATCCCTTCTCTGTGTGTCTCTTATAAGGGCACTTGTCATGGGATTTAGGACCCACCCAGATAATCCACGATTATCTAATCTCAAGATCCTTAATTTAATTATATCTGCAAAAACCTTTTTTCCAAAGAAGCTAACATTCACAGGTTCTGGGCATTAGCATGTGGATAAATCTTTTTGGAGGCCACCTTTTAATCTATTATAACATCTTAACTTATTACAGTCTACCTTTAAGTAATATTACTTCCATTTCACTCTTCTGTGTCCTATTGTCATGTGTCTCATTTCTATAGAATAAATTTCACAATATATTATTTTTGCTTAAAAAGGTCAATTGTCTTCTTTTGAGACAGGGTCTCCCTCTGTCACCCAGACTGCAGTACTCACTGCAGCCTCGACCGCCCAGGCTCAATTGATCCTCCCACCTCAGCCTCCTGAGTTACTGGGGCTACAGGCATGCACCACCACACTTGGCTAACTTTTTTGGATTTTTTTTTTTTTTTTTTTTTGGAGACTAGATTTTGCTCTGTTGCCTGGACTGGAGTGATCATGGCTCACCTGATTGATCGCATAAAGTTTTTTGGATTTTTTTTTTTTTTTTTTTAGAGATGGGGTCTCCTATGTTGTCCAGGCTGGTCTCCAACTTCTGGCCTCAAGTGATCCATTTGCCTTGGCCTCCCAGTGTGCTGGGATTACAGGCATGAGCCATGGTGTCCAACCAGATCGATTGCCTTTTAAATAGTTTTTTTTTAATTGAGAAGAAAGTCTTTTATATTTACCCACATACTTATTATTCCTGGTACTCATTGTTTCATTTTCCATTTGGTATTATTTTCTTCCTGCCTAAAAGACTTTCTTTATCATCTTGTATAGTGTTGGTTATATGTTAGTGAGCTTGTGTACCTACGGAAATAAATTCAGTATTGGTCCTTCCCACTCCAAACAGCTTTCCTGGCGATGTCTTCTGCTTCTAAAATTCCTGTCCCTCCTCCCTAAGGGTCACTCTCCAGTCTCCACTGCAGCTCTAGCCCTGAGCTCCAGACCCACATTTCTTTCTTTTTTCTTTTATTTTTTGTGTGTGGTAAAATACACATAACACAAAATGTACCATCTTACCATTTTTAAGTGTATTCAGCAGTATTAAGTACATTCCTATTATTATGCAACTGTCACCACCCTCCATCCACAAAACTCTCTTCATCTTGCAAAACTGAAACTCTGCATCCATTAAACAATAACTACCCCTATCCTCCTCCCCTAGCCCCTGACAACCACGGTTCTACTTTCTGACCTAATCCACATTTTGAACTTCCCAGGCTATAGCTCTGCCTGGGGTACCCACCCCAAGCTCACCACATCCAAGTCAGAACTTGCCCCATTCTCTAATCCTCACTCTGGAACTTTCCAGCTGGCCTCCCTTTCTTGTCCCTCTGACTTCACTTCTGCACCAGCAGCCAGAGTGTTTTTGTCCTGAGAACCCAGTCTCACTACCATCCTGCTCAAACCTTCCCAGGTCCCAGCCTCCAGGTAGCTTCTGGACTCTGGCTGCTCTGGTGCTGCTGGCTTTGTGGTCCTCCTGCTCACTGTGTTCTGTCTCCTTCCCTGCCTCAAACTTTCCACACTGCTTCCAGTTATATCCCTGACATCTCTGCGATCTTTCCAAGTCTTTCTGATGCTGTTCTCTGCCCAAGATGCCCTCATCCCGCCTGCCCCAGGAACTTGTCATTCAGAAATGGAGTGGGGACATTATTTGAGAAGAGAGTGGGGAAGAGGGTTCACCATGGGACAAGGTGGATGCCTGGGGGTGGGTGGAAGAAGTGGTTCCCACAAAGAAGACTAAGACGAGGCAGGAGCAGGGAGCCCTTTCCTCCCCTTATTTCACTATCCATGGCCTTCGCTCTTTTTCTCTCTTCCTCCATCCTAAGAAATCCGACTCCAGTAGAAGTTGCAGCAGAAGTTGGAAGCAGGATAATTATAGCAAGCTGAACAGGAAGGCGTCCAGGGCCAGAGAAGGAGCTGGCAGCTTGGGCTGGGTGTGCAAACAGCTTCGAAGTGAAGGGAAATGCCTCGAAGGCTGGGGTGCCTCGGAGTTGAGCTGCTTCCCAAAATAATCCAGAGGGCAGCTGTCTTGGAGTCTGAAACTGGGTCTGGCCGCCTGAGCTGCAGGAAGCCCCAGGACTCACACCAGCTCCACTCTGGGAACAGATGGAGCTAGGATTTTTTTTTTTTCTTTTTACCAAAGTCAGCTGGTAAGCGAACAGCTTGTCTAGAGAAAAGTGTGTTCCTGCCCCCATATCTTCTGGCAATGGATCAAGGCTGCCAATGCCATCCCAGCCCCCATCCCTGCACCACCAGCCTCCTTTCCTTGTAAGACTTGGGCAGTGGTGAGCAGAGGGGCATCATGGACCTAGAGACACATGAGGTCCCCACCCCCTGGGAGTGTAGCCCAGGGAATGTCCTGGGCCCCTAGGTCAATGGGGGACTGGGCTGAGGGGCCTGGCTGGTAAGAAAGTAGATGATGAAGATGTCCCAGAAATGATTCTTCCAAGAAGAGTCAGCCAATGGAGCTGGGTTGGCCAACAATTGCATGAAGTCATTTATTTATCCACAAGCATTTCATATGGGTTTGTTTATTATTGCCTAGAAAGGTGATGCATTAATACCTAGGTGGGTTTTTACAAATGTGCAAAATCACAGTGCACACACCATTTGTAAGAGAACTTCTCCACCTACTGTGTGCAGGCCCAGGGCACAGAGCTGGGTATAAAGAGAGTGCTCAGACCGAGGCTCTATCCCAGGGGAGGTGTGACCCAGGGTGGAAGGGGCTGGGTGGTGCGGTGCTTAGAGTGTGATGCTTGAGTTAGACCCTGGGGTGTGAATCCTGGGCACATCCTCACCTCACTCTGTGACCCCAAGCAAATCACTTACCTCCCTAAGCCTCAGTTTCCTTCTATGTCAGATGGAGGCAAAAGGAATCTATTCTTTATAGGGCTATTTAAAAAGTTAAGTATCTGGGCCAGGCGCGGTGGCTCACGCCTGTAATCCCAGCACTTTGGGAGGCTGAGGTGGGTGGATCACGAGGTCAGGAGATTGAGACCATCCTGGCTAACATAGGTGAAACCCCGTCTCTACTAAAAATACAAAAAAAATTAGTTGGGCGTGGTGGCGGGTGCCTGTAGTCCCAGCTACTCAGGGAGGCTGAGGCAGGAGAATGGCGTGAACCCTGAAAGTGGAGCTTGCAGTGAGCCGAAATTGCGCCACTGCACTCCAGCCTGGGTGACAGAGCGAGACTCCGTCTCAAAAAAAAAAAAAAACTGAGTATCTGGAGACCTTGAAGCTTGCTGGACACATAACATTCAATAAATGTCAGATGACATCATCGGTGTCATCACCATCATCACTATCACAACATCATCACCTCCATCATAATCACCATCATCACCACCGCTGTCACCATCATCACTATCACATCATCACCTCCATCATTATCACCATCGTCACCACCGCTGTCACCATCATCACTATCACATCATCACCTCCATCATTATCACCATCGTCACCACCGCTGTCACCATCATCACCTCATCATCAGTGTCATCACTTCATCATCACCTCCACTGTCACCATCACGATCACATTGTCATCACCTCCATCATTATCATCATCATTGTCACTATCATCACCATCACACCATCATCATCACCATCATCACCACCATTACACCATCACCATCACTACTACATCATCACTATCACTACCATCACCATCATTGTCACCGTCATCACCACTATTGTCACTATCATCACCATCACATCATCATCGTCATCACCATCATCACTACCATCATCATCACCATCACAGTCATCATCACTACAGGCACAAAAGCAGTGCTGGAAGTCCCTCCTCCATAGGTCCGGGTGAGGATGCAGTGACATGAGGTACGTGAGGTTGGAGGCCTGGCACGCCTCTGGCACTCAGAGTTAGGCACTAAAAGGCCAGCTCATCAGATGAGTCCTACCTGGATTTTGTGTCTCAGCTTCTAGGCTTTGCTTGTTGGAGACCCACAGCAGCACCTAGCCCTGGGTAAATACTTGTGGACTGACCCACTAACATGACCTCTTAACTGTCCTGGGTGAGTCAGATCTAGACCTGCTGCTTCAACTTGCAGCCCACCCAGCTGGCCACCCCAGCACTCCGGGATGCCAGTGTTCAAGCGGGGCTCAGCTCTGACTTGAGCCCATCTTCTCGGCCCCTGTGCTGGGCTGGTAGGCTCACCAGCTCAGCTGAAAACACAGGGGCAAATGGAGAACCTATGGCTCCATGATCTCTCTCCTTTCCCGAGCTGTCTGGAATAAGAGGCAGGTGTGTGATATGGGAAGTCCTGGCTCCAGTCTTACTGGGCCCCTTAGCAGCTGTGTGGTTTTGGACCAGTCCCTGCCCCTTTTGAGCCTGAGTTTCTTCATCTGTGAAATGGAACGATCCTGCCTGCTTAGTTCAACCCCCAGGATGGGAATCCATCTTAAGGATGAACTGCAATAGTGGTGGGCAGGGTTTTGAAAAGTGCTATCAGCTAAACAATGGCCATGGCTAGCACTGACTGGGGTCTCTACCTTTCTTCAGCAGCCATGGCCCAGATGGCCTGGCCACTCACCAAGCCCACCTCCTCTTCCTGCTGGGCACACGGCTGGACTGCATGCCCCGCCTTCTTTGCAATCCAACGTGGTCATATCACTGAGTTCTAGTCAATAAAATGTAAATCAAGTGAAACACAACATTACTGAGCCTGGTCCTCAAACCTGGTCCCCTGCATGACCTGATACTCGGATACTCCCTGATGCTCTGGTGATGCTGACAAGCCTGGTGAGATTGGAAGCCATGTGCTGAGATGCTGGAGCCACAGAGAGAGTCACCCTGGGAGGAGAGCTGCCTGCCAGTCAGGAACACTCATTTTGAACTGTATATGGGCAACAAATATTTGAACTCCTACTCATTTGGTGTTTGTTACAGCAGTGGTGTACAAACACTGTAGCACTTGACTAAAACAGCTGCATCAACTCTATTTAATTGTTCATTTTATTTCAATTAGATTTTTTTTTCCTTTCTAGAAGTTTTATTTGCTGCTTTTTCAAAATATCTTGGCCTTTTTGTAGTCTGTTCTTTATTCATATTATTTGCACTTTTGAACCCTTCCTTTAATTCTTTCTATGGATTATCTTTATGTTCTGTTCTGTGTCTGATGACGCTAATATCCAAACCTTTGCAGTTTCACTGTGCTGTCTGTTGTTTACCTTGATGCTTGCTCATGGTGCTTTTTCCCTTGTGGGTCTTTGTGGGTTTTGATTGTGGTCCTTTCAAATTAATTGTGGAGAATTCTTCAAGGCATAAGTTGAAAATGGGAACCACCAGAGATTATTCATGTCTGCTTCTGCCGGGTGTGTAGGGTCACTCCAATTTGGCTCTTTTATATGCAAATCCTAGCGTAAGGATTTGGGGTCCACACAGCTAGTGTAAAACCCATATTATGGCTGTGGTTATGAGCCCTGGCTGAGCCCATCTGGCTTGTGGTTATGACTCTTTAGGGGAGGTTTTTATTCATTTTTTACTCATGTCCAAGATTGATATAGACAAGTATCCTTGCTTTCCCTTTCTTCAGCCCCTCCTTCCCCATCTTATTCCAATAGTGACAGCACAGTCCTTTGGGGGATACCAGCTTTATGTGGGGTTTCCTGATCGTTTTTCGAGACAGAGTCTCACTCTGTCGCCCAGGCTGGAGTGCAGTGGTGTGATCTCGGCTCACTGCAACTTCCACCTCCTGGGTTCAAGCAACTTTCCTGCCTCAGCCTCCTGAGTAGCTGGGACTACAGGCGCCCACCACCACGCCCAGCTAATTGTTGTATTTTAGTAGAGATGAGTTTCACCATGTTGGTCAGGCTGGATTTGAACTCCTGACCTCAAGTTATCTGCCTACCTTGGCCTCCCAAAGTGCTGGGATTACAGGTGTAAGCCACTGCACCCCGCCAGGTTTCCTGATTTCCCTTGCTGGGTGGGCCCTGGCTTTCCTCCCATGCCCAGGGCCATATGTGGTCATGACAAAGGAAGATCAGGTAACCAGGTGTGGCTGAGGTCCCCCAGGCAAAGCCAGCTTTGACAACTGCTCACCTCTTGGGATTTCACTTTCACTTGTAGTTCTCTGGTTTGTGTTTTCCTTGTTCTTGCTCAGTGTGGTGCATTTTAACACATACATTATAGATCTCTCTGTATATATGCGCATATAAAATACATTCATATACATACATACATATACATTCTATTTTCCGTTGCTTTGCAGTGGGACTCTTGTTCAGCGATTAAGTCTGCTATACTGTGGAAAATAGAAGCATTCTCTGGTAGCACATAGTAGATTTTTAATAAGTAGCAAAAAGTATCTTTAAAATCCTCCCTCTCCATTTCGAGTCCCCACATGGAGGCATCTGCTCTCCCACCATCCTCCTCCATTCAGGAAAGCCCTCCCTGTGCCTAGCTCTGTCTCCCAGCCCAGCCCAGCCCCTGAACCAACCAGACAGTGGGGGAGGGGTTGAATTTATCTATAGATAGTCTTCTCCATCACGTCGGTACAGTCGGCCTTCAATGTCTGCGGATTCCACATCTTCAGATTCAACAACCTTGCATCAAGAATATTCAGAAGAAAGGCAGGGCATGGTGGCTCATGCCTGTAATCCCAGCAGTTGGGGAGGCTGAGGCGGGTGGATCACTTGAGGTCAGGAGATTGAGACCAACCTGGCCACCATGGTGAAACCCTGTCTCTACTAAAAATACAAAAATTAGCCAGGTATGGTGCGACAAGCCTGTAATTCCAGCTACTTGGGAGGCTGAGGCAGGAGAATCACTTGAACTCAGGAGGCGGAGGTTGCAGGGAGCCAAGATCATGCCACTGCACTTCAGCCTGGTGACAGAGTGAGACTCTGTCTCCACACACACAAAAAATAATAATAATACAAATTTAAAAATATAGTATACTATTTACTTAGCATTTACATTGTATCGGATTATAAGTAATCTAGAGATGATGTATAAGTACAAGGGAGGATGTGTGTAGTTCATATGCAAATACTAGGTCATTTTATATCAACGACTTGAGCATTTGTGGATTTTAGTATCCTCGGGGGGTCCTGGAACCAATCCCCAGGATACTGAGGGACAACTGTATACACCAGCCAGAAAAGGCTTTGGTGCCTTCTTCTCAAGGACACAATTAGTGTGGGGTGTGCTGGGAGATGGAATCTTCTGGAAGAGCTGGTCCTGACTCTGCTGGAGGGCAGAGTGGGCTGGGGTAGCTGTTCTGGAAGAAGGAAATGGCCTGAGCCCCAGGGGCTGAGGGAGGCAAGAAACGGGTGTGAGGGAGCCCACAGCCTGAGACGGAGACTCAGCTTCCCTGTGGGCTCACCTGCGGGAGGCAGAGGCCCCAGCTGACCCCGCGCAGCAGGCAGGTTCTACATCAGCATCAGGCAGAGCAGATTTTTTTTTTTTTTTTTTTGACAGGATCTTGCTCTGTTTTTCAGGCTGGAGTGCAGTGGTGAGATCATGGTTCACTGCAGCCTCAACCTCCTGGGCTCAAGCAATCCTCTCACCTCCACCTCCCGAGTAGCTGGGACGACAGGCATGTGCTACCATGCCCAGCTAATTTTAAAATTTTTTTAGAGATGGGGATACACTATGTTGTCCAGGTTGGTCTCGAACCCCTGGCCTCAAGTGATCCTCCTGCCTCAGCCTCCTGAAGTGCTGGGACTACAGGTGTGAACTACTGTGCCTGGCCAGACAGAGCTTTCGAATGGGCAAGAATGGTATCCGTGGCCTTAGAGGCAGTGAATCCCCATAGAGAGGGGTGTCAGCAGAGGGAGGAACCACCTTCTGGGGAGTCTGCACAGGGTTCCGGCCTCCAGTGTGCAGGGAAGAATGGGGTGCTCCTAATGGGTTGGGTTCCGCACCCTGGGTCAAGTGCTTTGTTCAGGCCACCTTGGGCACAGACCCTATGCCCTGTCCTGTCTGCTCCGGCTGTTAAAATCTGGGCTGTGGTGGTCAGACAGGGCCCATCAGCCGATGTCCATTCGCCATTTAGGAGCTCCTGGGGACAGGTAGGATGTCATCGGGACCAAGGGTAAGACCAGAGTCCCTGGGTCACATAGAAAGCGTCGGTCATGCTATTCCCACGATGCCGCTCAAACCTAATCACACGTCTAACTCATCTAGGGAGTAGAGGCAGACTGACTCCGAGGGGACAAGGCCTTTCCCCACTCACAGCTTCGGTCTCCCCCTTCCTTTTAGGGCAGGAGGCTCTGACCTTGAGATTCCAGGGCATCACCCTCCCTGTTCTGGGCTTCTCAGAAGCAACCGCCCCACTGACCACCCGCAACACACGTCTCTGGCTATATTTCCCTGGGAGCAGCAGCTGACAACAGGGTTCTATGGTGCTGTGACAGTGGGCGGGCTGTGATGTGGTGATGGTTTCCGGAGCAAGGGGCAGGATCCCTAAAGAGCAGAGTGGACTTCCTAGGAGCTGGGGAAACCTCAGAGCTCCTCCCTCCCTCACACGGCAGCTTCCAAGGTACTGGGAGAGCCCCAGTCATGCATGTGCAGTGGCATGTTCTCAGATCACTGCGACCTTCGCCTCCTGGGTTCAAGCGATTCTCCTGCCTCAGCCTCCTGTGTAGCTGGGATTACAAGCTCCTGCCGCCACACCTGGCTAATTTTTGTATTTTTAGTGGAGATGGGGTTTCACCATGTTGGCTAGGCTGGGCTTGAATTCCTGACCTCAGGTGATCCGCCTGCCTCGGCCTCCCAAAGTGCTGGGATTACAGGTGTGAGCCACCTCGCCTGGCCCACATGGTGTAGTTTCTATACACCTGGTAAGAGGAAAATACCTTTGTGTTTCTTTAGTTAAAATGACAAATGGTAGAAGTTTTGCACCCCGTAATGCCTGGACCTGGACCCGGAGCTATTGAAATGGGGTTGCTCCAGAAAAGCTATGCTCTGAGACCCCCGGGGCTGGGACACTCGGCAACTTCTTTCCAGTGGAGCCCCCCGGGTTTCTGCTCCAGACCTGACCTGCCTTCCCACAGCTGGGGGATCCTGCAGGTCTAATCACCCAAGCTGCCCTCTAGCAAGGTAGCAGCTGCGCGCAGACGGCTGTGTTCAAATCCCTGCTCATGCTTTCCCTGTGTGGCCACTGCACCAGGGAGGCTTCCTCATTGTGGGGGTGAGGATTCTGATGCCAACCATAACAGCTTCCCATCTTTCCTGCCTTCCAGTTTCCTCCAGCTGCCCTATAAACCTCCATGCATGAGAGAACCATGGTTTTGGGTCTTGCTATGTTCCTGGCCTCTCTGGTTGAGGAATCTGGCCAGGGGCCGGCGGGGGTCTCAGGTGGGAAGGCTGGATAGGCAGGAGGTGACCGGATCCTGGGGCTGCACTCATCCTGGGGCAGTAGTTCACTCCCACCTTGGGTCCCAGGTGGACTTGGCTGGCCCTGCCAATGGAGCAAGGGGGCACAAGTGGCCTCCCTGTGTACCTTGGGCTTCTCAGGGCATGAGAGCCGGGCTCTGAGTGTCCCAGGAGTGGTCATACTCCCCGGCCTTACTGTGCTTTATGATGGAGGCAGTCACAGCTGCCTTGTCCTCTGCAGAGTCCCGAGGTGGCACAGGGCATCACATGGTGAGGGGCTCAGTGTGCTGGCTCAGGTCTCTCTTCCTTCTTGTATAAAGCCACTAATGCCACTCTCGTCATAACCCATTAATTCATTAGCCCATTCATCTATTAAGCTTCTAATCTGTGAATGGATTAACCCATTCATGAGAGCAGAACCCTCATGATCCAATCACCTCTTTTTTTTTTTTTTTTTTTTGAGATGTAGTCTCGCTCTGTCACTTAGGCTGGAGTTCAATGGCGCGATCTCAGCTCACTGCAACCTCGGCTTCCCTGGTTCAAGCAATTCTCCTGCCTCAGCTTCCGACTAGCTGGGATTACAGGCGTCTGCCACCACACCTGGCTAATTGTTTTGTATTTTTAGTAGAGATGGAGTTTCACTATGTTGGCCAGGCTGGCTTTGAACTTCTATCCTCAAGTGATCCACCGCCTTGGCCTCCCAAAGTGCTAGGATTATAGGCATGCGCCACCACACCCAGCCCCAATCACCTGTTAAAGGTTCCATTTCTCTTGGCCGGGCACAGATCACCTGAGGTTGGGGAGTTTGAGACCAGCCTGACCAACATGGAGAAACTCCGCCTCTACTAAAAATATACAAAATTAGCCAGGCATGGTGGCGCACACCTGTCATCCCAGCTACTCAGGAGGCTGAAACAGGAGAATCGCTTGAACCTGGGAGGCAGAGGTAGTGGTGAGCCGAGATGGCGCCACTGCACTCCAGTCTGGGCAACAAGACCAAAACTCCGTCTCAAAAAAAAAAAAAAAAAAAAAAAGAAAAAATGGCTCCACCACTCAACACTGCCAAATTGGCAATTAAGTTTCACATGAGTTTTAAAGGGGATCAGTGGGCCACTGTGGCCTCAAGAGCCTTGTGGGGTTTGAGATGTGAGAGCCGAGGACCACCAAGGAGAGGGGGCTGCGGAAAGCAAATGATGGATGACCCAGCAGGTGATGGGACCTCACGCAGGCTCTGTGAGCAGCTGGCTGTGCAGAGCGGTTCCCTGCTGGGCAGGCAGCTCAGATCCTCTCGAGTGAAGACAGAACATATTTCGAATGCAGCTTTCCTACAGGCACAGCTTCTGTCTCAGAGCAACTCCTAGGACAATGTGGCCTGTCCGGAGGGAGCTGGAAGGAGGGCACTGGGAAGGTCCTGGGCCTTTTCCCTTCCAGGCACCGGCAGGGAGCTCCACCCTGGCAGGCGTGGGGAGAGGCCGGAGCGGCAGGCACCAGCTGGAGCGGGGACGCATCTGACAAAAGACTTCCCCCACCCCCTGATTTGTGAATCTAATTTTAGGAAAAATTTTACACAGTGTAAAAGCCTTTAAACACACGTAGCTACACATTTTACAAGCTGCTTCTATCGATAAGAATAAAATTACATATAAGAAACATCAGCTTCAAGCAAAACTACCCTCCATTCGAGGACACATCTCACTGGGGTCACTTGCTGTGGAGGTGGAGGCGCACTGATGCGTTTGCATCACGGCCGCTCCTGGCAGTTTGCAAGTATTATTTGAGTTCCCACACACTCATTCGACAGGAGCCCAGAGCCGCCAGCTCACAGCCACAGCCTGGCTGAGCTGGGCAGGGTGGAGGTGGCGGGGGATGGGGGGAGGAATTCAATGGGATGCCCTGGGGCCAGGGCGGGATTCAGGAATTGGAGCCAGATGTTGAGAGTGGCCATGACCTTGCAGTGTTAAAGGAAAGAAGGTATGGGGTGGGGGTACCCCACTCTTCAGGACCAGCCTCTCATCCGTGCATCCCACTCATATTTATGGAGTGCCCTTCACCTGAGTGGATTTGATCCTCCTGTGAGTTAGCTCAGGGTTACCATAACATATGACCACAAACTGGGTGGCCTAAATCAACAGCAATGTCTTCTCTCACAGTTCTGGAGCCCAGCATCCGAAATCTAGGTGTCGGCAGGGTTGGTTCCTTCTGGAGGCTCTGAGGGTGAGTCTGCTCCGGGCCCCTCTTGCCCAGCCTCCAGTGGGTCCTGGAAGCTCTTGGCATTCCTTGGCTTGTGGCCACATCCCTCCCCTCTCTGCCTGCAATGTCACGTGGCCTTCCCTCTGGGTGCCTTCTGTGTCTGAGTGTCTCAAACCTCCCTCTCCTTTCTCTCATGAGGATGCCAGTCAGTAGACTTAGGTCGAGCTTTGTCTTAATCACATCTGCAAAAGCCCCATATCCGAATAAGGTCACGTTCACAGCTCCTGGGGTTAGGATGCAGACGTGTCATTTTGGGAACACTGTGCAGCTCACTGCAACCTCAGAGAAGGCCCAGGAGGGATGGCGTTTTCCTTGATGAGGTCTCTGCAGGGCTGCCCCCCCGGTGAGGGAAGCTGGCACAGGGGCCCAGCAGAGGGGTCCAGCGGCTGAGGGGAAGGAGCCAGAGGGGCCTCGGTCCCAGGAGGAGCTGCCTCATAGTCTGGCAAGCACAATAAGCCTGGGACCTCAGGGCCTCCATAGGTCTGGGAGCAGCCAGACCCGGTGCCCCAACTCGGCCCCTTCTCTGTGGGTGTCTTCATCCACTTTTTGTTGCTTATAACATAATACCCGAAACTGGGTTTTTCATAAGGAAAAGCAAATTACTTCTTACAGGTACGGAGGGTGACAAGCCCCAGGTCAAGGCACCGCATCTGGTGAGGACCTTCTTGCTGGTGGGGACTCTCTGCAAGAGTCCCAGGGTGGCACGGGGCATCACATGGTGAGGGGCTCAGCGTGCTGGCTCAGATCTCTCTCCCTTCTCGTGTAAAGCCACTAATGCCGCTCTTGTCATGACCCATTAATCCATTGGCCCGTTCATTTACTAAACTACTAATCTGTGAATGAAACTAATCCTTTCATTCACAAAGGCAGAACCCTCATGATCCAATCACCTCTAAAGGCTCCACTTCTCAACACTGCCAAATTGGCAATTACATTTTACATGAGTTTTTTGAAGGGCACAAATATTCAAACCATAGCAGTGGGCCACTGTGACCTCAAACGCCTCCTCAATGTTTCTGCCCTCTGTGATCCCAAGCCCACCCAGACTCTCCTCCCGGCGCCACTCAGAGCAGACGGGAAGGCCAAAAGACCTATAGTCGGTGGGGGTGGGGAAGGTGGGGAGATGACCTGGGGGAGAGGCTGCTCAACGGGGATGCACACCTAGACAGGTGGCCTGTACCCTGCCACCAAGTGCCCAATTGCCTTACTCCAGTTTTTCGGTTTGTTTTTGTTTGTTTGTTTAGACGGAGTCTCACCGTGTTGCCCAGGCTGGAGTGCAATGGCACGATCTCCACTCACTGCAACCTCCACCTCCCAGGTTCAAGCAATTCTTGTGCCTCAGCCTTCCGAGTAGCTGGGATTACAGGCATGCGCTACCATGCCTGGCTAATTTTTGTGTTTTTAGTGGAGACGGGGTTTCCCTATATTGACCAGGCTTGTCTTGAACTCCTGACCCCAAGTGATCCACCCCCTTTGGCCTCCCAAAGTGCTGGGATTACAGGCATGAGCCACCGTGTCCAGCCATCCAGTTTTTGATCCTGGGACTGACTCTTCCCCAGTGAGAATGTCAAAGGTGCCTGCCCACCTCTGGGAATTCCCTCCTCAGTCCCGTCCCTCTGTTAAGAATGCTGCTGTCACTTGTACCCACACATAGAGCTCCTTCCTGTCACCCAGCTGTCAGCTTAGTTGACACTATTCAATGTCAACTAATGCGAAAAGCCCCATCGCCCTCTCCTGTGGCCTTGTGTCCTCCGCACCGCGTAAGCAGGAGCTGGAATCTCCTCCCCCTCTTCCCTGCGCTGCTGGGTGTAGGTTCCCGTTTGTTTCTCCACTGACGGCAGGGACCCTGAAGGGACCAGTTCACGACATCCTACGTCTAGAAAAGTGCTCAACACATTACAGGAATTCAAGAAAGAAGTTTGTCAAATGAAGGAACTTTCTGATATTCTGAAGCGACTAACGATGGCATAGACCACTTGGTAGTAGTGAGCTCCCTGCCATTGGTGGTATTTAAGCAGTAGTTGGATGACACTCAGGGGGTGCATTAGACAGACAAACGCAGGAGGGAGAGTTCAAGCTTAGGGCAAACACAGATCCTTCTCAGGGTCTCTGACCATTCAGTGTCCCCTTCCCTGCTACCATCTTGCCCTGAGACCCTGGGGATGCCTTTCTTCTCTCTGAGCCCCAGTCTCTCAGCAGTTCTAGAAAACAAAAGGTGGCAGCATCTATTTGGCTGAGCCACCCAGATAGAAAAGACTTTGGAAGGAAAGGCCAATATTTATTCGTTATCATATTCAGAAATTAGACTGGGGAGCCACAAATAGATATTTCTAACAAGAGCCCGTCTGTCCCTGCCTCTCGGGCTCATCCTTCACACTCCTTGTTCATGTCACGTCTTGCTGCCTCCCTCACTGGGGGTTTCGCTTGAATATTTGCCAGCTGCTCAGTTATTTTCTGGGGTGATTCATAGGAAAGTGGGACGTCCAACTGCAGTTGGGATGTTCTTTTAAAAGAACATGTGCCGCTCCCAACGGGGCCACATCTGAGTGAGGCACAGGGCTCGGTCTCCTCTGGGGATGGGCGTGCAGGGGTAGGGAAGAGCTAAACACGTGCCACGGACTGGAAGGGGCCCCATCAAAGCCCGGGCTTCCCCAGGGAGCAGTCCGTCTCTTTTGTGCCCTGCCACAGGTGCTCCATTCCTAGCATCAGCATTCATGCATCTGCTGTTTCTCCATCTTATTTTATTATTTTATTTTATTTCATTTTATTTTTTGAGATGGGGTCTCACTTTGTTGCCTAGGCTGGAGCACAGGGGTCCGATCACAGCTCACCACTGCCTGGAATTCCTGGGACTACAGGCATGCAGCACTACATCAGGCTAATTTTTACAATTTTTGTAGAAACAGGGGTCTCCTTAGGTTGACCAGACTGGTCTCAAACTCCTGGTCTCAAGCAATCCTTCCTGCCTCAGTCTCCCAAAGTGCTAGGTTTACAGGTGAGAGTCACTGTACCCTGATTGTTCCTCCATCTTCAAAAACAGTCTTGATTTCTACTCCTGCCCTCCACTTTCATGGTTTTTGTTTTTGGTTTTAAATGGAGTCTCGCTCTGTAGCCCAGGCTGGAGCGCAGTGGCATGATCTCAGTTCACTGCAACTTCAGCCTCCTGGGTTCAAGCCATTCTCCTGCCTCAACCTCCCAAGTAGCTGGAATTACAGGCATGTGTCACCACGCCCGGCTATTTTTGTATTTTTAGTAGAGATGGGGTTTCACCATGTTGTCCAGGCTGGTCTCAAACTCCTGACCTCAGGTGATCTGCCTGCATTGGGATTACAGGCATGAGCCACGGTACCTAGCCACTTCCATGTTTCTTTCCCCCTCTGGATAGCAAAGCTCTCTGAAGGAACGAAACTCCTCCCATCTTTCTTGAACACCCCCCTCCAGCACACTCTTGACCCTGTGGATTCCCTGAGGCTTAATGAAGTCAGCAGTGACCCCCAAGCCAAAACCCAGGGTCGGCTGGCAGATGTCGGCTGTCTGAACCACCCACTGAGTCTGACTCTGCTGGTTGGTCTCTCTCCTCCTTGCTGCCCTCTCCTCACCTGGCTGCCAGGACTCTGCTGCTGTTAGCCTCGCTCCCACCTCTCTGGTAGTTCCTCCTCACTCCCTTGCTGGCTCTATTTTGTGTCCTTGACCTTGAATGTGTTGGGGAGTGCTGGAGCTCAGTCCTTACTGTGTCTTATTTTATTACCCTCTCATTCCCTTACTGATCTCATCCTGCCTCGGGGTTTTAAATGCCCTCCAGATGCCAATGACTCCCATGTACACCTCCAGCCTGGACCTCTGTCCTGACTCCTGACCTCCAACTAGGTTTTCAATGTGGATGTCAAAGACACCTCTGCTCACATTCAACATGTCCAACACTGAACTCCTCATCTCCTCCCACCTCCCCGTCTGGGTTGGTGGCTGCCCTGTCTTCCCCGTGACTTGGGCCAGGAGCCTGTGTTTATCCATGTTTCCTTTTTCTCCTGCAGTCTGCATCCCATCTGTCAGGAAATTGTCATTCCATGGCCCCAGTGCATCCGGGATCTGATGGCTTCTCTCCACCCCACTCCTTTTCCATCCTAGTGCAAGCCACTTTCATCCTTGCCTCTGTAAGTCTGTTCTCAGCACTGCAGTCAGAAGAAGCCTTTACATGGTAGCCAGATTATGCTGCTCCTCTGCTCAAACCTTGCCAAGGCTTCTCCTTTTCACCTGAAATGCAAGCCAGCATCCTTCCCGGATTCTGCAAAGCCCCAGATAATTTGACTGGCTCCCTGCACCTTCTCTAACATCCCCTCCTATTGCTCCTTCTGCATTCGGCCACCCCTTCACTTTCTCCTGTTCACTGGGCTCCAGCTACCCTGTCCCCCTTCCCATTCCTCCAACCTGCCAGGCACACACTTGCCCCAGGGCCTTTGCACTTGCAGTTCCTTCTGCTCGGATGCTTTTGTCTCAGATATTTGCTGGGCTCACTCCCTCATCTCCTTTACCGCTCTGCTTACCTTCTCCATGCAACCCCTCTCAACCAACTTATTTAATAATTCAAACTCCTCACCTGTCCTTGCTCCACAATGCAATAGCTACAGACGTGACACACTTTAAAGCTGAATTTGCATCATTAACGTTTTCTCCATCACTTGCTTAAGTCTAGACAATCAACACAACAATCAATCTGGCCCTGATGTGCATTGTTTGCCAATTCCCATGGTGTATGTAGTTCCACCAAGGCCAATTTTAAACTACCTATATGACGCCCCTGAGCAGTCTTGGAGAGAGATGCACAGAAGCATGCCATTATATAGTATTTTGTAATAAATGTCAGTCACCCTAGAAGCATCAATAATAGTAAAATGAGGTAAGATAATTAGGACGTGATTACTCTGAGTATGCATTACCTTTGTTTTTAATAAAATGTACTTAATTGGAAGTTTGTGTAATTTAATTTTTTTATTGACTGCATTTAACAACTGACTCACAAAATTCCTGAAAAATTAACAGTAGGCTTTCACCAGCCAGTATGTGCTGGCTCCAGCACACCCCTGAGAATGGTTGATTAATATGGAATGGCCATGCTGTGGAATTTTATGCAGCTATTTAAAAGAATGAATTGGAGCTCTACAGGGGATTTGGAGGAATTTTCACAAAGAATTGTCAAATAAGAAAGCAAAATATAGAACCATGGAGTCGTTTTTATAACAGTGATCCCCCGCCCAATAAAACCCTCTCTATATGTGTCTGTACACATTAATAAATACTTGCATAAGTATCCAGAATCAACTTGATTTGGGGGCATAGGATGTGATGTGTGGGAAGGAGAAAAGGAAACCAAGCAAAACAGGAAAACAGAACCAAAAAGACTGCCAGGAAAGCAAACTATACAGATGGTAACACATTTTGGCATTTAAGCATAATATATGTATGTATTTGTTCATATCATTAAAATACATTTTTAAACCAAGTCCTCATTTGGACAGTTGTTCAGGTTATCTATTGCCATATAACAAACCACTCTAAAACTTAGTTCGAGTTACCAACAACCATTTATTATGACAAGCCTGTGGGTTGCACTTGTGGTGTTTCTGCTTCACATGGTGTTGGGATACTGGGATGGCTGCAGGGTTCAGCATGACTTCCCTCACATGTCTGGGGATTGATGCTGGATGCAAGCTGGGAGCTCAGCTGGGCCTATCAGGAGGGGACCTGAACTCTCCTCTATGTTGACCTCTCCACATGGCTACTTGGGCTTCCTCACAGCATGGTGACTGAGTTCTAAGAAGAAGCACTCCAAGAGGCAAAGGCTGGAGCTGCATCATTTCTGCCATATTCTATTGATCACAGTGATGACAGGGTCAGCTCAGATTCATGGGGATGAGATACAACATTCACCTTTCGATGGAAGTGGCAAGATAATATCACAACAGTGCATGTGGTAAGGGAAATACTGTGGTAATTGTCTTTGGAAACACAAAAGACCACAATGATCCAAGCCCTTGATCATGTGGCACAAAATCTTCACTACCCTGGGGTGAGGACCCAGCGAAACCCTCAGTGACAACCCCCTGGAGGGTTTTCTTCCAGGTTGACTGAGTTGTCTGTGGGTAACATTATGTTATATTTGCGTATTGGTTGCAACTCTCAGTTGGCTGCAGACACAAGACTTTGGCAGAAATCAAAAAACATTCTGTGAGAATCAGTTGAATATACACATTTTATAAAACAGTATCATATATTTTATTATTTGTAAACTTTGTGTCACGAATCTTTTAGTGCTAATAAATTTTATAATAAAAGTAGACGTGTGTGTATATATGCTAGATATATGTGTATATATGATATATGCATTTTTCCCCTGTAGCATGCCTCCAAGTATTCCTCTGTTGATAAGCATCGTTTTGTTTCTATTCTACCATGGAATTCCATTTTACTCATGCTGGGTTCCAAGGGTATGTGCATTTTTAATTTTAATAGATATTTTCAGATTGCTTTCAACAGAAGTTAAAATTCTTATTTCTAGCAGCAGTGCGTAAGACTACCCTTTTCTCACACAGTTGCCAACAATAGATTTGTGGATTTGTTTTTTGCCAGTCTGATAGGCGTAAAGTGGTATCTCATTATTTCAACTGGCTCCCCTCTGCATCCCCGTAAGTCTGAAGGTCTTTTCATATGTTGGGTGACATTTGGCTTCCTTCAGTGACTTCCCTCTTGGTTTTTCTTTTTCTATTGGGTTGTTTATTCCCTCCCTGTCAATTTGTGCATGTTCTCTGTATATTAAATTTCAGCCTTACAAGTGGCTCTGTGTTCCAAATCTCAATTATATATTGATTTTACATCATCTTTTGTCATATAAAAATTAATTTTTGCATTACCAAATGTTTATCATTTCTTCTATAGCTTCCGGGTATCTGATCTTGGTTAGGAACCTGTCCCTTTGTTGAGAGTGTTGATATAACCCTTCAGAATTTCTTGCTGAATTTTTATTGTTCTATTTAAGTCTTTAACATAAATCTTATTTTCATATATGGCTAAAACAGGAGTCCAATTTTATTTTTTTCTGGATAAGTAGCCTCTTATGACAGTTAAATATTTGTGGTTTAGTGAAAAACAAAATAATTATGTATTAAATAATAATTCCCCACTGTATTGAAATGCTACTTTTGTTATATTAAATTATTATATATACTCACATATATGTTATATTCTAATATGTCATTCTTATGCCAACGACATATTGATTTGGTCATAGTGTTTTTGTAGTATGTTTTAATTTGGGGGATTTTAGGAAGTCAATATATAACACTATTTCTGGGATGAAGTCATGAAGAGTGCCTCCTTTATTCTGTTTCCCTTTCCATGACATTCACTGCAGGGAGGCTCTGTGTTGAAATTATGGAGACGCAAGATGAAAGTAGTTGGATCCCTGCGTCACTTTATGGAGGAGAGTTTCTTCCCTGGAGCTTTGCCTGATTGCATCATCTTTGCGTGAACGATAAACAACCCTTTGTTTTTTACCTCAGCATAGCCTATTCTGTCCTGACTAGTCATTGGTGCTGCTGTATCCAAAAGCCAAAATATACAGCATTAGCTTGGTGGCTGGTGGTGTGTGCCAGGGACATTGATACTGGAGGCTGGGGCATGGCAATCTGTACCATTCATGGTAACACACTTGTTAAATGGCATACTTGCATTAAGAAGGCTAAGAAAGAAGTCTATTGCAAGCATATCTTGGCTGTTGAGTTTATTCAACAAAGTCTTACAAGAAATAAGTGGCTAGTTTGTGAGCAGCAAAAAAGGAAATAGAGAAATTCCACAAAGTTAGGGCTTAGCAAAATTAAAAAGCGACTGCTTCCAGATGCCAACTAACTTGATACAGGATTGACAACACCATTGAGCAACAAAGGCCCAAACTACCTCCGGGCAAAAGGCAGATTGAAAAGATCCAGATAGACTCAGGTAAGTGCCATGATGTTGTGTGTGAGAGAGATGGGGGAGCAAAGAAGGTAAATAAGTTGAGATATACATATCAAAAATAACTTTTGGGTGAGTTATGGTACAGGGAACTCTTTGGAAACAAATTGAAAGCAGATTAAGATTTTAAGGATGTTGTATTACAAAAGAAACCCACAGTTTGAACTAAAAAAGTCTCAGACTATTCATGACTTAAAACAAGCTATGGCTCCCCAATTTGCCATGGGCCAACAGCAGCTGAGTTTCACGGTCCAAACACAGCATATTCTTCCATGTCCATTTGAGATGTGGCCAAGGAGGGTGATGGAATGACAAAAGGGCCAGGGAGAACAAGGAACAAGGGACTTCTTCCTAGAGAAGCTTAATGAAGAAACCTTCTCTAACGAGGGTAGGAGCTTTCACAATGTCTATTCAGAAGGATTTCAGAATTGTTACCCCTACCTGTCTTCTTTCTCTCCATTTAAAAGTAAAAGTGTTTATTGCAGTTGTCCTAACCCTACTCCATCATTGAATATTGGGTCTGTATAGGAGGAAAGGAATATGTCTCTTCTAGTTTAGAAATCTCCACACCAAGAAGCAGCAGGTATAGACCTGTTGGAGAGCACTAGGCAGTTCACTTGAAGACCCTCAATTTCTTTCTGTTTTTTTTTTTTTTTAAGAGATGGGGTTTCACCATACTGGTCAGGCTGGTCTCAAATTCCTGACCTCAGGTGATCCACCCACCTTGGTCTCCCAAAGTGTTGGGATTACAGATGTGAGCTGCTGTGCCTAGCCTAAGAAGACCCTCACTTTCAAGCTGGATTTGCTGACAATTTCAAGTGGGGTTTTCTGTCTTGAGAAAGTGAAAGTACGTTCTACGTACTTGGGAAAAACAGTAACCAGAGGGGCATGCAGGAAGGTTACACTTCCTACTTCCTGGTAGTTAGGTGGGGCCATGTGACTAGTTCTAGCGAATGAAATGTGAGTGGAAGTGTCATGTATCACTTCTGGGCCAAAGTTTAAAAGTTGATGTTTCCCTAACACTCTGTCTTTCGTCGTGGTGACCTTGGAGGCCACCAGTGAGGTGATGGTGGACAGGATGAAGGATGCCTAGAACTAAAGGGGTTTTCACCAACCCACATTAGATTTTGCATGAATGAGATAGCATACTGCTTTCTTTCTCTCTCTCTCTCTCTCTCTCTCTCTATTTATTTTATTTTATTTTATATTTTTTGAGCTGGAGCTTCACTATTGTTCCCCAGGCTGAAGTGCAATGGCATGATCTCACCTCACAGCAACCTCTGCCTCCCGGGTTCAAGTGATTCTCCTGCCTCAGCCTCCCGAGTAGCTGGGATTACAGGCATGCACCACCACCCCTGGCTAATTTTTTATTTTTAGTAGAGATAGGGTTTCTCCATGTTGGTCAGGCTGGTCTCAAACTCATGACCTCAGGTGATCCGCCCGCCTCAGCCTTCCAAACTGCTGGGATTACATATTTCTTAATGTTTAGCTACTGGGAATAATTTATATGAGATTATTTTAGGTTTTCTACCTATACAATCATATCATCTGTGAAAGGTGATGTTTGAATATTTCTTCCTTTTTGATCCTTAACATCTTTTGTTTCTTGTCTGTGTCTTCCTGTACTACCTGGGACTTCATAGTCAATGTTGGGTAGCAGTGATGACAGCTGGGACCATGGGCTTGCTTTTTACAGGAAAGGAAAGCTTTCCGTATTTGGAGAATTGAGGCAAGTAAGATGTTTTCTGTAATTTTTTGTGGCTATCTAGTGTGTGTTAAAAGAAAGTTCCCTTGGGCTCCTAGCTTGCCTAGGTGTTTTTATCTTGAATGGTTGTTGAGCTTCACAATTTCTTTGTATCTCTCGAAATGACCACATATTTTTCTATTAAAGAAAAAATGCTAATTCTCCTAATTATATTTATTGTTTTCTGATGTCAAAGCAATTTGATTGATATAGTTTGGCTCTGTGCCTCACCCAAATCTCACCTTGAATTGTAATAATCCCCAGGTGTCAAGGGTGGGCCCAGGTGGAGATCATTGAATCACTGGGGTGGTTTCCCCATGCTGTTCTCGTGAGAGTGGGTGAGTTCTCAGGAGATCTGATGGTTTTATAAGGGGCTGCCTCCAGCACGCTGCTCTCTTTTCTGCTTTCATTTGAGACGGAGTTTTGCTCCTGTTGCCCAGGCTGGAGTGCAACGCAGCTCACCGCAACCTCTGCCTCCCGGGTTCAAATGATTCTCCTGCCTCAGCCTCCTGAGTAGCTGGGATTATGGGTATGCGCCACCGTGTGCCACCCTGTGAAGAGGTGCCTTCTGCCATGATTGTAAGTTTCCTGAGGTCTCCCCAGACATGCGGACCAGTGAGTCATTAAACCTCTTTTCTTTATGAGTTACCCGGTCTTAAGTATGTCTTATAGTAGTGTGAGAATGGACTAATGCACTGACGTTTATGTTCATGGTTAGGTCATGCTGAATTCTGTTTATTGTCTTTTAATTGGTATTTTTGCGTCTATGCTGATGAGTGAGACTTACTTTGTCAGGTTTTAGTATCAGGGTAATTCTAGTCTCAAAATGAATTGAGGCCATTTTATGCTCTTTAATATTCATTTTCTATTCCTTTTCTATTCTCTGGAAGAGCTTGTATATGCTTGGCATGGTTTCTAGAAGACCTTATGACTGGCATGATCTCTTCCTTAGATGTTTGGTTGAATTTGTAGGACCTGGGGTTTTCTTTTTTTCTTTTTACTTTTATTTAAGTTCTGGGATACATGTACAGAACGTGCAGGTTTGTTACATAGGTATACATGTACCATGGTGGTTTGTTGCACCTATGAACCTGTCATCTAGGTTTTAAGCCCTGCATGCATTAGGTATTTGTCCTAATGCTATCCCTCCCCTTGCCCCTCATCCCACGACAGGCCCCAGTGTGTGATGTTCCCCTGCCTGTGTCCATGTGTTCTCATTGTTCAACTACCATTTATGAGTGAGGACATGTGGTGTTTTCTCTTAGGTTCAAGTGATTCTCTTGCCTCAGCCTCCCAAGTAGCTGGGATTACAGTTGTGTGCCACCACACCCAGCCAATTTTTTGTATTTTTTGTAGAGACGGGGTTTCACCATATTGGTCAGGCTGGTCTTGAACTCCTGACCTCACGATCCGTCCACCTCGGCCTCCCAAAGTGCTGGGATTATAGGCATGAGCCACCGTACCCAGCCGACCGTTCTATTTTTAATTTGTGAAGAGTATGGCTGACATTAGTTTTCAGTCGGTTAAACGTATGTATCAACTTGGGGAAAACAGACCCATTTACTGTGTTGTCTTCCAACTCATGAACATGGTGCGTCTCTCCATTAATTTAGATGTTCTTTGATTTCTTTCCCAAGATATGCTCTTAAACTTGAATTTTCTTTTAAGCACTTATTTATCTGAATCACATAAGTTTTAATATGTAACAATTCCCTTATACTCACATGTATTCTGATTTTCATTATGATTTATTCTTTGACCTTAGCCTATTTATATTTCTTGTTTTTCAAATGTATGGGAATTTTTATGGTTTTTATGTATATATATATTTTAAAATTTATTATTTTATTATTATTATTTTTTCTTTGAGACAGAGTCTCGCTCTGTCACCCAGGCTGGAGTGCAATGGCACAATCTTGGCCCACTGCAACCTTTACTTCCCGGGTTCAAGTGATTCTCATGCCTCAGCCTCCTGAGAAGCCGAAATTACAGGTGTGCGCTAATTACAGGTGTGCGCCACTATGCCCGGCTTTTTAAATATATTTTTAGTAGAGATGGGGTATTAGTGTATGTGTGTGTGTGTGGTGTGTATATATATATATATATAATCTCTAGCACATATATAACTATACTATATATATAATCTCTAGTACAAATATATATAATATATATGTAATCTAGTACATATATAATATACTATATCTAGTATATATAACATATATTTTCAAATGCTTTGGATATGATTTTTTCATAACAATTTCCTTTTTAGTTCTTTTGGGCTGCTGTAATAGAATGATATATATATATACATAAAATATATAATAATATATGTATCTAGTATATATAATATATATACTGGAGATTTTATATATAATATATATTTTTTCTAGTATATATATGGAACTATAGGAATTTTCTAATATATACACACACACTAGATATGTATATCTTTTCTAATGTGTGTGTGTGTGTGTGTGTGCTAGAAAATCCCCATATGTTTGGAAAACAGCATTCATCCCCAGAGAACACAGCAGCAAGGCACTATCTTGGAGAGAGTGAGTCTTCCCCAGACTCCACCTCTGCCAGTGCCTCGATCTTGGACTTCCCAGCCTTCAGAACTGTGAGAAATATACTAGAAATTTCATATATATATAAAATAGATTTCTATCTTAATGGCATTGTGGTCAAATGAAGTCCTTTGAAGTTCACTGATACTTGCTTAATTATACAGTATATGGTAACTTTTTGTAAAATTTCTGCATGAGGAAAATGTGTATTTGTATGTGTTGAATGCATTGTTCTAGATATCTCCATTAGGTAAGGCTTCTTAATCACGTTCAGTTCTTCATATTCTTACTTATTTTTCATCTGATTGTTTGACCTGTTATAGAGAGAGGTATGTTAAAATTTCCCAGTATAATTTTGATTTTATCTGCTACTTATAGTTCTATCAGTTTTGCTATATATATTTTGAGGTTTTGTGTCAGTAGGTGCCTACCAATTTAAGATAGTTATATTTTCTTGTAGCATTGGCTTTTATCATTATGAAATGTTATTCTATATCTTTGCTAATACTTCTCATCTTTATCTAATATTATTACAGATACACCAGTTTTTCTGTTTATTGTCTGAGTTAGTGCTTGCATAGTGTATCTTTTCCCATCCTTTTACTTGCACTTATTTTCTATGTCCTAAGGTTGTAAATGTCTTTTATAAATCACATCTAGTTGGTGTTTTTGGTTTTTTAAAAATCCAATCTGATAATCTTTGTGTTTTAAGTGGTGCATTTCATTCCCCTATATTTGATGTAATTACTAAAATATTTGGTTTTAAATATTTTAGTTACATGATTTTTTTTTTTGGTCCCACCTGTTTTATATTCTTTCTTCTCAATTTTTGTTTTCTTTTGGATAAGTGCATTTTGTCATTCCATGTTTTTCTTTATATTAGCTTGGAAGTTATATTTTCTTTTACTGTTATTGCAACGGTTACCCTAGAGATTAAAAAATGCATCCTTAACAAAATATTATAAATATTGCTTGGTATTCCTGGATAATCCAAGGACCTAACAATATTTTAGCTTAATTTATACCCCTCCTGTGTTCTCTGCAGTCGTCATGTATTTTATTTCTGTATATTTTAAAATCCACGAGACATTATTACAACCATCAAATCAGCCATTCTTTATTTAGATTTGCCCCAGATATATCCTTCCTGTTGCTCTTTATTCCTTTCTGTATCATCAACCTCTGCCTGAGATCATTTGTTTTGCTGCCTAAAGAAGACACTTTGTTATATTTTTTAAAGTTGGGGTCTATTCGTTGTTAGTTATATATTTGAAAAGTTTTAGTCTTTTCTAAGAAATCTTATTTTACCTTCACTCTTGAAAGATATTTTTGCTAGGTTTAGAATTCTAGTTTGGCAGTTTCTTTTAACATATACACTGTTTGATATAATAGTATAAAATAATATTATATTGTCCTCTAGTTTCCAGTACTTTTATTGTAGTTTGCAAGTCTAATTGTACTTCACTGAAGTTAATCTCCACCCTCACCCTTTTTCTGACTGCTTTTAAGGTTTTCTGTTTGCCTTCTACTTCAGTTTAGTAGAACTTCTTGAACTTGTGGCTTGATGTCTTTCAGTAGTTGTAGAAAATTCTTAGTCTTTTATCTCTTCAAATAGTATTTCTCTCCAATCCCTTTCACCTTGCCTACTGGGACAATTATTTTTCAGTGACATATCTCCTATGGCTGCTAAGTACTTTTCTGTGTTTTTCATCCTTTTATCCCTGCTCTTCATTCTGGATGTTTTCTTGTGACATATCTTCAGGTTGATTAATTCTCTCTCCAGTTGCATCTAATCTGATTTTTAAAATCAAACCTTTTTATTCTGAGATAATTGCATATGCACATGCAATTTTAAGAAGTAATACAGAGACATTTTTTCACTTGGTTTCCTCCAATGGCAGCATCTTGCAAAACTGCGTTACAATATCACAACCAGGATATTGACATCAATACACTGAAGACACAGAGCATTTCCATCACCACAAGGATCCCTCCTGTGGCTCTTTGATAGCCACACCCACTTCCCTCCTGCTCCACCCCCTCCTTAATCCCTGAAAATCATTAATATGTTATCCATTTTTATAATTGCATCATTTTAAGAGTATTATATAAATGCCATATGTCACTTTTGGTGTTTGGCTTTTTCACAAAGCATAATATCTAGAGCTTCATCCAGATTTTTGCATGTACCAATAGTTACTTTTTATTGTTGCATAGTAGTCCATGTTATGAATATACTACCATTTGTTGAACCATTCTCCAGTTGAAGTACATGTGGATTTTTCCCACATGTGGTTTTCATCATTTTATCTCTGTCATAAATAAAGTTGCTATAAACAGTTATTTACAGGTTTTTGTATGAATATCAGTTCAATTTAAATGGAATAAATGTGCAGGAGTGCTATTGTTTGGTTAGATGATAGTCGCATGTTCAGTTTTTAAAGAAACTGCTAAACTGTTTTCTAGAGTAGCTGTAACATTTTATACTCCCACCAGTAAGGTTTTTTATGTTTGCTATTCTGATAGGTGTGTAGTGATACTACCTCGTGGTTTTAATATTCATCTGCCTAATGATTAGTGATGTTAAATATTGTTTCATGTACTTATTTGCTGTCTCTATTTAACAAAAAAGTATAAAACTTATATCCTGAAAACTGCAAAACATTCTTGAAAGAAATTTTAAAAGGTCTAAATAAATAAAAAGACATCTTATGTTCATGGATTGGAATACCTAATATTCACGTGACAGTACTCACCAAATTGATCTATAAATTCAACAAAGTCCCGCTCGAAATCCTAGCTACCTTATTGTCAAAAATGGACAAGCTGATCCTAACATTCCTATGGAAATGCAAGAGACCCATATTAGCCAAAATATTCTTGAAAAAGAAGAACAAGTTTGAAGACTCATACTCCCCAGTTTTAAAACTTACAACAAAGCTATGCTAATAAAGAGAATGGTACTGGCATAAGAATAGGCATATTGATCAAAGGAACAGAATTTAGAGTACAAAAATAACCCTCACCTTTATAATCAGTTGGTTTCTGATAGTGGTGCCAGAACAATTACAAATTGTACTGAGACAATTGGATATCCACATGAAAAAGAATGAGGTTGGACCTCTACCTCACCATATACAAAATTAACTTAAAGTGGATCAAAGACCTAAATGTAAGAACTAAAACTATAACGTTCTTAGAAGAGAACATATGGGTAATTCTTCATGACTTTGGATTAGGCAATGGTTTCTTAGATGTGAAACCAAAGGCACAAGCAACAACATAAAAAATAGATAAATTAGACTTCATCAAAATTATTTGCCCTTTGTATATCCTCTTTAGTAAAATGTCTCTTCGTGTCTACTTTGATTGTTTTTGTCTTTTACTGTTTACTTTTGAGTGTTTTTTTTGTGTCTAGCTACTAGTCCTTTGTTGGATACGTGGTATGAGATTTTTTTTTTAATCTGTAGCTTGTCTGTTCCTCCCTTTAACAGGGTCTCTCACAGAGCAAAACATTTTAATTGTGATTAAGTCCAATTAATCAATTTTTATTTTAAAAAATATCTTCCCAAAGTTTTATAGTTTTACATTTTTAACATTCAAATTTATATTCTACTTTAATATTATTTTTATTTAGTATATAAGACTTAGGTACTTACCTCAAGGGTCTATTTTCTTTTATCTTTTTCCTATGAATGTCCAATTGCTCCAGCACCATTTGTTGGAAAGCCTAACTTTCCCTTATCAAACTGCTTTTGCACCTTAGTCAAAAACCAATTTGGCAAATATGTGGGGGTCTATTTAAGTTCTCTATTCTGTTCCATTCATCTGTGTGTCTGTCCTTCTAACAAAACCACGCAGTCTTGGCCGCTATAGCTACATAAGTAGTAAAATTGGGTTGAGTGATCACTCCCATTTCTCCCACTTTATTCTGTTTCAAAATTACCTTACTTGTCCTTTGCTTTTCTGTATACATTTTAGAATCATTTTGTCCGTCTGCAAAAAAATCTTCCCGGGATTTTGGCAGGAATTGGAGATAACTGACATCAATCTGATTTGGGGAGAATTGACATCTTTACTTTGTTGAGTGTTTCAATCTATGAATATGTCAATCTCTTCATTTATTTAGATTTCCTTTGGTTTCCTTCAGCAGTGTTTTCTCTTTAAAAAAATAATTTGTTTACTTATTTATTGGTTTTTCTTCTTCTTTTTTTAAGCAGTGTTTTGTAGTTTTCAGCATACTGGTGTGAACCCAAAAGTCTCTGAGACAGATCTCCATCAATTTAGAAAGATCATTTTGCCAAGATTAAGGACATACCCATGACACAACTTCAGGAGATCCTCACGACATGTATCCAAGGTGGTTGGGGCACAGCTTGGTTTTATACGTTTTAGGGAGACATGAGACATTATAATCAGTATGTGTAAGGTGTACATTGGTTCAGCCCAGAAAGGTGGGACAACTCAAAGTGGGGAAAATGACTTCTGGGTCATAGGTAGGTAAGAGACAAATGTTTGCATTCTTTTGAGTCTCTGATCAGCCAGCCTTTCACCAAAAACACAATCTGTACGTGGGATGGCGTAGAGGAGTAGCCACTTCTGCCTTAGTTTGGCTTAGTGAAGCACTAGGTCAGAGGAAGCAAATCAGACATGCATTTGTCTCATGTGAGCAGAAGGAGGACTTTGAGTTCTGTCTGTCCTTCGTCCACAAGAAATTTCCTTGTGGGAAAATCACAATTTCAGATTGGCTTCTTTCACTTAGTAATATGCATCTGTGTTTCCTCCATGTCTTTTAATGGCTTGATCCCTCATTTCTTTTTAGCATTGCATAATCTTGTATTGTCTGGATGTACCACAGTTTATATTTATCCACCTACGGACGGACATCTTGGTTTCTTCCAAGTTTCGGCAATTATGAATAAAGCTATAAACACCCATGTGCAGGTTTTGTGTGGACATAAGTTGTCAACTCCTTTGGGTAAATACCAAGAAGTGTGAATGCCGGGTCGGATGGTAAAAATATGTTTTGTTTCGTGAGAAACTGCCAAACTGTCTTCCAAAGTGGGTACCATTTTGCATTCCCACAGCAGTGAATGAGAGCTCCTGTTTCTCCACATTCTCATCAGCATTTGGTGGTGGTGGTGTGCTGGAGTTTGGCCATTCTAATAGGTGTGTCATAGTATCTCATTGTTTTAATTTATATTTCTGATGACATATGAGGTGGAGTAACTTTTCAGATGCTTATTTTCTGCCTGTGTATCTTCTTTGGTAAGGCGCCTCTTAAGGTCCTTGGCTCATTTCTTAATCACGTTGTTTGTTTTCCTTTCCTTTCCTTTTTCCTTTCCTTTCCTTTTTCCTTTCCTCTCCTTTCCTTTTTATTTTTCCTTTTTTTTTTGAGACAGAGTCTCGCTCTGTCACCCAGGCTGGAGTGCAATGGCACAATCTCGGCCTACTGCAACCTCTGTCTCCTGGGTTCAGGCGATTCTCCTGCCTCAGCCTCCCAAGTAGCTGGCATTGCAGGCACACACCACTATGCCTGGTTATTTTTTTTTATTTTTAGTATAGATGGGGTTTCACCATGTTGGTCAGACTGGTCTCGAACTCCTGGCCTCAGGTGATCCACCCGCCTCAGCCTCCCAAAGTGCTGGGATTACAGGCGTGAGCTACCGTGCCCGGCTTGTTTTCTTTTTCTTTTTTGAGACAGGGTCTCACTGTAGCTACCAGGCTGGTCCTGAACTTCTGGGCTGAAGTGACCCTCTTGCCTCAGCCTCCCAAATAGCTGGAATGACAGGTGCAAGCCACTATGCCTGGCTCTGTTTTCTTACGGTTGCGTTTTAAGAATTCTTTGTATATTTTGGCTAATGATCCTTTATCAGATGTGTCTTTTTGGAAATATTTTTCTCTCGTTCTTTGGCTTGGCTTTTCATTCTCTTGATAGTATTTCACAGAGCAGAAATGTTTAATTTTAATGAAGTCCAACTTATCAATTCTTTCATAGATTGTGTCTTTGGTGTTGTATCTAAAAAGTCATTGCCAAACCAAGGTCATCTAGATTTTCTCCTACATTATCTTCTAGGAGTTCTACAGTTGTTTTTTGTTTGTTTGTTTTTGTTTGTTTCACTTAGGTCTATGCTCCATTTTGAGTTAATTTTGTGGAGTGTAAAGTCTGTGTCCAGATTTGTAGTTTTTCACGTAAATGTCCAGTTGTTCCAGCACCATTTCTTGAAAAGACTATTTTTTTCCTCCATTCTATCGCTTTTGCGCCTTTGTCAAAGATCAGTTGACTATTTTATGTGGGTCTATTTCTGGGCTGTCCATTCTGTTCATTGTCTGTTCTTTTGCCAATACCACACTGTCTTACGTAATCTGCTTTTCAACTCATTTACTGAGACCTTAATTTGGGTTATTATGTACTTTTTAAAAAATTTCTACAGTTTCTAATAGGCTCTTTGAAAAATTTCCTCTTTTTTTATGGGTTTCAGATGTGATTTTATGTATTTGGAGCACAGTAAGTATGGCTGTGTGAAGACATGTGTCTGACTGCTCCTGGGCTTGTAGCCTCTCTGCCTGGCTCCTAATCCTTGTGCCTCCATTGCTTCTTTACGTTGCTGCCTTGTGTACCTGGTGACCTCTGATTGTGTGCCAGGAAAGAAATATTTGATAAACTGTTGGCAGAAATATTTTGAAGCATCAGATGAGACCTCTCTGGAGGAAAATAGTATTTGCCACTCTCCATTGCCTAGGGGTGCCAGCAGTCTGGTATCCTCATCATCGGATTTCAGGTGTGGGGGGCCTGTGGGCCCCAGGTGAAGTAGGACTGGGCTGCAAGGCCTGGTGCCGCTTTTCTCCACGGTGCAGCCTGTCCCTTCTCCTGCGTCCTCACTCCTCCTGCTGGCGAGTGGGGCCAGAATCGACTCCGTGTCCAGTGTGAGGGACACACGGTCCCAGCGTGAGGGATGGTGGCTTTTCAGGGCATGGTGCTCAGTAAAGGAGGTTACTCTGTCCCCTTGCCAATGAGATGACAAGAGGCACCTGGCATGTCACCCCAGGGGCCACTGATGGCATGCCGTCTGCAGTGATCAGCCCTGCCGCCTGACCCCCCATGTGCTTTCAGCTCTGTCTTGTCGGGTGCTAGTGCCAGATTCAGGGCCCTGTCACTCCTGTCTGACCTTGCCCTTGCCCCTTTGGAGGTGGTGTCCACCTGCCATTGGCATTGAGTGTTCAGGATGGACTCGCGTGCCCAGTTCCCCCTACCACCACCTTGGCTGGGACCCCAGCCCCTGGTCCTCCACCCTCCCCAACAGCGTGACACATTATGTGGGCACAGGTTCCCTTGAGCGCATTTTGAAACACCAAAGCAAACGTCAATCTAGGGAACAGTTGACATGACACTCCTTTATTAAAACCTAGGGACATTGTTATAAAAACTACTGTATATAAAGACAAAAGCAGAGCAATAGCGGTCAGTGAAAAACACATTATTATTGTTACATTCTAGTATTATTATTAGGAATATTATTGGTTTTTGGTTTTCCCAGTTATCAGCTCTCAGAGAGACTCCATGCCTGCTCACATGAAGTCAGTTTACAGGAGAGAAAATATTTCCATCCCCCACCCCTGCCGCTGCGTGCCCTTGTCCGGCTGGCCCTGGTGATGACACATCTGCCTTTTGTGGGACTTTTCCTGCCTTGTTAAGGTGACTGAGCCCCTCACCCTTGCAGCCCCCACCTCGTTACTGCACATCGTCCAGACACTGACCACTTGGTTATTTGACTGTGATGTATGTCACTAGCTTTAAAACGGGAAATGGGGAAAAATAGGAGGAAACTGGGTATGAGAAACTGACGTGCAATTCCAAAAAGAGGCTCTCTCTCGGGCCACCAGCTTGGTTCCAGTTGTGGCCAGGGTGGCCATGTCATCTACAGTTTTTGATCTTGTGCTCAGGATTGGTGCTGACCAGTGTCACATTTTGGAGGCTGCACATTTTGGAGGCTGGTTTAGGGTCATTCAACAGGGTGCCTCATTGTACAAACCCAAGGGTCACCGTTCTCAGTGCAGTCTATATAAACAGCATCCCTGGGAGCCCATTACCATTTATGGGACGGTATCATGAATGGTGCCTCCTGGAGGTGAACTCTGCAGCAGCCCTGGATTTCAGTCTGTCAAGGGCAAATCTGTCAGGGCTTTGACATGAAGATAGGAGTTTAGGTACAGAGTAACTAATAGTCAAACCTGCTCATTCATCAAGCATCTATCTAGCACCAGCTATTGGCCAGGAGCTTGGATTAGAAACTGGGGTGGTGGGGGCAATGATACCTCCAAGGTCACTTTCACGGGTAGGACAGGTAAGTGTTCTGATTTCATTTTGTGAATCTAAGCATGTCTGTTAGGCACAACTAGTCATTTCACAGGTGGTCCCAGCTATAGCAGGATTGGCTCCCAGATGGGCCCTGGGTCTGGGGCCAGGCAAGCGGCAGGCGCTCGGCAAGTATCTGCTGAATAGGTGAGGGAAACGCGTGTCATCCAGTGGGTTTTCTAGGAGGGTCCTGACCTCTTCTAGCTCGCCTGACTGCTCAACTTTAACATTTGAGCTTTGCGGGCCACAACCCCTAAAGTTGTTTGCATGCCCTTAAGCACCAGTGTGGGATGTGTTGGTGCTACAGGAACTAGGGCACTGTGCATGGCATCGGGCACATAGAAAGTGCGCAGGCTTGTCTTCCGGAGGGCACAGGGCTTGGCCCCAGCCCAGTGATATATTCCTGGACTGCAAAGGGCGGTGATCAGAGTGCCATCCCCTCATGGCCTGTCCGACTGTCCTGATACTATGGGGGCCAGGCAGACACCCTCTGATGCCCACCACATGAGCAGGATGATGAAGAATCCCTGCCATTTGCTTCCATGATTCTAACCCTAGATTTTCACAGCAGACAAAAACACCCACGTGGATGTGTCCCTATAGTGATGGGTGGCCCTTCAACACTGATAAGTCATGTTCGCAATAATTCCATCCAGGTCTGTTATTCCTTCCTTCCTTCTTAACTACCTAACCTACCTACCTAGACAGTCTCACTCATGCCCAGGCTAGAGTGCACTGGTACGATCTCAACTCACTGCAAGCTCTGCCTCCTGGGTTCATGTTAGGTTAATTTCAAACATGGGGGAAATCTGTAAATTCACTTCCAAAGGCTCTTCCTGTTGACGGGGACCAGTTCAGCCAAGTTGAAAAATTAAAATAAGCCAATAAAAAATTTTACAAGTCTGCACCTCCGGGAACCCTGTTTCTTTGAATGGCACAGTCTCTAATAGACATGGTGACTGTGAAGGCAGCCAAGCCACCGGAGGGGCCTGGGTAGGGACAGTGGCTGGAGGGATGTAAAGGGTGTGGCCACACCAGGCTGGAATCCTGACCTGACCTGGACAGTGGCCTGTGGGCGAGTCAGTGCCAGGCTGAACCACACCCACAGCCCTGGTCTGTTTGAGATGACCTGAAGAGAGCTTTTGGGTTGACGGTGAACTGGGAACCATCTCCTGGCCAAAGAAGCCTGTTAACCCCCATTCCTGGTCATGTTTTCTCTGACAGTCCCAAGTCCTTCTCTTCAGCTCTGGGCCAAATTTGACTGAATCTTTCTGATGATGAGGGGAGATGCCACCCACGCTGGGAACACTGTCAGCTGCCTACTTGCTGCTTTCTAGAACATTGGAGACAGCAAGAGGGACCAGATCTACCTGTGAAATCACCTGTGTGTGTGCATGTGCACGTGTCCATGCACGTGTGCATGCACAGCTGGTTGTGCACACATGTATTCATGTGCATGTATGCGTGTGTGCATGTGTGTACTTTGTGTTTTCAATTAAGGCCCGTTGCACATCAGCAATGGTCATGGTCAGGTGCTGGCCTGGCAACTGGAGGGGCCAGGCAAGGCAGGTGAGCAGGCTGCTTCTCTAGGTGCAGGGCATGTCCAGAGGCTAACGTGAGGGCAGCGAGCCAGCAGGCACTACCAGCTATTGGTTCTGAATAGAGATTCTGAAACACACAACAATCACACCGTACACAGACGAGGGAGAAAGCATAAAACTGCTCATGAATCACACAGTTCCCAGTGGGAAACAGTCCTTACAAACGCGGTAGTTCTGCAAAGCAGCCTCGAATGCAGATTGCTCTGTGGACATCTTGTCCTTTCTCTCGTGTTTTTCTTTTTGTATTATTACAAATTACATGGTTATGGACAGAAGCTCACAGTAAAAAGTAAAAGTAGGCAGCTTAAAAAATCAGGTTGAGGAGTTGCTACAAAACGATAACTCTAGAAATCTATGCTTGAACTTGTCACTACCCTGCATCCATCTTGTTCTCAGGGACACTCTACTCATTGAAGGACCTGCCAGCCATAACCACAGCAGGATGGGGAGTGTTTCTCACAATGACCTGGGGACCCACGGCGTTTTGAGGAGCCCTTGACACCACTGGGGGATTGAATACCCACACCTGCTTTCTACACCGAGTGTTCATACCCACGTGCACACCGTTCTCACCTCCTCCGTGAGACAGCAAGTACCGTGACCCCCTGGCACCCCACCTCACACACTTGACAGGTAAGAAGCAGAGGCTCTGAGAGGTTAAGTGACTCGTGGGGGTGACCTGTGGGAAGGAGGGTTCTGTGGCTGTCTGTACCTGCCTTTGCTGCGGGCTATCTATACCAGGTGTGCTGAGTCTTGGTGATCTCTGCTGAGACCTCCTGCTTGCCACAGAATGTTCCAGTCCTCAGCCCAGCTGCCCAAGAGGGACTTGGCAGAGCAGTAGGACCACAAACCCCATGGGTTTCTCAATTATTCCTGAAAAGACCTCTTTCAGGAGGAATGTCCTCCTAGAAGGTTGTAAATCTCAAGGGATGCTTAGGTGAACCCCAGCTCTAACTGTCTATTTGGCAGTGACCTCTGACCCCAGGTGTCCAGGAGAGGGAGGCAAGGCCACCAGTTCCTTTTTGGTGGAGGAAGCACCTGCAGAGCATCATCCAGGACAGCAGGACACAAGGGCTGCAAACCCCTTAAATACCCATCTGACTCCTTCCTCTTACCAATGGGGAAACTGAGGTAACAGACCTTACCTGAGGTCACACTGATATTCTCAGTGGCAGAGCTGATGTCAGAATCTGGGTCTTGGGCCCCCCACCCCAAGGCTTCCTCTGCCTTCCGAGGCACTGCACATGGGACAGGCTGTGCACCCCCTTATGGCAACATGGCCCTGGGATGGCTCACATCAGGGGAGAGGAAGCCATGCCTTTCTCCAACTGAGACCCCAAGCAGAAGTTCTCGCACTTTGCCTCTGCCAAGCTGTAGGCCTGGCATACCGCTGCCAGCACTGCCTGGAGAAGACAGGTGAACCCAAAGACTGAAGCCAGGGGCCTGGGTCTTCCACAGCCGACCTGTGTGACCCTGGGCAAGCCACCTGACCCGGCTGAGTCTGTCTTCTCATCCATAAAATGGGGAGAGCCCCTTCTTCATGGGGCTGTTGAGAGGGGCTGTTGAGAGGACAGAGAGCCAGGCAGAATGGGGGATGGTTTATGCCCTAGCAAGTTTGTTCTGCTTTTCCAAAGGCAGGGCATTTTTTGCACAGCTTGACTCACAGCGGAGCCCAGAGCTGGGCATGCTCGCCTGCCCTCATCTCCTCTGGGTCCTAGCCACCTGGCTTTCTTATGCTTCCTTGAAACCATCAAGACTATGGCTGCTTCAGGGCCTTTGAACTAGCCATTCCTTCTGTCTGAAATGCTCTTTTCCTATCTTTACTGGCTCCTGTGTGTCATTCAAATCCGGGCTTCAATCATCTGCTCAAGGCGGCCTTTCCAGACCACCCCAGGTCCACAAGTGTCTCACTCACGTGTCCCTCGAACTGAGTTCCCAGCAGAGCACTCACTGCTCTTGCCACCTTCCTTCTTCACTGTCTTGCCCCAGCTAGAAAGCCAGCACAGTGAGCAGGGACCTGCCTTGTTCACTGTCGTGTCTGGTGAATGGATGGGTGGTCAGTGTGAGCACACTAGGTCTGATGAAATGAGGAAACTGGATCAGAGGACACACACGTTTATTAAGCAGGGCCTCCCGAGCTAAGAGCTGAGGGAAGGTCTGGAATCACTAACGGCCATGGAATGTGTGTATCTACACTGGCAGCATGGCCTTTGGAGATGTTTGTGATCATTTAGGTGATGCCATCTCATAGATGCAACGGGGCAGGAGTGGAGGTGATTAGCTCTGTGGGTGGATGTTATGGGCATATAGGTTTACATGGAAGTCCCACTTGAAAGTGGATGGATTTCTAGAACCCTCCTCTTTGGGTTGCTGTAGCCTCATTACCCTGTCCAGCAAAGATCCCTGTGTCTGTGTCTCCCACCAGATGGGAGGCTCCCCAGGGGCAGAGATAAAGTCTGACTCATCTTTCATCCCCATCACTGCCCAGCACGGGGTCTGGCATGCAGCAGGTGCTTAGCCAGAATGTGTTGAGTGGATCAGCACTCCAGGCAGTGATGGCGGAGAACTCAGGGAGATGGCCTGTGGAGGCATCAAGGAGATGCTCCTGGCATTGTGCAGGGTGTGCCCTGGCTGGGGAGCACGTCATGTCCAGGGAGTTGGAGCCTGGACTTTGGGTTCCTGCACCCCTGAGACCAAACGAGGGGTTGGTCTCCTCCTGGCCACATGGCCCTGGGCACCCCTTCTCCACTGTGAGCTTTTTCTGCAAGGGGTTAATCATACCTGCCTCCCAGGTGGTGAGAGAGTGCATGAAAACACTCAACTTGGTACATGACCTGTGGTCAGCCTGAGATGCGTCCCTTAGTATTACTCTTGGTACAGGAATGAATTCTGTAAGAACCAACCCTACTGGCATTTTCAAATCCCCAGTGCCCCCCCCGAGACACAGAGGGGCTGTACCCTGTGCTTTAGCAAGAAGCTTGCGGCCTGGACATTGACACTGATCAGAACCCCCAGCTAGAGGGTGACCCGTGCCCGGGGGAAGCCCCAATAAAAACCAACCAACCAAAAAGAACACCCCAAATCACACACGCGCACACCCAATATTCTGACACAAATAGCCCCAAGGGGCCACTATTGGAGGGAGCCGGGGCAAGGGAAGCTTCAGTTTTCAACCACAGGTACAACTCACAGACCTCAATCCTCCTGGCTGGAATCAGCCAGGGTTGCTTTGTCTTGGTCATCCTGAGTCCACAATGAGTCACCTCTCAGAAGCCACCAGCCCAAAATAGGACTATTGCTTGTGGACAGGTGGCTCAGCCTGTCCCCCAGGCACCCCCAGCCCCTACCCCTGAGTTTGCTCCTAATCTTAGAAGTCCACAGAAGAGGGTTTTGGGCACAGGCAGCATTTCTTCCTCTGCCACCACCACTACCTCGGCTGTCCCTGGCATCGCTGTAGAAGTTGTTCTTCTCGGAGGCTGCACTGGGTGCTTCAGATCTCATCTCCCCCATCCTGAGGCACAGCAAAAGGGTTTTCTGGAAGAAATACAAGGAAAAAAAGTATTACGTGGTGTCTCCTCCATGGGGACTCACTGGGGACATTTCTCTATGGTCTCAGTGCCAGAAGAAGCCAGGTTTCCTCTAAGCACGTGGGTTTGGTCTTCTGAACATTGTGAACCATGTGACTTTAAGATTGGAAGCAAGAAAAAAATATCTGCTATGATTATAGCTCCATATAGTACTAGAGCTCTGGCCCATGCAATAAGACAAGAAAAATAAGCATAGAATAGGACTGGAATAGAAGAACCAAAATTACAGTTACAAAATTACAGTTAACCAAAATTACAGGAAGTGGATAACTTCCTAGAAAATGTAACAGAATCAACAATGGAGAGTGCAGACATAGAGGTATGATAGTCAACATATAAGACATCAAATCAATTTATAAAATGGAACAATGTGCATTGACCTCAGCAATTACTAGGGTAATTATATGTCATGGCTTGGGACAGTCTCAGTTAACACTTGCTCTGACATAATTTTTCATGTTGTTCCCCTTTTACCCTCAAAAGTATTCTGATTTGGATGATAAATTATATGGTCACCCTTGCTATATAACAAACTAAATATTAAACACAGATTCCATTCATATTGACAAAAACCATTATGTATTTTGGAATGACACTAATATATGACCATGTCATACAAAGCTATAGAGAAGAGACCAAGGTGCTCCTGGAATAGGGAGGAGCCAGGAGACCAATGGGACAAGATCTACAGTGTAGAAATAGGTCTGCAGGGCACTTATAGCTTTGATTGGCAGAGTCTGAGGAAAAGAAATGCAAACTCCATCTGTGGCAGGCAGCATGAACCCCACTGCCCTGTGTCTGTTGTAAGACCAATTTCCCAGCCACAAATACTTACCTTTCCAGACTCCCTTGCAAGCAGGGGTGGTCACATGATCCAGTCTGGCCAATGCTGTGTAAGTGGGAGTCTATTGGGAAGGGGACATGAATCCAGGGGAAGATGAACTATCTTGCATGCATGAGAATGAAGGATGCTCACTAACAGGTGGAGTAGAAAGCAGGGAGAAACTTGGTTCTGGTGGCAGCCCTGGACTGCCCCCTCCACACCACTGCAGTTGAATTTCCTTTACTTGCATAAATTACATCTGGTGACAGTTCTTAAGTTTGTGGTTTTGAGCAAACAGAGAAGTCAAGGGAGTGACTCCAACAAAGCCAGGAAAGCCCACTTCCCCAGAGTGAGTGATGCACCAAGAGGCAGAACCTACTCTCCACTCTTTACACATCAGTGGGAATGTGTACAGGGGCTAAAGGTGAGAGACTCCGTGGGGTCATCTCCTCTGCTTCACAGAACAAAGCCAGGTACTCTCCATCACCCACTTTGTTTTTCTCCATAGCACACACCTCTATCCAACATACCACCTATTGTACTTGAATAGCTTATTGTTTGTCTTCCCCAAATAGAAAGTTAGCTACAAGAGGGTTAAGGTGATTGTGTGTTTTTGAATAGCTTATTGTTTGTCTTCCCCAAATAGAAAGTTAGCTACAAGAGGGTTAAGGTGATTGTGTGTTTTACACATCACTGCATTGCCAGGGTCTAGAACAGTAACTGGCATACAGTAGGGGGCTTAATAAATATTTATCAAATAAATGAATGAACCAAGAATTTCAAGCCCAATGAACCATCTTTCAAGTATATAGTTCCCATGACCCTTTCTTCAAAAAGTTAAGGACACCCTTAGGCAAATCAAGAATGATTCAGAAAGGTTTAATATAAAAGGATGGGCAGATGATTTTTTTAAAGTTCTGTGGATGGATGGCAGTGATGGCTGCTGTATTAATCCATTTTCATGCTGCTAATAAAGACATACCCGAGATTGGGCAATTCACAAAAGGAAGAGGTTCAACTGGACTCACAGTTCCACATGGCTCTGAGGAGGCCTCACAATCATGGCGAAAGGCAAGGAGGAGCAAGTCACACCTTATGCGGATGGTGGCAGGCAAAGGGGGAGAGAGCGAACTTGTGCAGGAAAATTCCCATGTGTAAAGCCAAGAGATCTCAAGAGATTCATTCACTATCATGAGAACAGCCCGGGAAAGACCTGCCCCCATGATTCAATGACCTCCCACCGGGTTCCTCCCATGACACATGGGAATTGTGGGATTTACAATTCAAGAGGAGATTTGGGTGGGGACACGGCCAAACCATATCAGTTGCCCTACAGTGAGAAGGCACTTAATGCCCCTGAACTGTAGACTTAAAAATGGTTAATGTTATGTGTATCTTACCAGAATTAATAAAAAGGATGAGCAGAAGCATAACAAATGCAAGTGAAGAGAAATCAGTGTCAAGGTATAAATGGAGCACTGCCAAGAGGGCCAGCAATGAGCGTAGAATTTGTGTAACTGCAGGACTATTGCAGCCAATCTAAAGATCATGACCATCACAGAGAAGAATGAAACAAAACAGAGAAATGTAATAAAAAGTAGGAGGGATGGAGGTAAAGAATGAAACAAAACAGAGAAATATAATAAAAAGTAGGAGGGATGGAGGTAATATAAGTAAACTATGTCATATTCATATATAGTTGGGAGTCTAAAGAATTGCTTAGAAGTTTAAAATTAGAGGCATCGAGGTAAACAGAAAAAATATGATCAACTAAAATAACTTCATGGAAGGGAGACAAGAGGAAGGAAAGAAGAAATCTTCTAATTTAGGGAGAAAATAAATGTCTAGAGAAATAAGAGGATTAAAGATATCATGTCATATTATAATTATGAAGATAACCACAGGATCAAAAACGTAGCTTTCCAAATTATCAGAAGACATACACACAAAATAAAGACAACAGAGACCATATGGAGAAAATTGACAACCCCCACAAAACTATAAAAGCAGAAAGCCTATCAAACAATGATGACAGAACTAAGACCAAATGCATCTGCCATATCAGTAAATGTTAATGAGCCATACACACTTGCTAAAAAAAAAAAAGACTGGCTCACAAACAACAGCACTGAAGGTAGAATGATTCAACAAGGTTTCATCAAAAAGGATGGGCAGGACCGGGCACAGTGGCTTACATCTGTAATCTCAGTACTTTGGGAGGCCGAGGCAGATAGATCATGAGGTCAGGAGTTCAAGACCAGCCTGGCCAACATGATGAAATCCCATCTCTACTAAAAATACAAAAAAATTAGGTGTGGTGGTGGGTGCCTGCAGTCCCAGCTACTCAGGAGGCTGAGGCAGGAGAATCGCTTGAACCTGGGAGGCAGAGGTTGCAGTGAGCCAAGATTACGCCATTGTACTCTAGCCTGGGTGACAGACAGATTCCAAAAAAAAAAAAGATGGGCAGATGATTTTTACAAAGGTCTGCAGATGGATGATGGTGATGGTTGTACTACAGTGAGAAGTACTTAATACCCCTGAACTGTATACTTTAAAAAAGTTTAAAATGATAAATGCTACATGCATTTTGCCATAATTTTAAAAAAGGATGAGTAGAAGCATAACACACAAATGCAAATGAAGATAAATCAGGGGTCATAATATCAGACAAAGCTGAAGTCAGGGCAAAAAAAATTGAATGAGAAAAAAAGGACACTATGTGAGGGTGAAGGATGACAGTCATCATGAAGATCTAGTAGTAATGAATGTTCATGTACCAAATAGCATGGCCTCAATATTCACAGAGCAAGACTGGAAATTTAGGGAGAAAAAGCAGAGTATGCTAGCATTAGCGCCTTTTTTTTTTTTGAGACAGAGTCTCACTCTGTTGCCCAGGCTGGAGTGCAATGGTATGATCTCGGCTCACTATAACCTCCACCTCTTGGGTTCAAGTGATTCTCCTGCCTCAGCCTCCCAAGTAGCTGGGATAACAGGTGCTCACCACTATGCTTGGCTAATTTTTTTATTTTTTGTATTTTTAGTAGAAATGGGATTTCACCATGTCAGCCAGTCTGGTCTAGAACTCCTGACCTTGGGTGATCCACCCACTTCGGCCCCCTAAAGTGCTGGGATTACAGGCATGAGCCACCATGCCTGGCCTAGTGCATTTTAATTCACCTGTCTCAAACCATTCCATATGCAGTTGGCAAAAACAAAAGGAGAGAGGGAGCCAAATAATCTAACAACTATGTGTGTGTGTTAAAACACAGTCTATCTTCATTCTATTCAAATGCTCTTGAAAGTGCATACACAAAAAGTGACTATCAGGCCACAAAGAAAGTAAATTCCAAAAAATAGAAGACAACGTTCTCTGATTACAATATACTAGAATTTGAAAATACTAATAATGAAACCACAGACCAAACCAAACTTTGCCACCAAGAGGTCTATAAACACTTAAAAGTAACCTTGAGTTAAAAAGAGCAAAAACAAAAACTGCAGAATATCTAGACAATAACAAAAAATATATTTATGGACCTGTGGGATGCAGCCAAAGCCAATGTTAAGAGGAACATATATAGCCTTAAAACACTGATCTTATTAATAAATGAGAAAGCATGAATTGCCCAACTCAAAAAGTTAGAAAAGACAAAATAAACCTTAGAAAGATACAATAAATAAATGAAAACAGAAATGGAGTTAACAGCAAAAGAGAGGAACTCATAAATAACTCCATGTTTTTTTTTTTTTAATTAAAAAAAAAAATTTAGAGACAGGCTCTTGCTCTGTCACCCTAGCTGGAGTGCAATGATGCAATCATAGTTCACTGCAACCTCAAACTCCTGGGCTCAAGCGATCCCCCTGCACCAGCCTCCTGTGTAGCTAAGAGTACAGGTGTGCACCACTACACCCAGCTAATTAAACAATTTTTTTAGGGATGGCATCTTGCTGTATTGCCCAGGCTGATCTTGATCTCCTGGCCTCAAGCAATCCTCCTGCCTTGACCTCCCGAAATGCTGGAATTACAGGCATGAGTGACCATCTCTGGCCCCAACTACTTGTTCTTTGAAAAACAGCGAGACATGTTCACTGCTGGGGAATCTAATGAAGCAGGAGATATAATACACAGAAGGTGGAGGTGACTGCTTGGAAGGATTCTCTGCACTTTTGCTCTCCAGCTTCACTTCTCACCATCCCTCAACCCCTCCCAACAGGCTTTTCTTCCAACTTCTCTGCAGAATTTGCCCTTGTCAAAGTCACCAAAGACCTCCATGTTAATAAATCCAGTGGCCAATTATCACTCCCCCTTTCAACTAATCCTCCCAGCAGCACTGACTCAAGTGATCACTCCACCTGCTTCCAGGACACTACAGTCCCCTTCTCCTGGTTCTCCTCCTCCTCCCACTGCTGGTCCACCCACATCTTCCCAACCTCCTCCTCTCCACTCTTTCTACTCACTCAGGATCTCATCTCCTCTCAAGGATTTAAACACTATATGTGGATGCCTATTTTTCTTTTTTTTTTCTGAGACAGAGTCAGAGTCTCACACTATAACCCAGCCTGGAAATATGATGACTTTTGAGCCTCAAACTCTCACCTAAACTCCATTCTGATGGCCAACGTGTCTACTCGATGTCACCAAATGGATATTTAATAGACACCTCAAACTTAATATTCCCCAAACTAAAATCCCAACCTTCCTCCCCCATCCAGCTTTTCCCACAATTTTCCTGACCTCAGGAAATACAACTCCATCCTGCCAGTTGCTCTCATCAGAGGCCTGGAGTCATCTTTGACCCCTCTCTTCCTCTCACACTCCATATCTAACCCAGGAGCAAATCCCGTTGGCCCTTCCTTTCACTTCCTGCGGCCTCCACTACTCCTACTGTGGTCCACGCTGGCAGGATTCTTGCAGCGGTCTCTGTGCTGGTCAGCACCTTCCATCTGCTCTCAACACAGCAGCCAGAGGAGCCCTCAACACAGCAGCCAGAGGAGCCCTGTGAAAACCTAAGTCCAATTACCCCACCCCTTTCCTCAAAACTCTCAGTGGTTCCCCAGATTCACTCAGAGCAGAAGCTAAAGCCCTTCCCACTCCATCACCTCCCTGTCCTATTCCTTACTCTTTTCCTTTGCATTTTCTCCATTCCAACGGTAATGGTTTGTTTTGTGTCAATTTGACTGGGCCACAGGGTGCCCTGATATTTGCTGAGACATTTTTCTAGTGTCGTGAAGGTGTTTCATGATGAGATGAACATGTGACCTGGCAGATGAAAGAAAATAGTGTCCTTCTCTGTGCAGGTGGCCTCATTCAACCCACTGGAGGCCTAACAGAACCAACAAATAAGGGGGAATTCATGCTATCTCTGCCTGCCTTTAAGTGGGGACATCATTCTTCTCTTACCCTTTAGACTCAGGCTGGGACTGGAATTCACACCATTGGCTCTCCTGGGTCTCAGGCCCTCGACTCACACTATCAGCTCTCCTGGGTCTCAGGCTTTCAACTCACACTGGAACTCACACCATCGGCTCTCCTGGGTCTCAGACCCTCAGCTCACACTGGAACTCACATCATCGGTTCTTCTGGGTCTCCAGCTTGCTAATTGCAGACCTTTGGATTCCTCAACCTGCATAGCTGCAGGAGCCAATTCCCTACAGTGTGTGTCTTCACATGTGTCTATATGTGATTAGTTCTGTTTCTCTGGAGCACACTGACTAATACACCATCTGTACCAGCATGCTCCTGTCTCTTCTCCCAGATAAACCCAAGGCTGAATCCCTGATCTCCTTTAAGTCACCTTTTTAGTGAGCCCCTTGGCCACCTGTTTAAAATTATCCTCTATCTCAAACGCATTATCACTGTCTCAAAGTCCATATATTTCACATACACATTTTAAAAATTGTCTGCAGTCTCCATAAAAACAGGCTTTTTGCTGCTTTTGGCCCATGACTGTATCCCCCCGGCCAATAACGATGCCTGGCACAGGGTCGGCACTCAATTAAGATGAACTGAACAAACAGAATAACAAAGGCGACTGCCTGCTCAACTCGACAGAAATCAGGAAGCCTCCAAGAAATGGATCAATTTCCAAGAAAAGAGAAATTACCCAAAGGATCCGGGAAGGGAGAATCTAAACAGACCAATTGCCAAGAAGAAAGAGAGAAACTGTCAAATAGCAAATCCAAAGTCTAAAATAAGAGAAATGCAAATTAAAGCCATAATGAGAGAGGATTTCAGAGTGCAGACAAAAGGGAACATCCACATTCCTTCACTTGCCACCCTGACACAGATCAAAAGTGCTGAGCACCGGGAGCGTGTGTTGGTTTGAGTTTCTGCTTCACTGATGGTCGGGGGGACACTGGGGTCATTTCTGTGGAAGGCAATTTGACACATGCCTGTAGTACAGAGGCCCACATCCTCTGAGCCAGCAGTCTCACGTAACGATTATCCTACAGACGTGCTCACGAGGGCAACATAGGTACAAGCACATTCATCACAGAAAGGTGGGTCACAGCAGCAGATTAGGATCAGTGAAGTGTCCATCAGCAAGCTGCCAGGTCAAAAACAACAGCTCCCACACAATGGAGAGCCACACAGAGACCAGGAAGGCTCAGGCAGCTGCCCTCAGCCACTTCCCATGCTCTGCTCTGCTTCCCTGGGCGTTGGTCATCGAGATTCACGATTTGTGGCATTAATCCCACTTAGATGCTGAGCCCTCTGCCCTGAACTTTAGTCTTGAATTCCCACCTTCCTCCCCTGGGCAATTTCTGTACTTTCCACTCAGTTTTTCTGTAAACCTAAGACTGCTTTAAAAATATATATATTCATTACCTAGATAACAAAATTCGCAAAATTTAAAGTGAGATGTCACTTTAAATCCACCAAATCAGCCAAACTTAGGAGATCAGATGATTTGAAAGGTAAGTGAACGCCCGCGAAGGGGACTCGCCACCGTGCTCTGCAGACGATCCGGCAACCTCTCTCTGCGTGTACTTCCCCAGGAAGCTCTGGAGCTGGTCTTTAGGGGCAACCTGTCACCTTCCTAGGGAACTGCATTAGCATGAGCTGCTGCTTAAAACACGTTTAAGGCCGGGCACGGTGGGTCACACCTATAATCCCAGCATTTTGGGAGGCCGAGGCGGGCGGATCAACAGGTCAGGAGTTCGAAACCTGACCAACATGGTGAAAACCCATCTCTACCAAAAACACAAAAATAAGCCGGGTGTGGTGGCGGGCACCTGTAATCCCAGCTACTCAGGAGGCTGAGGCAGGAGAATTGCTTGAATCCAGGAGGTGGAGGTTGCGGTGAGCTGAGATCATGCCATTGCACTCCAGCCTGGGCAACAAGAATGAAACTCTGTCTCTAAATAAATAAATACAAAACTTAGCCAGGCATGGTGATGGGCACCTGTAATCCCAGCTACTTGGGAGGCTGAGGCAGGAGAGTCATTCGAATCCTGGGGGTAGAGGTTGCAATGAGCGGAGATCGTGCCACTGCACTCCAGTCTGAGTTGGCAGAGCGAGACCATCTCAAAAACAAAAATCTTTTAAGTTCAGGGGTATATGTGCAAGGACGTGCAGGTTTGTGACACAGCTAAATGTCTGTCATGGGGTTTTGTTGTACAGATTATTTCATCACCCAAACATGAAACCTAATACCCATTAGTTATTTTTCCTGGTCCTCTCCCTCTTCCCACCTTCTGTCCTCCAGTGGGCCCCAGCATATGTCATTCCCCTCTATCTATCCGTGTGTTCTCATCATTTAGCTCCCACTTATAAGTGAGAGCATGTGATACTGGGTTTTCTGTTCCTGGGTTAGTTTGCTAAGAGGAGTGGCTTCCAGCTCCATACATGTCCCTGCAAAGGACATGATCTTGTTCTTTTTTATGGCTGTGTAGTATCCCATGGTGTCTACACAGTCTTCCATACAGTTCTCAGAAGTGAGGATGCAAGAGCCCCTATGACAGAATGCATAGGTCTTGCACACAAAATGTTGGGTCAAAGGTAAGAAATACTATACGTGAAAAGTGAAAACACATGTTCCCAGCATTGTGCCTAATTTGGACATCACGCTCAATTAAGACAAAAGAGTGGGGTGGATGGAGTAGGCATAGAGGGTGGGGGGACAGGGGGGTAGGTAAAGGGCCCATCACAGCCACTGATGTGGGAGCTAGGGACCAGGAGGTGTGACCAGTTCAACATTCTGGACCCAAGGTTTGGAAACCAGGATGAAGCCTGGCTGACTCCACTATGAGGCTGAAAAGCTGAGCACATCACACAAGGCTCGTGAAAAAGGGAAGCGTGTCCTCACTCGCCCCGCTACGTTCTTAGGTGGAAACTTGCAACAGGGTGGCCACATGGTAGAAACGGTCAGAAGCAGGCCACGTGCGGTGACTCAGTCACGCCTGTAATCCCAGCACTTTGGGAGGCCGAGGCGGGCGGATCACGAGGTCAAGAGTTCGAGACCAGCTTGAACAACATGGTGAAACCCTGTCTCTAAGAAAAATACAAAACTTAGGCCTGGCCTGGTGGCTCATGCCTGTAATCCCAGCACTTTGGGAGGCCGAGGCGGGCGGATCAGAGTTCGAGACCAGCTTGAACATGGTGAAATCCCGTCTCTACTAAAAATACAAAAAATTAGCCGGGTGCAGTGGCACGCACCTATAATCCCAGCTACTCAGGAGGCTGAGGCAGGAGAATCACTTGAAATCGGGAGGAGGAGGTTGCAATGAGCTGAGATTGTGCCACTGCACTCCAGCATGGGCAACAGAGCAAGACTCTGTCTCAAGAAAAATAATAAATTAAAAAAAAAAACTTAAAAATTATTTAAAAAGAAAAGAAACAGCCAGAGGCCCAGGGGAGCTGGGAAACAGCAGGATAGTGGCTGCTTCCTGGGTGGAGCCCTCGGTTGTACAAAAGAGTTCCAAGAAGCACTTCCTGGCCCTGGGCCTGTGCATGGCATGGCTGCGTGTGGGGACGGGCAGACAGACATTCTCACATGCCAAGGGAAGCCGAGATGGAAAAGGACTTTAGGTTGCATTAATAGAAGTATATGTGCCAAAATAGAGGAGATGACTCAAGGTTCTGCCGATCTTTGTGGCGGCTGGACCACAATGTCAGAATTTCAGCTTGGGGGGCTTGAAACCTAGTGTCCAATTTTCCTAGAATTTATCTTTACTTTTCTTCTTTTTCCCTGTGTGTTCACCTCTTAGCTCTTCAGGAATGCAATTATAACGTTTACCTCTCCTCCACCAGGCGCTCCCTGCACTGCAAGCATATCTAACTACAGTGCGATTTGCTTAGAAATTCTCAGGAGAAAATGTTGAACCAAACCAGGCACCCTCTGGGATCCTCCCCCACCAGGAGATTGCCTCAAGACGACAGTCAGTTTATAGCCTAGCTCTGTCCACTATGGCGCCCTCCAGACTACCCGACTGAGAAGACATATAAGCAAGTCAGGTGGACCCTGCACCTCCTCACCCCGCCGTCCCCTGCATGCCTTTCACACCAAGTTCCCTTTTAAAGACCCCACTTTCCTCCCCGAAAGCTGAAGCCATTCCCTTAAGTCAGGAGCCTGTACTGTTTCCCCTTAACCAAGCTCTGGAATAAAGTCACTTTCTTTCTACCAGACCCCTCTCTGTTCATTTGGATTCTGCAAGAGGCTGGACATGTGTTCGGTGATGGCCTGACTTGAGAGCCCATCTCCAACCTCCATGCTGCACAGGAAGGAAAGAATGTGACATGGACTCATTCTCAGCCCAGGACCTGGTGACAATTCAGTCTCTGGCCTTGGAGACCCTGTCTGCAGGTGCAGACAGTGCCATTAGGCTGGTAAAGGTTGGGACAGAGGGAGCCCAGGGACTGAGGGAAGAGGGACAGAAAGTCAGAGGAGGTTTGGAGAGGAGGTCCAGGTGATGGTCGAGGCCTTTGCTTGGTTTCTGCAGGAACGGTAAGCTCACTCCTTTACAGGCCATTCCCTTTTAAGCTGCTCAGTTACCTGGAAAACTTTTACAACGCAGAGCCAAACGCTTGCCTGTGGCCTTCCTGGCCCGTGGTGGCCCTTCTGGGATAAGGGTGGCAGCAGCCGTGCCCCTCCTCACTCCTTTTTGCTGCTGCAGGCTGACATGGGAAAGAGGTTGTCCATCCCGGGGTGGGGGCAGCGTCACCCCTGACTTTGGCCGAGGCCTCCCGATGGTTACCCCTGCGTGGCAGTCTTTGCATTCCCCAGAGCGGTTTCCCTGGAGGGCAAAGTGGCTTCGGTCACTCCCCGGGGATACATCTCTGTTTGGGAATGACAAGCACAAAACTCAGGCTGGTGGACCCAGGAGGGAAGGGGAGCCACTGGGGCAGGCTGAGGGCTGCTATGGCATTGACGTGGCTCTATTTCTCATGCTATTGGTGAGAACGTGGTGTTTGCGTCATTACTTTTTATACCTCATATATATATATGAGGTATAAAATATATATATACACATACATATATATATATACACACACTATATAGATTCTCTTGCAAAAAACGAAATATTTCAAAATCAATGACTTAAAAAGAAAAAATTCTACTTATAGTTTCTTAAAGGGTAAAGCTTTGATGCCTTAGCTGGGCCTCAGGGCGTCTTACCAACAGAACTGTTACCGCTTTCAGTTTTGTGGTCTCCACTCCGAAGTACTCTTTCCAGAAATCCCCAGTGTGCTCTTCACACTACTGGGAACACCCTCCCCTATCTCCACCTCGAAAACTCCTATACATCCTTCAAGACCTCACTCACTGGGCACACCTTCTGTGCAGCTTGTCTGACTCCCGCAGGCCTTTGTAGCACCCTGTAGCACACAGTACTGTAGAGTCCCATGGCAGAGATGACCCTGGCCTCAACATCAGACAAGCCTGGGTTCAGGTCCCAGCTCTGCCCCTCACAAGCTGTGTGACCCTGGGCAAGTCATTAACCTCTCTGGGCCTTAGGCACCCACCTAATACTCCTCTAGGCCACCCTCGCTGCCACCCAGGGGGGCTATCGCTCCTGTGGACACAGCCCAGCCCATCAGCCCTCAGTAGCCCCGGGAACGCTTCCTCATTGCACAGCCTTCTGGAAGGCATCTTTGGCAAATGTCAACTCTTGTTCTGCTTTCATGGCAAGCACGCCTTGGTCACATGCGGGGCTGTAGCCTGTGAGTGCAGGAAGCTGTTCCTGTGGGGCCACTGACTCCTGCCACGGAGAGGACTCGCCTGCCCTGATGCAGGGGTTACGTGTCGTCCCAGGCACTCTGCAGGTCGCCGCACCCCTCATTGCCAGTCCCTTGGACCCCAGGCGCAGGCCCACCAGCGCTCCCCTCACTGTCAACTTGTGGTCCCTCGCACTAGACCTTCCATAAGCCGGGACTGTGGCACCTTTGGCCAGGCCTGGGCTGGGTGCTGGGGGCTCAGAACTGAGTCAGGTGTGGGCCCTGCCCTTGAGAGCTCTAAGCTGGTGGGGGAGCCACACTAGGACCCCGAAATAAGAGCAGCAGACTCATGCTGTGTCAGGGGCGAGTGTCTGGCAGTCTTGGGGCCCTGGCCAGGGTGGGGATTGGGGGACAAGTTCTTGGAAACAGCCACAGAGCTGGGCCCTGGACAACAGGGAGGGCACTCCGGGCGGAGGGAACAGCCTCAGCCAAAGCCATTCTAGAGGATCACAAGGAGCATGGCTGTTGCAGCACAAGATGCTTCTGGCAGGGTTGAGTCTGGAGAGGCGGCAGCCACAAGGCTTTCATCTGCCAGGGGAAGGTGTCTGGAGCTGATCCCGAGGCTGTGGGGAGTCGACATGGAAGATCATTCCTAATTCTCATAGCGACAAGATTAGGGCTGCAGGGTACTGTTATCTCTTCTGTGCCAGGCAGTGTGCCAAGCACTTCCCATGCATGTGTAGCCTCAGTTCTCTCAGCAGCCTCAGGCGTGGGGACCACTAGTCCCTGCAACTTGCTGATGAGGAAACTGAGGCTCAGAGAGACAATATCACTAGCCCAGGACTGCATATCTAGCTAGCAGCGGAGCTTGGCCTGTGCTGCTGACCACAGGGCCACAAAGCCAGCCCCTCTCGTCCAGGGCAGTGGCCTGGGCAGGCTGGGGAGCAGCAGGCTGCCCTGCTGACGCTAGCAGCCCTGGTGAGAGAAGAGCTGAGCCTGGAACCAGGAGCAGGGCCCACAGAGTGAGAAGGGTCTGCAGCTGGCAGGCCTGGCTGGCGGGCTGGCGCCTGCAACCTAAGCGGGAAGATAACAGAGCACCTGGCAATTTGAATAACAATGAAAGCTTCCAGAATGCGAACGTCTGTGACAATAACCCTTCCTGCCAACAAAAGCAGAGGAGTCATGAGGCACAACACGCCTCATTGCAGGTGAACTGGAGACTGTGTGTTCTCCAGCAGTGGCAACAGCTTCTGTTAGTTGGCGCTGACTGTATGCACGTGGCGTGTGGGGCTGGGAGCCTTCACGTATTTTGCTTTTCCTTTTCTTTGAGACAGTCTGTCTTCTAGTCAATGGTGGGATCTCGGCTCACTGCAACCTCCGCCTCCCGAGTTCAAGCAATTCTCCTGCCTCAGCCTCTGGAGTAGTTGAGATTACAGGTGCCCACCAAGATGCCCGGCTAATTTTTGTATTTTTAGTAGAGATGGGTTTCACCATGTTGGTCAAACTCCTGACCTCAGGTGATCCACCCACCTCGGCCTCCCAAAGTACTGGGATTACAGGCGTGAGCCACTGCACCTGGCCGCCTTCACATATTTTTCTAAGGGAGTCTCACAGGGACCTGAAAGGGGGAGATGCTATTAACCCCACTTTGTAAATGCGTCCCTGCAGACAGTACAGGGACATTGAGGAGCTTATTCGAGGCAGCATGGCCATCCCAAGGAACGCTGCCTCAACATGGAGAAAGACTCTGCTGACACGACAGAGTTGAGGGTTTTGGGAGAGGGAGATGAGCCTGGATTAACTGGCTGGGCCTGATGCCATCACAGGGTCCGAAGTGAGGAAGGCAGGAGGCTCAGTCAGCGGAAGGGATGTGGCCACGGGAGCAGAGGTTGGAGAGATGTCCTTGAATCTGGAAGGGGCCACAAGCCAAGAAATGTGGGCGCCTCTGGGAACTGGAGCAGGCAAGGAAATGGACCCACCCCTGCAGCCTCCAGCAGGGCCCTGTGCTGCTGATGCCTTGCCATGAGGTGTTCATGAGTCTTCTTTCCAACTGCTGTCCTCCAGATCTGTATAAGACTAAATCTGTGTTGTTTTAAGCCACTGCATTTGTGATAGTTTATCACAGCAGCTATGGTACAGTCACACAATACCCAAGGGAGATGTGTATGTTCACCAGGAGATGTGGATGCGAAGGTTCACGCGGCTTTACTGATAATGGCTGGAAGGTGGAGACAACCCAAGTTTCCTGAAAAGGTGATGGAGAAACACAGTGTGGTGCATCCATACAATGCAATGGGCACAGATCTAGGCTGGGGCCAAGATAGGAACCTTCATCTTCTGCTTCCTGGGCAGAGTGCTCTGCCCCAGCACCTGCCTTGTCAACGCTCTGGTGGACCCGTGGGATTGCCTAGTTCTTGCATCTTCACTGAGAGGAAAACAGAGACGATGACTCCATTTTATAGTTGGGTAAAGTGAGACTCAGGGCCATGCTGCCCAGGGAGGAGCTGAAGAGACCTGAGGCCTCCTGGGGACCAGATCTTCTCAATGGTGGTTCCTTTTGGCAGCCTCTCTCCAAGCCCAGTGCAGAGCCTGGCACATGGGAGAGCTTTGTGGGAGTTTGCTGAGTAAATGACAGAGCAGGTGTGGTGTGAACTCTAGTGGCTGGACACACCTTCCCGTCCCCTGCAGACCTGTCCTCCTGGCTGGGTCCAATGTGCAGGGATTTGGGGTGGATGTGGTCACTCTCAGGGGATGTCAGTCCATGGATGCAGATGCAGCAAAGTCCCTGGAGCCCTGCCTGCCTCCCTGCTCACCCTCCGCGCTCTGAGGGATGCTCTCTGCCAGGATGGGGCACCTTGGGCAAGAGATGGGAGGCCTCTCATGTGGCCCAAGATGTTTAACCAGAGTCCTACAGGCCCCAACCTGAACTGGACCCAGAAATTCACAAGCCGTGTGACCTTCAATGAGGTCCCCAGCACACACACCAGAGACCTTAACACACACACACCAGAGCCCCCAACACATACACCAGAGACCCCAAAACACACACATCAGAGCCCCCAACACACACACACCAGAGCCCCCAACACACACACACACACCAGAGACCCCAACACACACACACCAGAGCCCCCAACACATACACCAGAGACCCCAAAACACACACACGAGACCCCAAAACACACACACCAGAGCCCCCAACACACACACACACACACACCAGAGACCCCAACACACACACCAGAGGCCCCAACACACATACCAGAGCCCTTAACACACACACCAGAGCCCCCAAAACACCAGATCCCCCAAAACACACACCAGAGACCCCAACACACACACACCAGAGACCTTAACACATACCAGAAACCCCAACACACACATCAGAGACCCCAACACACACCAGAGATCTTAACACACACCCTAGAGACCTTAACACACACACCACAGCCACCAACACACACACACACACCAGAGTGTTGACTTTTCCCTTTTGCCCTCAGTCCCATCTGTAAAATGCTGCTGCTCACAGCCCCCTGCTCTGATTCTACATTGAGGCCTGTGCTACGCAGCCCCAAGATGGCCTCCAAAGAATCCACCTCCAGCTACTCACACCCTCCTTTGGTACCAAGGGAGACCAAAGGCTGGGGACGGAGCCAAGTGGCTTGCTTGTAACAAATGGATAGAGTAGAAGTGACAGGGATGGCATGTCCCTTCCAAGGTTAGGCTCCAAAAAGACTGTGGGTTCCACCGGGCTCTGCACCTTGAAGTCTCTCTCCCAGAGCCCTCTTTTTGGGCGGTCAGCTGTCATGCCACGAGCTACCCTGTGGAGAGGCCCACCTGGTGAGCAACTGACATCCCCAGCCAACACCTGACCCCGCCACCAGCCACCTGAGTGAGCTACGAGGTGTATCCTCTCCAGCAGAGCCTTGAGATGACCACAGTCTCAGCCCATGCTTTGACTGCAGCCTCCTGAGAGATCCCGAGCCAGGAGACCCAGCGAAGCCATACCCTGACTTACACCTTTCTGACTCACAGAAAGGGTTAAATGCTTGCTGTTTTAAGCTGCTGGCTTGTGGGGTAACTTGTTACACAGCACCAGCTGGCTAATACAAGGTCTCAGGGCAGAGCTAGAGATTCGGGGAGAGGGAGGATCTTGGAGACTGTGCATCTAGACATCCCTCTACTCTATGCTCAGGGAATGAGCCTCTGACCTCTGCTTGCACACCCCAATGATGGGGAGCTCCCTGCTCACCGAGGCCAGCAAATCTGCTGTAGAGCCAGGCTGCCTGGGGAGGCCTTCCTTCTGCCTCTGCTTCCTCTTCCTCTTCCTACTGGTGCCAGCGTGGCTCTGGGGGTTCCCTGGCACCAGCCCCATCCTTCAGGGATGTGTGGGTTCCCCCAGAGTGAGCTGGTGTCTGGATCAGGCTTCTCTGCATCACAGCTTCATTCCCTTCTCTGTTTCAGGGGAGAGTTATTGGGAGGCAAGTGAGGGCTCAGGCCTGGCCTTGCCATTCAGTGCGTACCTGGCAGAGGACCCCAGGATGCACCAGTCTTCATTCAGCCTTAGCTCAAAGTCACCATCTCCACCTGCCTCAGTTATTCATCTGCTACATGGAGATTTCTGCAACATGAGATAGTGCATGTAACAACGCTTGACACACGGAAAGCACTCAAGAAATATATGTTCTGTTGAATCGGGAGAAAACATATTCAAAGTGGGGCTGCGGAGATGCTTGAGGGAATTTTTGTCTTCAGCAAAATATCTTGATGGGCCATCCAGATGGATGGGGATGTGGAGTGGATGAGGCAGTGGGGTGTGCTTGTGTTTGTTGGAGGGCTTGTGTGTGTTGGGGGGCTGTGTGTTGGGGGCTCTGGTGTGTGTGTGTGTTGGGAGGCCAAGGCACGTTGTAGGTGCTCTGGGAGAGCCTCTCCCTGGCTGTTTGACTTTGGACAGGTGCTATGGCCTCTCTGAGCCCAGGGTTCTGGCAAAATGGCAAGAAAAATGCCGCTGGTGAGGTGGCGGCACAGGGGAAATGGCCGTCCTCTGCAAACTCCCTCACACCCCAGTCAGCTCCGTGCCCCAGTCAGCTTCCCTGGTCTCCAGGAAAAACCCAAATAAAGATCCTGCTTGAAGACAATGAGAATTATTTTGTGCTTTACAGGGCGCCACATAATCTAAATAATGAAACATGGAAACTTTCTTTCCTTCAGGAAGAAGCTGGCAGGCATCCCAGCTATGAAAAAGGCAGGCGGTGGGGTGGGGATGACAAAGCTATTTGATGCCAGCTATGCCCAGTGGCTCCTGGCAGACAGGACGGTGCCCGGTGTGTTGTTGGAGCCCACGGATTGTACCTGGGATGGGGATGTGGGCATGGCAGGCAGGGGACATTGCGGGAGCGACAGGCTGAGGGCAGGGCACGCAGCTCACATCTGAGGCCAGGTCCCACGCCCCTTGCCTGGCCTGATCCTCTTGCAGCTTCCAGACCCCATTCGCCCTGGGGTTCCTCCTGCCATGGGTGGGGGCTGCTCCTCCCCAGGCCCATTGCAGTGGTCTCTCGGGGCATCTCAAACTCAAGACACTCCATGCTGCTGAGCCCAAAGCCATGTCTGCCCCAAGGTCCCCATCTTGGAAAATCTCCCAGGCTGCTCAGCCCAGGGTCCCAGACATCTTCCTTGGACCCCCACCTCCTTCTCAGACCCCCACCCCAGACCCTGGCCAATCCCACGGACTCCACTCCCTGGTGCTGGCCCCTCCCCACCATGACCCTCGGCCAAGTCGCAGACATGGCTGCAGCTCGTGGGACAGTGGCAGCCTCTCTGGCGGACTCCCAGCTCCCTTCCCAAAGGCAAATGCACCCTGCCACTCTCCTCGAGGGCACCCTGTCCCTGGACCGAGAAGCCCACACCTCACCTGTGGCCCTGCACAGTCAGACCTCCTGGCTTCTCCCACCCATCCCCTCCCACATTCTTTCCTCCCACGCACTCGTGCCACCTGACCGCCCTTCTGATGGATGGATACACGGCTGTCTCTGCCTCAGTGCCTCTGCACATGCTATTTCCAGTGGCTGGACTACTCCCCACTTCCTCCCCTAGTCTCTTCCAACTCTGACAGGCTCATTCCTTTCCATCCTACAGATCCCTGCTGCCCAGAGAGACAGGGCCAGGCCATAGAAGGCTGTGGATGCCCAGCTGAGGGACTGTCCTTATCCTGCAGGCCCTCTGGGAGTCTCCGAAGGGCTGGGAGCCTCTGCAGAGACAGGGCCAGAGGCTGCCCTGGCTTTGGGAGTGGGGTCAACAGGCAGCTGTGTCAGTTTTGGGGGCTTCCATTATTTACGCCCCGCTTGTAGCCTTCCTTCCTATCAGTTTACCCTCCTGACGTTCGGACACTTCTCGGGGAACTTAGGTCCTTTATACATCCCCATGGTAAAGGTTAATTTTTAATGCTGCTTTGGTAAATATTTGATGCCACTGCTTTAATGGGAGGATGCATTAGACATTAAATGCCACAAAGTGCTCTGAGATGCTGTCCTTTTCATCGGCAACCTGTCCATAACTCCTCCTGCCTCCCGTGCTATGAAAATAAAGACTCTTTCTTCTTTGCCTCCTGCTATGAATTTTTCAAAGCATTTTTCAAATCCATTCTCGCCCTGATCAGTGCTTCCATTAGCCAGATAGAAGGTCAAAGAGGTTTTATGCTGAAAGATGACTTAGAAGCCTCAGTCCCTTCCCTCATCTTACACAAGGGGAAAGTGAGGCCAAGGAGGGACACGGCCTGCCCGAGGCTAAACAGCAAGTCTGTGGGTGAGGGAGCGGAACGAGATGCCAGGACTCCCAGCCCAGGGCTCTGCTCTGGCACTGGTACCCCCCAGAAGACTCAGAAGAGTCCTGCCCTCACCTAGTCCAGTGGAAACAGGCCACGGGGCTCTCTGACTGTGTGAAAGTGGGCGGCAGGGAGAGTGGTGTTTTAGAGGATGTGAGAGGCCTTGGGAAGGAGCGTGACCTCAGCGAGGTTTTGAGGAATGAGTAGGAGCTCGCCAAGGGGCTGGGGTGGGGAAACCAGTGAGGTGAATGGGTGTGGGTAAGCACCTGGGGGAAGGGATGGGGACTGATTCACTCTGTATCCCCAGTCCTGGACTGGGGCCCAGACTTGGCCCATGCTTTTTGATCCTTGTGAAATGAATGTGTCCTTTGCCTCCAGAGCTGTGTGCACTGTGGCCTTGACCATCGGCTCCTGGTCCCACAGGCCCTCGTGCCCTTGCATCTCCGTGCTTCCTTCAGCCGGGGCTCTGACCTGACCAGCTTCCATGCACTCTGCACTCCTGGCCCGTCCCTGGTGCTGGGGCTGCTTCCCTGACGTCCTTTCTACTGCCCAGGACAGTAAACATACCCCAGTCAGCTCCATGCCCCAGTCAGCACCATGCACACCATGCCACACAGACCCTCACAATATATACACACACACCACACCACACACCCACAATACACATACACACCCCATGCCACACACGATGCTGCACACCCACAATATATACATACACACACCGTGCCACACAGACCCACACAATATCACATACACACCATGCCAGACCCTCACAACATGTACACACCACACCACAGACACCCACAATACACATACACACACACCCCATGCCACACACAATGCCACAGACATCCACAATATATACACACACCATGTCACACAGATGCCGTGTATACATACACACACACCATGCCACACAGACCCACACAATATACACACACGCCATGCCAAACACTACACACACTACCATGGCACAGATACCACACCACACACACACACACGCCACACAGACCCACACAATATATACACACCATGCCACAGACACCACACACGTCACAGACACACAATATATATACACACAACACACACACACACACACACACACGCCACACAGACATCACACAATGCACATACCACACACCATGCCACATGGACTCCTACTCACCTGTGACCTGTCCTAGCCCCTCAGGACCCACCTCTGCCCTCTCTGCCTTTCCGCTGGTGCTGGTGTCCCATGGTGGTAACAATGCACGCCCCTGTGCCCAACCCCGCCCCTGTGCCCAGCCCAGCCCCTCCAGTGCTGTCCTTCCTGGTCAGCAGCTACATCACATGTCTCTTGGATCAGACCCTCAAGCTGTCCTCATCCTTAGTGTGCCCCTCCAACATCCAATTCCTTTGTGGGTCCTGCCTGCACTACCTCCAAAATACTGCCGTGTGTCCCCCCAACCACTGCCTGGGGCACAGTGATGGCCTCCCCCCAGGCCTCCCTGCCTCCATTCCTGCTGGTTGGCTGCTGTCAGCTGGGTGGCAGTGGCCTCTCGCCAAAACCCCCACCAGACCAAGTCCCCCCGCTTCACTGGCTCCATGTTTCCCTTAAACAAATGGAACCACTCTCTCCCATCTTAACCACCCTGCGGACTTGAGTCCCAAATCTCCCTCCCTCTTGGATGCCATCAATGGTGAGATGTCCCATGGATTGAATCATGGCTTTGGGAAGGAGGTAAGCGACACTCCAGGAAGTGTACACATTGATCGGGGGACATATCTGGGCTTGAGGCCCTGCAGGGTGACAAGGACATGTCCCTTAGAAACATAAGTGACACCAGTACCAGTCAGAGTCCAGGCAGGGACACAGCAGCCGTGGCTGTCATGGAATAGGGCATTTATGAGAGGGACTTGACTTTCCACACTTGTGGGAGGAGCTGGGCAGTGAAGGTCCAGGAGGGACCTTGGAGGCTTAGAGAAGGGACGCTCGGCAGTGCTGGGCAGGGAGAGAACGGGGTCAGCTCGCGGGGACGCTGAAGCCAGGCCCATCCTGCCTCCATGAGACCACAAGGAGGGTCACAGGGTCTGCCAGCCTAGGGTGGGTGGTCGGGAAGGAGAGCCAGACACAGACGGAAAACCCGAGGACACTGGGGGCCCCGGGGCAGCCCCGCAGCTGTGCGTCCCTGGCTCTGCCCAGCGAGACCACCAGCACCAGTGACTGCTGCTTCCACCTCCCAAGTCTCAGACAGCTCAAGCCAGCTCACCGGGAAGCAGACCCTGGGATACAAAGACCCCAGAGCGAGCAGGCTGGCAACAGAACAAGCTAGCACAGTAGCTCCTTTTTGTCTGGCTACAGAAGCTGTGAATAAGCCCTGAGCAACCTCAAACGAGGGGTAGGCGAAGGAGGCACACTTAGCAGGGACCTCTTTCCCCACTCAGAGTAGATAAAGAGGATAGACTTTGGGGGTTCTTCCTATGAGCGGGGTGCTGAGTTAGGCCCTCCCCACATCCCCTCTGATTTCATCCCTACGATCCCCTTGCCAGGTGGAGCTCATTTACTCCCTGTGCCTACATCCACATGGCAACCCAGAGAGGTGATGCAACTTGCCCAAGGACACACAGCTGGGCAGCACAGAGTCTGGTCCAAGCTCAGCCCGGGCAGCCCCAGAGCCCATTGTTCCCGCCTGGCCTCACCTGCAGCACCCAGCTATTCCTGAAGCCATAGGCCCCAGCACACAGGCTGTGATAGACTCACTCCCAGAGCTCACAGCTGAAGCGATCAGGTGACAAGTCCCCCTCTCCCCCAGCACCCTCTGGGGCACCTGAGAAGCTACAGGAAGTCCGAGCTGGAGCGTGCTTAGGAGGAGCAGGGAGCAAGCATCCTCTAGCCCATGGGCGAGCGTTGGTTTCCATCATTTTGACAGGAGCCGAAATGCCCATGTTGGGAGACATTTGCAGCGCCAACAACCATCTATCCTTGGAAGGAAATATTTCAGCAGTTAAGACCAGGGTTTTAATAGCAGGGGAAATAAAGTCGAATCCATGGTCCTCCCTGACTCAGGCCAATGGAGATAAATTCCTTCTCCACTCGCCCTGCCCTGCAGCGCCTGGTCTGGGAGCCAGCCCTATTAAGGGCCCCTGAACTAAATTGCTTTTTTGGGAACATGACTGCCACTGGCCCAACCACACTTCTCTCTGCAGGGTGATCTCGCTCCTTCCATATTACTCTTGCTGCAGCCGGGAGGGTGATTATGTGGAATTCCCGTCAAATCAACATAAAGGAGTATCCTCCGAGCTGGAGGCGTATTCACGAGCCCCCAGATTTGCCTGGGCCTTTGTGGAAGTGTCTTTTTGTTAATTACTCACGCAAGCTGGCATCTTTGTTTGCACAGTAGTTACTGCGTTAGGGCATTTTAATTAAGCTTCCAAACTAAAGATTCCAAACTGGCTGGCTAGAGCCGTGCGGGTCTCTCCTGGGGCAGGATTATAGGAGCCACCTCCGAGGAGGGGGGCTTGTAAGATGCCCGTTGCAGGCAGCACATCCCCAGAAACAGGTGTGCCATGTTGCCAAGCTCCTAATGGGAGCAGTTTCCTTTCTCCCAACAGCTGCACCCTGGGCCCAGAGACACAAAATCTCCATCTGAACTCCAAATAGCTGTGTTAGGTCTAGTGCATTCTAGAAGTGCGTCTTCAAAATGACTTTTCCAAAAACCTTCCCTAAGGAATATTCACCCTTTGGCTGAAGACATTGATTTTTCCAAGCAAAGCCAGGGCAGGGTCAGAATGGATTTTCCACACATCACTGGACAGAGTTCCTTAAGGGCAGGGGCCTGGCCTTTTTTGTCTTTCTGTTCCCAGCACTTAACATGGGGCATGGCCTGCGGCCAGCCCTCAATAAATGCTTGCTGAATACATGAGTAAATTAATCTCGTCTGGGCTGTATCCATACAACGAACAAGGATTGTTCCAGAGAAAGAGGAGGACAGGGTTGGAGGCTTTGCAAAGAGGATGCCCAAGACGTTTCCTTGGTGGCACTAAAGACCCAGATGTGTGGCACAGAGGTCACACCAGTCTTTCTGCCTCCTCACCTGCCCTGCTTCCTTTGCCTGGGAAAGGGCCAGGAGCTGCAAAGGACCGATGAATTGGCCTCCTGGGACCAGCTTGCCTCTTGCCCTGGCTATCATTGCCCTGGGTGCCTGTCTGTGGGTGTCCCTGGAAACACTAGGTCACTGTTTTCATGTGCACTTAAGAAACACATTGGCTGTGGTGGCACATGCCCGTAGTCCCAGCTACCCAGGAGGCTAATTCAGTAGAATTGCTTGAACCCTGGAGGCGGAGGTTGCAGTGAGCTGAGATAGCACCACTGCACTCCAGCCTGGGCAACACAGCAAGGCTCTTGTCTCCAAAAAAAAAAAAAAGACATTGGCTTCCCACAGCAATGTTCACAGACCACTGGAGCAAGCGAGATTATGTGAGGAGGTAAATATACTAGCATTTGAACCGTTATGCGCAGGGGCAAGCTGGTAAACATTTAACAACCTATTCTCCAGGGAGAGAAAAAGCCTGATTTGTAACACATGCTGTCAATTTCCCGAGTGTAAATACTGGTGCTGTCGCTGAATCAAAGACAGAAAGAGATACAAGTAGCCACCACTTGATAGATTTCCACCATGCAGACACAACAGATGCAAATAACCTCGCCAGCACAGATGACTGTAAATGTAGCAAAAGAACCAGGAAGTGATACATTTTGAGTATGTATTACCTGTGTGTTTAACACAAGGTATTTAATTGCATGTTTATATAATTTGCAATAGTGGCTGTGTTTAACAACAGGCTACCATAATTCCTACAACTTGAACTCTCTTGAGCCAGTGTGATGTAGCCCCATCTCATACTAGATATGTTTACTTGCTTGTTTTAAGGCGAATTAGGAAAAATACAACTCTTAAACCAGCGACGGTATTGCTTAGAGCAAATCTGAGTTTTCTACAAATACGACTTGATTTCAAGTCAATTAAAAATGTATTAAGTAAACAGAATGAGGGACGTACACAGACCAAGAACACCAAGGAACTGAAACGTGGGGGATAAATGTTGCTTTATGAAAATGGTTTCAAACCTCAACTGTCTTGGGGGTGCAGTAAAATAAATGAGCAACTCACAAGAGAGGAAATACAATTAATTAACAAATGAAAGGAAAGGTGTTTTATCTCAAAAACCACCAAAGAAATGCAAACAGGCTGGGCGCCGTGGCTTATGTCCGTAGTTCTAGCACTTCGGGAGGCTGAGGCAGATGGATCGCTTGAGGTCAGGAGTTCGAGACCAGCCTGGCTGACACAGTGAACCTCCCCCCGCCCGCCGCCACCCACCCTGTCTCCATTAAAAATACAACGATTAGCCGGGCGTGGTGGTGGGTTTCTATAATCCCAGCTACTCGGGAAGCCAAGGCAGGAGAATCACTTGAACCTGGGAGGTGGAGGGAGGCTGCAGTGAGCCAAGATCGCACCACTGCACTCCAGCCTGGGCGATAGAATGAGACTCCATCTCAAGAAATGCAAACTGTATAGAAATGGGGGCACCCCATGCTGGAGAGGGAGCCCCGAATCCAGTAACCTCAAAAGCTGCCTTGCCACACCAGCCCTTTGGGAATGAGGCTGGCGCTGGAATCGAGACCCATAAAACTGTCACTCCCCTAGACTCAGGAATCTCCCTGCCTGGCATCTATCCGGAGGAAATCATTCCAGAAAGGGAAAGGCCACAAACTCACAAAGGTGTCTGCTGTTTTCTGGAGTATGTCTCCTCCTCCTGCCCCCAGGAGAGCTGGGATTGGTGTTATTTGTCATCGTATTAATAAAAACATTACATGCTGTATAAACGCCCCACGGTAGGGAAATGACTGCATGAATCCCACACGTGGAATCTGAACAACTGTGTGGCCGCTGAAATGGTATTTAGAAAGGTCAGGTAAAATCACAGAGTCATTGCTGATTCAACAGAAGAATAAAATCAGAAGGCACACCATTATTAGAGACGCGCAAAAGCAGGTGTGCATTAGAAGGGAGGAAAATGCAAAGCAGTTATAGCTGTGAGTGAGTGGGAACCCGAGCGGCTTTTTTTCCCCCTATTTTTTGACTCTTCAAATACTAGTCGCAACATTAATCACAGTTAGCATTTCCTGAGGCACATGCCACAGACCAGGCTTTGTTCCAGTCCTAACAATCATTTCACAACCTAAGGCCACTTGTGTCCATTGTACTGGTGGGAACACTGAGGCTCAGGGGAGCTAGTGGCTTACCTGCAGTTGCCCACTGGCCCATAGACAGGATCTGAACTCAGCTCTGATTCGAAGCTATGCAGTTCACCCCTCTGCGGGTTTGCTAGAGTAGAGCTAGGAGGTTTCGAAGTGAACTTGTATTAGAAACTAGGCGTGGGTGTTGCGTTTTTACCGTCTGTTCCGCCGGGCCCTCCTCTGGTGGGGAGTGGTTTGCAGAGGAGGGTGGGGAGCTGCCAGGTGGAAGAGATGAGTACACCTGCCGCCTCCGGAAAGATTCCCAGGGCTGGGAAAGACCTTCACAAATGGTGCAGGGGAAAAGACGAACCCCGAAAGCAAACAAAACCAACCACGCACCCCAACCGAGCACACACCAAGCTGGCACCATCGCCTCGTTTAAACCCCTGCCTGGCAGCCCGCGAAGGGGCCGATGGCGGATCAGAAGCCAGGCTGAGTTTCGGGAGGCTCCTGGGCCCACATCAGACAGGATTTGTTTCACTGACACCTGCAGGCCAGATCTCAGGTGCTTTGGGGGATCCCTGAGGTCCTGCCCTGGGGATGGGTGAGACCTGCCTTGCACAGAGAACCCACAACCACAGGGCAGCTATGCAGCCAGCACGGGGCGGCATCATCTCAGTGTTAGCTCTCACAGGGAGTGGAGTAAAGGCAGAGACGTTGCTCTTCCCAGTACAAGGATGTGGGCTTTGGAGTCCACCAGACCTGGGTTCCAATTCTGGCTCAGCTGCCGTGCAGTTCCCAGGAATCTCTCTCGGAGCCTTGGTGTCTCCTTCACAAAACGAGGCTCGGGATGGCCAAGCTGCAGTGCAGCTGGGGAGGCTAAATGGCACAATTGGTTGCAGCTGCTTAGCTCAGTAAGTCCTCAATACATGGGAGCTATGGTTACTAACAATAATAAAGCAGTTCACTGATTTGACAGTGTCTAGGTGCCTTCCGTGCACAAGGCATGGGGCAGGAGGATTCATTCATGCAACATGGATGTATTGAGCACCTACTATGTGCCAGGCCCTGTTCTATGTGTTGGGGTCACAGCTGAGCACAAGAAACACCAATCCTAACTCTCCTGGGTTTTCCATCCAGCGGAGGAGACAGGCACAAAGCCACAAAGCCACAAAGCCAACGTGATGTCAGGCGGCAATGCACACGATGAAGACAGTTAAAGAGGACAAAGGGACAGAGTGATTGGCGGAGGTGGCTGCTTCTATTTTGTAAACCTTGGCCAGGGAAGGCCCCTCTGATTGGGTGACTCTGAGCAGGGGCTGTGGAAGGGAGGAGTGAGCCCTGCTGGTGTCTGGGAGGGGAGAGGTCTGGGTGGAGGGAACAGCAGGTGTGGCTACAGCAAATGCCAGTGTGGGGAGGTGAGGACAGAGGGACAGTGGGGTGGGGTGGGGTCAGATCACGTTGTTGGCCAAGGAAAGCATTTTGGTTCCTAAGTGTGAAGGAGGCCATCAGTGGGTCTTCACTTAATGTTTTTAAAAGATCACCCTGCTGCTGTCCGGGACAAAGGCTGATATCAGGGAGACATGCGGAGGCGGCTGCCTCCCTCCTGGCCAGAGAAGACAGACAAGGAGGGCTGATCTCAGTGGAGGGTTGGGTGTGGGGGCGGATTCTGGCTTCATTTTCAAGGTATTGCTGATGGAACACGTGAAGCGGGAAAGAAAGGGGGGAGCCAAGGAGATGCTGGGAGGCAGCGGGGACATGGATGTGCTGGTCCCGCACATCTACGGGACATCCAAGAGCTGCCCTTAAGTACGCAGGCTCTGCGATGACAGCAGATCTGGATTCAGGGGAGAGAGACCAGGGAGAAAGACCGGAAGGTGGACAGGATTGGAGCTGTGGGTCCGGGTGGGGTCCCCAGGGGATGGGTGGAGATGAGAGAGAAGTTAAAGGGAGAAGCCCTTGGATCTAAGATCGGGGAGATAAGGTTGGAGCTGCAAAGAGGAGCAAGAAGGGCAGCCATGAGGGGCCAGGATCCAGGACCCTGCGGTGCAGAAGACCTGGGGCTCCCCGGTTCCCCTCAGTCTCTCCCTCCTCTGAGGCTATGCCTACGCTGCTCTCTCTGCTGGGATCCCCTTTCCCCACTTCTGCGAACTCCTATTCATCCACTGAAACCCTTTCTTTGTGTTAGCTGCTCCTCCCCCTGGCTGACCAGTGCTTAGTCTGGTGGACTGTGAATCCTGGGACATCTGAGCACTGTTTTGGACACAGCCGTGAACAGTGGGGAAGGCTCCTGGGAGAGGATCCCAGCATTTGCAGAGCAGCTGCTCCATGCCAGGGCCTTTCCGTGTTTCCTCTCATTTAAGCAGACAAAACCTGAGAGGCCACTTCTGTCACCCACTGTCCTGGTAAGGAGGGGTAAGCTACCTGCTGGAGGCCCTCCAGGTACCTCAAAACAGGGGAGCTGGGATTTGAATCCAGTTCTGTTTGCCTCCAAGAGCCTTTGCTCCTAACTCAACTACTCTGCCTCCAAACAAAACAAATCAAAAAAGCTTCATGGCAGGTGGGGCTATTCAAACAGAGGCCAGCTTCCTGGAGGGTGAGTGAGTGCTGGATCATTGGGCCATGTGTGGAGGGAATCCCTGTGGAGGTTCCAGGGAGTGCTGGAGAGCTGGAAAGCCTCTCTTCCTGGAGGCTGAAGGACCCTGGGCATGAGACAGAGGCATGCTCACAGAGGCTAAAAGAGAACCATTTCAGGGTAGGAAATTAGAAATCCCCATGGCCTGAGGCAGAAGTGGGTCACTGAATTATGGGCCATTGTCTCCTTGGACAATTAGCACAGCCATTGCAGTGGTGGTTATCACACGGGAGGCTTGACGGGACATAATGTTGAATTAAAAACCCAAGACACACCATTTTATGTGCAGGATGACAACACTGCTCTGATGACCGGCCAGGCTGGAGGATGCGGAGCCCCGCGGATGGTGATGAGGTCACTTGGTTCCCACACTGGCAGTGTCCTTGTGATGGTTAATACCGAGTGTCAACTTGATTGGATTGACGGCTGCAAAGTATTGATCCCGGGTGTGTCTGTGAGGTGTTGCCAAAGGGGGTTTACATCTGAATCAGTGGGCTGGGGAAGGCAGACCCACCCTTCATCCGGGTGGACACCATCTAATCAGCTGCCAGCGTGGCCTGAATATAAAGCAGGCAGAAAAATGTGAAAAGGTGAGACTGGCCTAGCCTCCCAGCCTCCATCCTTCTGTGCTGGATGCTTCCTGCCCTTGAACATCAGACTCCAACCAAGTTCTTCAGCTTTAGGACTCAGACTGGCTTCCTTGCTGCTCAGCACGCAGACAGCCTACTGTGGAACTTTGTGATCGTTTGAATTACTACTACTTAATAAACTCCCCTTTACATAGCTCCTATTAGTTCGGTGCCTCTAGAGAACCCTGACTAATGCAGTCCTCCAGCAAGCAGGGGCACCTTTATGGTGGAAAATGAAGCAGAAAAACAGAGGAAACTGTGACTATCCCTTGGGGGAGTGCTGAGTAGGAGGAGGTAGGTAATAAGGCAGGGAAATAAAGAAAGCAACAGGACCGCAGCCCCCAGGGACAGCCTGTGCACTGGCTCAGGGAGGTCGGGCCTCTCCATGGATTTTAATACCCCCCCTGAACTTTTGGGGGTGCAGAAAGGGGTCAAGGAGTTGTGTTCCCCAGGAGAAGAGGTGAGGAGAAACTCTGCAGCTGCCACAGGGGTCCGGGTGCACCTCAGGGGCCTCCATGGGTCGTGGTGATGTGGATCCTAGCTGGGCCACAGTCAGCCATGTCTAGGACGCAGCGGGAGGAGCAGCATAGGCCTCAGCTTAAGGAGGGTTCCTAGAGTCTGGGACTGTAGCCTGCACTCCGGGGAGTCTGCACAGTTGGGCACCAGGGCGTGAGCAGGAGGAGGAGATTCCCTGCAGTCCCACTGTGTACCCTCAGTACCTCTCATCACCATCACCGTCCAGGGCAGGCACTGAGACTCAGAGAGGGCCGGCAACTTGTCCGAGGACACACAGCAGGTGGAGTCACTGGTTCTGAGCCTTTCTGTCACCCCCCGCCTGCTGCCCATGGTACCCACCACCGCGGAGTGACACTGATGAATGGACATCCTCCAGGGTTTCAGCCAAGCTGTCCAAACAAATGGAAAGCAGCCTAGAGAGCCAGTAAAGGAGGGAACATGTGCCCTCTCGGGCCCCAATTGGGAAAAGACAGGAACTGGAGGGAACAGCCCAGTTTCCTGGTCCAGCTGGAACCCCCAAGGAGCTGCAACTCTGTCCCCACTCAGGACATCAACTGTCTTCTGAATTCCAATCACGGAAGCCTCCTTGGTATTTGACGTTACACCAAGGAAAGAAGATATTTGGTCATCTCCCTTTTCAGTCTCCTCATTTTCTGGAATTTCTTGCTGTTGGCTGGCACCCTCCCTGCAGAAACCACACACCAAGGACTCTGGCTGCAGAGCTGGGAAGAAAACGATGCTTGAGTTTCAGCAGGAGAAGGTTCTGGGGTTGGGTGAACTCTAGGACCTCACAGGGGAGGATGAATGAGTTTTGCAAAGAGCTTGAGGGGTTCTAGGTGCAGGAGAGTGAGGTGAGAAAAGGTGGTACTGGGGCTTTGCTGATAGGCAGAGGCCAATGGATGGAGAGGAACTCTGGACATCTCCCCATCCCTGCTGGGCTCCCTTCTCTCCAGGTGGCCTGAGGTCCCCAGGGCCCAGGGTGATGGAGCCAATGCTGTAGAGGCACTCAGGCTCTAATGACCACTCTGCCCTGTCCCTGCATGCCCCACAGGCAGCATCAGCCTCTCCCAGGAACTTGCTATAAATACAGAATCCCAGGCCTACCCCATCATTAGGCATCAGATTTTGCAAACCCAACAAGACCTAGGGGATTTGGATGCCCCTTAAGATCTGAGATGCACACATAATCCCCTTGAGCCAAGCTGGGAATTTTTCCCTGAACTCTGACAGCCTGGAAGGGCTTTGGGGCTGGGAGGGCTGGAGCTGGGCAGCCTCCTCTCCTCAGGTCACTCCTCATCCCCCATCTCCACCCAAGCCCCTAGACCTCAGGGTGGGTTTTAAAGGATGAATAGAAGTTCCCCAGGGAGGTGTGGGACAGAGCACACTGTGAAGAGAATTGAGTCAAAAGCAAGGAGGTATGAATCAGCGAGGGATTTGAGGGGTCAAGGCTGGGGTGGAAGGCATGGGCAGTGAGGTGGGGGCAGGCTCTGCGATAGGCCAGGTGGCAGTCGGCTCAGGATCTGACATGGGCTGGGGAAACCCTGGCTGAAACCCATGGATCTACTGTGTGGCCTTGGGCAAGTCACTGACCCTCCCTGGGCTCAAGTTCACTCATCCATACAAGGTGATGATGCGTCCTGCTGAGCCCAGTCCTCAGGGTGGGAGTTACAAGAGTCCATGGAAATACCAAGGGGGGCAGTGTCTAAAGTCAAGCACTAAGCATGGTTCCCAGCACTCTCTGCTGGGCCCTGCAGCTCTTACAGGGTGGTGAACAGTAGCCTGAGGCTTCAGGAGGGGGCCACTCAGGTCGGGAGGCAGGGTCAGGCCACCAAGGGCTGGGGAGCAGGCTCGGAGGCAGCTGAGGCCCTCTCTCAGAAATGGGAATGTGGATAGGTTGGGGAGGGAGGGAGGTGAGGACAATGGGGAGTGGAGCTGGGGGTCCCAGGAAGGTGTTGGCCCCTTATCAGGTCCTCACAACTACACTGCGAGGCCAGGCTTGCCCAATTTACAGATGGGGACACTGAGGCTCAGGCTGAGGAGGCTTGGGCAGGCAGGTTGTGTGGTGCTGGTGGGGCCAGGTGGTTGTGTCTGACTGGGAGCTGCTGCCTGTGCCCCGGATTTGAGACAGCAACAATAATGACCATCACGACCATGATAGCGGCACCTCCCAGGACCCCGCCCACAGCCACAGTGATGATGACAGCACAGCATGTGGCAGGAATGTGGCAACGTTCTCCGCCCAGCTTAACCCCGGGGACATAGCAGCTCCTCTCATTGGCCCCTCCACTGCTTGCTCCTTTAGCCTGAGGTGGGTCCTGGTGGTGCAGAAGTGAGACCTGGGCTGTCAGTGTGAGGGGACCAATGCCCACCACCTGAGGAGAGAGAGGGCTCAGCCCAGACCCTGTCCCAGACCCCCAGTGCTGATGCTCCTGCTGCATCCCTTGCACGGGATTTGCTGACCAGCTAATATGTGCTGGGGCCCTGAGTCGGGCTGCAGTTCTGGCCGTGGGAGCTGCACACCATTGCACAACTGACAAGGGCGGGGAGTCTGGCAGGTGGACGAAAGTCCAGAGAGTGAGGTCAGGTCAGGGACTGGTGGGAGGGCCCGGTCAGGCTGAATACAGGTGGGAGTGTGCGAGCATGTGTGAGTGTGTGTGTGTGTGTGTGTGTGTGTAGGGGGTAGTGCTGCCTCCTGCCATGCTGTTAACTGAGTGTGCAACTGTGCAAGGAGGGCCAAGGTGCTTAGAGAGGCTCTCTACGCCTGGGAGGAAAACCCAGGACCCCCGCGGTGCGAAGGAGACACTGTTAGATGAAGAAGGCACCTTGTCGCAGGTGCTGTGTCCCTGGGGTGCCTGCTGGGTCATACTGGGCTCCGGGCCCTCAGCGGTTGTCCTGACTACTTTCAGGAGGAAATGATGGGCAGAGTCTTGGGGTCACCAGAGAAGACAGTCCAGAGAATCTGAGCAAGAAACTTCACAGTCTGAGTTCATTATCTACTAAGTGGAGGGAAAGCCCCGCTTCCCTGTGAAATTAAACGAAGGCGGCTGAGCTTTGTGACCGTTGCACCCCTCTCGACGCTCCTGCTGGCTTCTAACTCAGTTATAAATCCCACAGGCGGGGAACGGCACAACGCCCCACCTGCCTGGCCATGCGATTCGGCAGCACCTGGCGTTTGCCGGGCCAGCTGGCAGGAAAATCACATTTCTAGCGATTGATGGAGTGCGTGTCTGTGGGGACCAAGATGCGAGGACTGCGTGGGGCTGAGCCACTGCCGCCAGACCCTTCAATACTGCTGTGTGGTGGCCTGGGGGCTGCCTCGGGCCCCTCACCCACCAAACCCAAGGGGTTTCTGAGAGGGGAGGCTGCGCTGGCCTCATCTGGGGAGCCGAGGGCCTTTAGGCTGGACCCAGCAGTCGCCCAGCTTACTCCTCTGCCCCAGCTCTGGGATCTGCTCCCCACCAACCACGGGCCCTCCCGCTGCAGAGCACCCATCAGAACCACTGCGGCAGCCAGGGTGGGAGCCAGAGGCAGGGAACTCCTGGGCACTGAGGCAGTCCTGGCTCCCAGCACAGCTGCCCCTTGCCTCCACCTCCTCTGGCATCGCCTGCCTGCCCTGTCCTGGCATTGCCTTGGCCTCCTGCCTGCCTCTGTCCCCCCTGAGGTGGTCCTTGACCCACTGCTTGGGTCCCACTAAGCCTCCCCAGAAGTGGCTGAGCCTCATTAGGAGACTCCAGGAGCTCAGGGGATGAGGGTGTGCCTGCAGCTGTCTTCCTCCTGCCGCCCCTGCACGGGGGACCCCGAGGAGCTGGAGAAGCTGGAGTCATTCGCAGGAGAAAGAGCTGGGGTGGGCAGGGGAGACAGAGAGAGAAGCCACAGAGGCTGGGCTCACAGGAGACTTCTGGAGGTGAAAGCAGAAGCGAAGAGAGATTTTGGGGAGCAGCGGCACTCAGCAGGAGGCTCCTGAGAGGGCTGTGAGGGGAAGAGAAGCCTTTCCAGGGGCTGATGAGCATTCAAGAACCTCCCTGGCCCACACTCCTTGCCTGGACATTCTCCAGTGTGACTGAGAAGAGCCGCAGAGAGCGCTTGTAATGCCTGTTTGGGTGCCAAGCAGTGTTCCATTGACTGGGACACCACATGGAGGCTGGGCCGCCTGGGGCCAGGGACCTCATCTGGTTACAGTCAGAGCTATAATGCTGGAGACGTCCTGGGTCACACAGCCGGGAGGACCCTGGAGTGGCAGAAAAGGAGGCTCCTGCCTGATCTCCAGATCAAACCCCCTCTCACTTTGGTTCCTCAATTGGTAAAACTGAAGCCCAAAAAGGAAGCTCCTCATGCAGAGTCATGCTGTGTGTCAAAGAGCACAGCAGGAGTGGGACAGTGCCTGTGAATCCAGCCAGCGACTGGTTATTCCCTTATCCTGCACCACACCCTTGTGGGTTCTCACAACCCCTTTTCACACTCACATGGTGATGGGAACACCCTCCTGAGCTTGCACTCAGGACAGTCAGGAAAGACGAGGAGCCTCTGAGCTCCAAAAGGAAATGTGTCCCACCTGGACTTGGAGCTCAGCCGCCCACTCAGGCTCCGTGCAATCCCTGCAGGCTTGGCAAGCTCTCTGCATCCTGATGGCACAGCACAGTGCCTGGCACACAGCAGGTGCACAATGTGTGCTTGCTGGTGACAAGCAATATGGAACAGGGGTAGGGTGGGAACCGCTGCTGAGACAGGCAAACGTGTTCTGGGCAGTATGAGATGGGGGAGCTGTTAGCAGCAAGCACAGTGACACAGGAAATGGAGGACCTTGAGGCTGAGGCAGGAAAACAGCCCCCAGGTGCTGAGTGCAGGGCACTCACGACATCCACCATCCTCTTGGCAAGTGTTCGGGGAGGTGTGAGCTATTTATTCCAAATGCACGTGCACGCAAAAGGTGTGGGAGTGGGGGAGGGCCACCGTTTTAAACAGAAGATTCTCAGCTATCAAAAAGCTTGGCTCTTACAGACATTTTCCAGTGCCTCCCCAGCTGTGCTGTCTACAAGCATCACCCTCAGAGATGCCTGGTCAGTAGGCTCTGGGTCTTCAGTTTGGCAAACCCTCGAGATGTGTCTGTTTCAAGGGGTCCACGTTTCAGAACATCCCACTACTGGGTCCTGCCAACAGACATTTTATTGTCTGTAGCTCTCTGGAGTCCCCACTGCTCAAGGGTGGAGGCTGGCTTCTTCTCTACCCATCACCTCCACATTCCTCAGAGCCTGGCACAGACCCCTGCCCCAGGACCCACTCAGCCAGCATTTGTCAAACGGAGCCACACAGGCTGTGTCTTTGTCTCCTGTGTGATGGATGGTGTCATTACTCGATCGATAAGCACAAGCTGATTTATGCATATCTTATTAATTATTTAAGGCACACTCATGATTGAAAAGGTCACTACCTGCTAGCTACGTGAACGATCACTAACTCGCTTGGTTGCTGCCTCCAAAGAGGAGGCAGCAAGGGTTAACTGAGGACCTACTATGCACCAGGTAAGGGCACAGTTAACCCTTGGGAGGGGGCAGTCTTACCCCCTCCTCCTTCACGAGGATTGGAAGGTTAAGAGGGTGAAATCTCATGCCTGAAGTCAAGGAGCAGGTAAATGGCAGAGCCAGGACTCAGACCCAGGTCAGACTGCCTTCAGAGCTCCTGGATGTGAACCCAGGGGTCACTGTGTGGCAAACTCCTGCACCCCTCCAGCAGGGGGATTCTGGGATGGATCTTGCAACCCGGGTTTGGTATCATGATGTCCCTGGATGATGTGCCCTGAGCCCTGGTGTGCCCATGGCTGTAGCTCAGCCCTCACAGAGCGTCTGAACCTCTCACTCTACCCTTGGACCTGGGAATCGACCCTCAGTCTGGCTCCTGTCCTTGGTGCTAACCAGCCTCCCAGGGAGTTCCTGCTCCAAACGCACAGACCCTGCCTCTCCCCTTCCAACTCTAGATGCTGCACTACCCAGGGCCGCCTGGGGTTAGGTCAGGCCCATTCCCACCATACCGGAACTGGGCAGAAATGGGAATTGCTGTAGACAAGCTCAGATCTGAACATAACCCTGGAGCAGCCACCCCACAAGACCAACCCTGGAGATGCCACCTCCCTGGCTTCCTTCCTTCCTTCCTTCCTTCCTGAACAGCCTGCCTGAGTCAGCGCTAGTACCCCTCATGCCACACAAGGCATGTACGTATAAGGAACCAAGTAACATCTGTATTTTCTAACCTCATGCTGAAAAATCTGCCTGGACAGACTGATTTGCTTCCTTTGGCCAGATTTACAACTCAGAAAGGCATCCGGTTTTCCCCTTTGCCTTGACAACTAGGAAACGCAAAACTCCACTCAATGTTTAGTGTTTCCAGCTCTCACACTGGGCTCTAAGCACAACACGCTTGCAAGCTTTGCTTCTAAGCTCTGTTTCCACCTCTCATTTTGACTTTCCTGTCCAGGCATGTGTTGTAGGCTACCCATGACAGTTTGAAATTTTTCTTGGCAAACAGCAAGATAAGCAAACAATCGGGTACCTAATGAGCCAAACACTATGGCGAGAATGATGGCATATTCTCCAAGCTCTCCAAAGACAATCACCCAAATCAGTCTGGGTCTCTATTGCAGCCACTCACCAGGCAGACGAACTCTGGAAGGTCATCAGCGGTGGGCTGTGAGCATCTCCCCGCAGCGTGTGCACGGCCTGGGGGGCTTGCGGCAGCGGGCCTGGGGGAGGCTGCGGCTGTGGGGCCCGCTGCCCTGGCCGAGGGGCCCGAGCAGGGTTCCCCCACCGCCGGGGGTCCTGTTTCATCCATCGTCCCTGGATGCCCCACCGTGCCAGGTAGACCTTGCAGATGTCGTAGTTCATTGCCGAGTAATACAAAAGGTCCAGAACCAGCAGCATCAACACGAAAAAGCCATAGATCCACACTCCCAACAAGGCGGTGTAATTGCTGTGAACAAACAGAGAGGGAGTAAGTGAGGAGAGGGGAACAGCCCAGCTCGGGCCAGCTTCATCAGGGGGACTGATAAGAGAATGTGGCCTGGGGGCTATGTTGTGGTCCCAGGGAGGAGGGTACTGAGCCCCTCTGGAGGGCAAGGCCTTGGCTCCCTCTCCTCTGCCTGCCCTGTTCACCTCCTTCCCTGGAATCCACTGCCTGGTCCCCACCTGAGCATCCTCCAGGACCCCTAGCCCTTGGGCTGGGATCCCTGTGGGTCCCACAGAATCAGGTACTTTGGGGGGAATTCTGAGCTGGCATCTGGGGCTCCCAGGACATGATAGCCTCTTCCTTTACCCGGTGCTGTTTTGGCCTGCCCTCTCCCTCCTTCCTGCAGGTACCCCTGCTCACCACCCCCTGCCCCACCTTTGTCTATGTTGTTCCTGACACCCGGGATGCTCTCACTGCCTCACCCCTGCTGTGAGGACGGAGGTCCTCCCCATCCTGCTGGACCAAGGGCAGAGGCATCAGGTTCTGCCCTCCAGACCCCCTTCCAGGGGGTCCCCTTCACTCTACACGACCAGGCTATGCATGGCTGGGGGTGTCCGGGCCCCATGACCTCACTTCTCTTATTCATTTGCCCAACATTTCCCCACCGAGGGCTGCTCTGCCTTCCTCAGGCAGAGGCGGCCAATGTTACCGTTGGGTTTGGAAGCCCGCTGTGAAGCCTGGCTCTCCCGGCATCCACCGACTCCACTGCAGAGAGGGTCTGCACTCCCAGCAACCGACCTCTGTACAGGCTGTGCCTTCTTTCCCTGCCCCCTTCCTCCCCTGCCTACCTCCCACTGGCCCTTTGTCGAAGATCACTTCCTCCAGGAAGTCTTCTGGACACCCTGACCCTCCTACACGGCTGGGTCAAGCCTGTCTTCTGGTCCACAGCCCTGAGTTCCCCTCAAACCCAGCTCCTGTCACCTAGAGCCACATCTGTCTTCCACACCCTTCCCCAGGGCCAGGGTCCAAGTCTCCCCCACTGTGTGCCCAGGGTGGATGGTGTCCTGGGCTTGCTGCTACAGCTGGGGCTGCTGAGCCCTAACAGTGTGTGCCGGGGCTGTGATTGCCTGAAGTCACCGATCCATTAATCACTCCGGTGCCGCCTCCGTCTGCTCCCTGCTGCAGGCATGTGTTTGGGTGGGTGTGTGCTTCTGGTGTCGAGAGGTATGAACGGAGCCAGTGTCCGGCCTGCACACGCCGCCGCTGCACATCCCCAGGGAGAGACTCACCTGGCTCCCGCCCAGATGGGGGTCTTGGGGGCAGCAGATCCTTTAAGATCCTGTTTGAGGCTGGGGGAATGGACCAACTCGGAGCCTGGAGGCCTGGTTCTAATTCTTCCTCTGCCTGGTTTGCTGTGTGGCCTGGGAAAACCCTTGCCTGTCTCTGGGCCTGGAGGAGATGAGTGTTAGGCCTCTCTCAGTCTCAACTTCCAGGCTCCAGATCTTCCCAGGCTTAGGTCAGTCCCGGGTGCCAGCAGCGGCCTCTGTAGGAAGATGGGGGCTGCTTCCCCTGGACTCCTGTGGCTCCGACCAGGGCTGAGTCCAGGGCTGGGGAACTCGCTCTCACTCTCTGCCTGGAATCGTTCCCTCCCCTCACTTGGCCAAGCTCTTGGCCTGAAGATGCTGCTCGGGTGCCTGGGAGCCTCTGGATGGAAGGCCTCTGTATGTCCTGAGCACTTCCCATGAGCAACCGCAGGCTGGTACTTGGGCTTTGTCGCTGTAATCCCACAGCTCCCGGTCGCTGTGGGTCCTTGCTGCCTCCCTGTCCCCACCTCCCAGTCTCCACCACCATGAAGCCTGCATCAGACTGATGGGCTCAGTCATGCTAAGGTGTAAATGACTGACAGCCAGGCCCCAGCAGCCTTATGTTAAAGAGAGTCTGTTAAAGAGAGTCTAGCTTTTCCTGGAGGCATCTGGATATGGAATTCCTTCCAGGAATTCCAGGAAAAAGAGGCCTGCGGCCCCATCCAGCATGCTGGGGCAGGCATCCCCAGGGTAGATGTCCCTGCAGACCGCAGTCTGAGGAGGCAGGCCTGGTTCCAGTCCCTGGGCCCTCCTGCTTTCCCCAGCACCCTCCCTCCTGCAGCCCCCACAGAATTGCTCTAAGTGCCAGGTTTTTCTTCAGTGGTTCCCATGGCAGCAGCCACGGGGGCTGAGGGAGGAGACGGGGAAAGGGGAGGCAGGGCAGCTGTGTGCAGATGCTGTCCACAGAAGGGGTCCAGGATGCCAGCTGGGGATGTGGCTGGGCCACAGGCTGGGCCTCGAACCACCAGGCCAAGAAATAATAGTACCAGAAGTGGCAGTGGACACTTGTTCCCCCACCTGCTTCCCACGTTAGCCCTTTTAATGCTCATGCAACCACGGGAGGAAAGAGTTTTTTTCGTCGTTGTCATCCGTGCTTTACAGATGGAAAACTGAGGCTCGGTGGAATTAAGAGACTTGCCTAACAGCTCACAGCCATTAAGGGGCAGAACCAGAATTTGAACTCAGCAGCTGAGCTCTAGAGTTGCACTCCTAACCACTACAATGCACTGCCTTGACTGCAGCCAACCAGGTTCTCAGATACAAAAGCTGCTCCAGGGGTCGGGCACAGTGGCTCACACCTGTAATCCTAGCACTTTGGGATTTGGTGATGGGAACACCTTCCTGAGCTTGCACTCAGGACAGTTTGCACTCAGCCAGCCTCCACCCTTGAGCAGTGGGGACTCCAGAGAGCTACAGACAATAAAGGGTCTGTTGGCAGGACCCAGTAGTGGGGTGTTCTGAAACGTGGACCCCTTGCAACAGACACATCTCGAGGGTTTGCCAAACTGAAGACCCAGAGCCTACTGACCAGGCATCTCTGAGGGTGATGCTTGTAGACAGCACAGCTGGGGAGGCACTGGAAAATGTCTATAAGAGCCAAGCTTTTTGATAGTTGAGAATCTTCCATTTAAAACGGTGGTCCTCCCCCACCACCGAGGTGGGCAGATCACGAGGTCAGGCGATCGGGACCATCCTGGCTAACATGGTGAAACCCCATCTCCACTAAAAATACCAAAAAAAAGTAGCCAGGCATGGTGGCGGACACCTGTAATCCCAGCAACTTGGGAGGCTGAGGCAGGAGAATGTCATGAATCCCGGAGGCAGAGCCTGCAGTGAGCTGAGATTGCGCCACTGCACCCCAGCCTGGGTGACAGGGCGAGACTCCATCTCAAAAAAAAAAAAAAGAAAGAAAGAAAAGCTGCTCCAGCCCAACAGCACTCCTGCCTGGAGCCCTTTGTCCATGCTGCACCTCTGTCCAGAACCCCTGCCTACTTCCTGCACACCCAGCTGGCCCTGGCACTGTGTCTTAGCCCAGATATCACCTCCTCCAGGAAGCCTTCCTTGATGCCCTGTGTCAGTCCAACCCCTACCCTGCATTCTCAAAGCCACTGGATTTCCCAGAGCACACTGTTGTCTTTGTTGTTTTGTAGGACTGTCTGCCCCTGGAGATTGGGAGGGCCCTGAGGGCGGGGTTGGGGTTCATATCGTCTTTATGAGCCCAGCACTCAGCCTTAGGTTGTAAATACTGACACCAACACGTATTGAGAGCTGAGGATGGGCTGGGGACAGTGGCTGCTTTGATACTAACTTCCCTGGAGTTTATAGGCTGCATGTCTGTGCGCCAGCAGCTAATAGAAACACCGGCCATTGTTATGCGCCAGTGCCCTTTGCTTCTGAATCCGTGCAATGGTGCCATGAAGGAGGAGCTAGTATCCCCATGTCACACATGAGTAAATGAGACCCAGAGAGGCAAAGTCACTTGCCAAAGGCCACACAGCTGGTGCGTGGCAGCTCTGGGAGCTGGACCCAGGATCCTCTGACTTCAAGTAAGCTGATCTTGGGGGAATTCCACGGTCGAATCTAGGACAGACGTCCAGAGAGGGGTCCCCTGCACCTGCGTGGTGTGCCCGCTTGTCCTGGCCCACCCTCTACCAGGAACTGAGAGCAAGTCCCCGTCCTCCCTCCTCGGGGCATCCTGCAGATCAGTGTGTCATTGTCATCGTGTGTGTGTGTACTGCCGGGCTCCCGGACTCTGCAGCCAGCTCGCTGGAATTGACACACGACATGACCTCCGGCCCTCCCAGCTCATCCTCCCTGTCAGGGAAGGAAGGGGACTGCCTACAGGAGTGTTGCCTTTGCTGACTCGCCCTCCCTTGTGAGGTGACTACCCTGGAGGTGGCAGGCGGGGACACCCGGGCCATGGGCACCATGCTGAAACCACTCCCCTGGCCTGCCACGGCTGGCCCTCCCCATGGTCAGCCAGCTGGGAAGATTCAGGTCTTTACAAAACTTTCATAAATGTAATGAAAAATATGTGACCTGGAAATTAATTCCATCCAGATGCAGGGGTCTTTGTTATGTGGGTGTGTGTTTTGTAAATGGCAGAAGATAAAAAACCAAAGGCTGTTTTATGGAGCAAGATGTGAAGGCAGCCAAAGCCGCAGATCGCAATTTTTTCAGTGTATTTTGGGATATTTACTGATTCAAATTCTTTTGGTGTTTCCCAAGCAGTAAACAAAACCTTCTCTGATGGAGGAATCTCACTGAACGTCTTCCCGGGGCACAGGAGCAGATCCGTCAGCAGGAAGAGCAGCTGCAGCCAGCGTGGGGATGGAAGTTCCCGTCACCACCCCACTAGGCAGTCACATTCAAGGGTGGAGGAGGAGAGTTCCTGAGGCCAGCAAGCCAGAACGAGACATCGGCACAGCTGGAAGATGGCCGATGGCCCCTCTGCCAACCTCATCTAAAAAATGGGAGTGTGGCCTGCTGGGTGCAGTGGCTCACACTTGTAATCCCAGCACTTTGGGAGGCAGAGGCAGGTGGATCACCTGAGGTCAGGAGTTTGAGACCAGCCTGACTAATATGGAGAAACCCCGTCTTTACTAAAAACACAAAATTAGCCAGGCGTGGTGGCGCACGCCTGTAATCCCAGCTACTTGGGAGGCTGAGGCAGGGCACTCGCTTGAACCTGGGAGGTGGAGGTTGCAGTGAGCCGAGACTGTGCCATGGCACTCCAGCCTGGGGAACAAGAGAGAAACTCCATCTCAAAAAAAAAAGGGGGAATATGGAGCCCAATGGCAGGAGTGGCCTCGGGTCCATGAGACAAGGTGGATGGCTCTGGTGACCAAGGTGTGGGCACAAGAAGTCAGGGCTGTGTGAATTCACGTCCCAGCTTGGCAAAATTCTGTCTGTGTTATTTTGGGAAACTGAAGCTCAGTTTGAAATGTCTGTGAAATGGGGATACCTAGACCCCCTACTTCATGATGTAACTGTGAGGCTCTGAGATAACATGAGGGGCCTGGAGAGAGACAGACCCCAGAATGCTGGCTCGTGTGATTAAGGCACAGAGAGAGTGCTTAATAGGTCTAGATCTAGAGAGGCAAAGTGCCTTGCCCAAGGTCACACAGCAGGATCGAGGTTGTCTAGTGCAGTGGCGGTGTGTGGGCTATGGGCCTGGATATACCGGGTGAAGCAGAGTCTGTTACTATCAAAACACCACTGCACCTGGCTGAGGGCGTTCCCAATAGGGTCGATCCCTCTGTGTCTCCTCACCCCACTGGTAACAGGCTTGGACAAGTGACGTGCTTTGGCCAATGAAACATGAGCAAAAATGCTATGGCTACTTCTGAACAGAAGCTTAGAGACACGACATGTGTGGCTTCACCACTGCCTTCTCCCTCTACGGCAGGGCCATCCTGCCCGGGATGGGGGCTGCTTCTCTGGCCTTGTCACAGAATGCTTTATGCATAGAACCACAAGAGCCCAAGAAGGGCCCAGAGTATGAGCCAAAAGGAAGCCTTTGCTTCTCAAGCTCCCGGGGCCTTTGAGGGTGCTCCTCCCCTCGGCATAACTAAGCCCAGGATGACCGATACGGCGGACTCAAACCCTGCTGTGTCCCCTGTGTGCTGTGTGGCTGCAGGCAGAGCTTCACCCTCTCTGAGCCTCAGCCCTAGTGAATGGGGCTAATGGAAGGTCCTTCACAGATAACAGATGGAGGGTGTCGGCGTGAGTCAGGCCCCTTGTGTTGGAGGAAGTCCTCATAAGTGTTCATTCACTTCCTTCCCCTGGGGAAGGGCAAAGCTTTGGGGGTCAGAGGTTTCACACATGGACAAGGGAGGGACAACAGTCCATGCCTGCACATGCTGAGGCCTTTGGGTGCACTGTTCTGTCTTCCTAGAGTCCCTCCCCACCTCCCACCTGCTGTGGCCCATCTGCCTGGTGAAGGAACGCCCATGCATTGTGGAAGATGCCACTCCCAGCCACCTCCTCCTGAGAGACTTTCCCTGTCCCCAGAGAGAACTGACCATATCCCCTGTACACCCTGGCCCACCACGACCCCCACACAGAGGCTTCCACAGATTGTTCAGGGATCTGGGCCTGAGTTGCCATTGCTGGTGTCTGGCGGTGCCCTGGCATGGGAAGGAGTGCAGTACACTTCTCACCACGTCAGGGCCTCTGCCCCACCCCTCTCTCTTCAGTCTCTCTATGGCCCATGTGGCTGGAAGCGGGCATCTCGCCGTGGTGGTAGGCTTGGCGAGGCTGCTTCCTCTCGCTCTGCCTTCCTGCCAGGCAGCCAGAACCAAAACAAACCATTCTGTTCCTCCAGAAAAACACAAATAAATAAGTCATCAGAAGCGCTCTCCTTTTCCCTGTCACCAGCAGGGAGGGCTGTGGAGGGGCGGGGTGGGGGAGGAGGGGCGATGGGGAAGGACCAGGAGCTCTTGCATCTGCACAAAGCCCCTTCCGGGAGTCACACTGGCCTGGTCCATCTAGACGGGCTGCTGGGGAGTGCTAATCTGTCTAGGATACTGGAACATACAGCCTCTTAGCTGGGATCTGGTGCAGTCCCCAATAACACACAAGTCCTGGCCTTCTAGAGGCACCAAGGGGTGGCAGAACCAGGGCTCCAGAGCCCCTCAGATCTAGACACCAGTTGTTATCACCCATGTGGTCTGGGACAGGTGACTTCCCCAGCCTGGGCCCCAGCCTCTTCTTCCTCCCATGGTGAGGATTAATGGGCACCATATGTGTCTTGCCTAGAGGAGCCTGTGATATCATGTGGCCAGAGCCCCAAAGCACAGGACAGGCACAGAGGTGGACTCTACCTGGGTCCCCTTGCACACACAGGCCCTCTCTTACCCATTCAATGACCCGGGACTTCAGCCCTGCATCCTGCTCCCCAACACTCATCCTCAAGTCATCCTCTGCCACCAGTCCAGCCCCACCTGGACACCAGGCCCTACTTCAGCTCCCTGGGCTTGGGTCCTCTCCCCAAGGTTCCTGAAACTGGGCAGCTGGGAAGAGGCTTCCATGGCCCACCCGAGTTCTTGATCTCCCCTCAGTGGGGTCCAGGTCTGGCCTAGGCCACCCTCATGGGTCCTGCCCCTGCAGACACCCTAGGTCCTCTGGGGCCTTATCTCATGCACGGTCCATGCAGCACAAAGCCAGATAAAACCCTCCAGGGACCCCTGATGGCCTCAGAAGAAAATCTATCTACGTTACCCCCTAGGCTAGACAGGACCCTCTGCCCTCACCAGCTGTTTCTCCCCTGGTTCCCCTTGCTCTTCCACTGGGCTACAGAGATTTCTGCCCCAAAGTGCTCTTTCCTCCAGGCTGTGGGGCTCCCACCTTCTTAAACACTGTCAGATCTCAAGAATCAAGTACCACGCCTCCCTCTGCAGGAACATCTATGACAGGAGAGGCCTGGGGGAGGAGCAGGAGCTGCGTCCTCCTCTGTGTGGGCTCCATACTCACAGCTATGGAGAGGGCAGGTGATGAGAAGATCGCTGGAGAATGACAAGGGCTGGGATCTCCCCAGGACAGCAGCTTAACTGGCGATGATTCTGTGCCCCCACATTTGGCACTACCAGGAGTCACTGCCGGTTATCACCGGGGTGGTGGGGAGGAGGGGCACCGGGTCAGTGAGGCCACTGGGATGCTTCTAAATATCCTACAATGCACAGAGCGGGCCACCATGGAGGATGACCTGGCCCCAAATGCCAGTGGTGCTGGGGTGGGATCCCTGCTCAGGTGGTCTCTCCTCAGTAGGATCTGCCTCTGTTGGTAGAAGCTCCAGAATGACTAAAGTGATTCCAGACCATCTGGGTTGGCTGCTGGCTCCACCACTAACCACTGCCTTCATCAGGCAAGTGACTCAACTGCTCTGTGCCTCCCTTTCCTGATCTGTAAAATGGGCTGAGGATGGGCTGCCAGGCAGCTGCAGTGGCATGAGGTTGAGCGCAGAGACTCAGCTATATTATGTGCTCCATAAACACTTTCTGGGGCTAAAGATTAAAAACGTCAGTTAAAATTCTCATCCTCAATACTCCCATTCTCCCCAGGGGAAGGCCTTTATTCTGCAGCCCAACTCTTCGTCAGCAGCCGCCAGGACCCTCTGCACTGCTGGAGTGGAGTGTTCCGTGTGAAATCCTGTGCAAATATGCAGATTATAGAAACTTGTGGGCTTCAAAATGAGGATCCCAGACACCAGTCAACAGACCTTGGAGAAGTCTGGATGTTTTGCCAAGCCTTGTCTGGCATCCAGCCAGAACTTGCAGCATGACAGGGTCCTCACCCCAGTCCTGGCACTTCCCTCCTCTCTCAGGGAATCCATTCCTTGTCTTATACAAGGCTTGGGTCAAATCCCAGACCTGATTCCAGCCCTGATATGATGGACAGGGCTTGCTGAGTGACTTCACACACAGAATTATTCTAAGGGCTGAGCAGATGGCGAGAGATTCAGGGGAAGCACCCGTGCGTTTGAGGAAGGAAAAGGCTGGGGAGCTGGCCTAGGTGGGAGGTGGGGAGATTTGGAACAGGCGGCTTCCCCCTGAGTGAATGCAGCATGGTGGCAAAGTCCTTCAGCCCCAACATCAGACAGAGATCGAGGCTCACACTCGCAACCCACTCCCTCCCTTCAACAAACGCCCCTTTCAGAAAGATTTTTCCTTATCATGAAAAAAGACATCTGCCCCCAAACTCAGCCTCATGCTTATTGGGAAAATAATTTGAAGCATCACATTAAAATCAGAAGAAGATAAGAAGCCTGACAATTCTAAAGACTGTTTTAGAGGCACTAGCCAACACAATTGGACAAGAAAAAGAAGTGAGGCACAAAAATGGCAAGGTAAGGCGATAAAATTATCATTGTTTACAAGTGGAATAACTGGAAACCTAAGAGAATCAACTGAAAAAAAAATAAGAAATTTCAGTAAGGTGGCGGAATGCAAAATTCCTATCTCAAAATCATTGCTTTTATCAAAATTCATATCTCAAAATCATTGCTTTTAACAATACTCAGAGGATATACTGGAAGGAAAGACCCAATAGCAACATAAAAAGAAATAACTCAAAATAAATGCAAAATATATGTCTAATACCTATATGAAGAAAACTCTAAAATGCTATGAAAGAAAATTTGAACAAATGGAAAGATATTTGTATGGAAATGTTCAACATCATGAAAAGTCAATCCTTGGATTAACCTATGAATTCAATACAATCTCAGTAAAAAATACTAACTGGATTTTTTTGGCGGGGAGGTAAGGTTACTACACAGCTGATTCTAAAGTTTGTATGACAGAAGTTCCAGAGGAGCCCACTAAGACATTAAAATATATTAAAAGTCACAGTGGTTAACACAGTGAGGTACTAGTGTATAACCACAACAACAGAAGCCCAGTGCATATCACACTCTACCTCAATACTCAAATTTAGTATATTAAGGTATTTAGTAAGTTTGCATTTCATATCGGGGGAAAAGAGATGGCCAATTTAATAAATGGTGTTGGAATAACCAGCTACCCATTTTGAAAAAAGAGTAATAAAGTTTAATTTCTACTTTAAAACTTTCATCAGAGTAAATTCCAGATAGTTCAACTACTTAAAGACAAAATATTAAAATGTAAAATAATTAGGAGAAAACATGGTGGTATTTTTAATGACCTCAGAGCAGGAAAAGTCTTTCTTAGCGTGAGGCAAAAGCCAGAAGCCATAAAAAAAAAAATGATAAAATGTGATTACATAACAAAAATTAAGCATGAGGAAAAGCATTATAAAGTCAAAGTCACACTGAAGAAACATTTGTAGGGAAACATTCAACAAAGAGAAGATGGGAAGATGTTTGCAACTCATCTTTCTTTCATATGTGAAAAGCACCCATAAATCAGAAAAAGACCAAAAATTCAATAGAAAAATGACAAAAGACATAAACGGCTAGCTCACAGTAAGAGAAATACAAATGTCTCTCAGGCATGTGAAAAGATGGCCAGCTTCACTCAAAATAGAGAAATGCACGCTGTTTTGAAACTCCATGACTCTACTTAGCATGTTCTCATTACTTTTCTACCAGCAAACGCTCTCTTTCTCCACTCCTGTGCTCCCCTCAATCAGGCCCCTGATCCAAACATATTTTAATCACCTTAAGGAAAAGAACTGCCTGGGATTAATCTCTGGGTCAATGGTGTCAATCAGTATTTGTTAAATTACTGAAAAATGAAGGAAGGAACCCAGTGGATTACAGGCCCAGGCACCTTCTACACCTGAAAGCTTTCCACATCCTTAACCTCACTTAGCTTATGTGGTAACCCTGCAAAGTGAGTATTCTGTGTCCCTTCCTCCTTCCCTCCCTCCTTCCCTCCCTCTTTCTTTTCTTTCCTTTTTCTTGTCACCCAGGCTGGAGTTCAATGGAGCCATCTCTGCTCACTGCAACCTCTGCCTCCTGGGTTCAAGTGATTCTCCTGCCTCAGCCCCCTGAGTAGCTGGGATTGCAGGCACATGCTACCACACCCAGCTAATTTTTGTATTTTTAGTAGAGATGGGGTTTCACCATACTGGCCAGCCTGGTCTCGAACTCCTGACCTCAGGTGATCCACCCACCTTATTCTCCCAAAGTGCTGGGATTATAGGTATGAGCCACTGCACCCAGCCTCTGTGTCCATTTCTCAGATGAGAAGGCTGAAGCTTAGAAGGCACAATGGGCCAAAAGCCCTGGTCATCCAAAGACTCTCCCAGACTCCTTCCAGGCTCACCCAACCTTATAGTGGTTACCCAACCGCCTCCCCAGGGGACAGGATTTTGGGAGGCAGGTTGCCTTGCCTGGGGCCTGAGGCAGTGGGGTTGCACCCCCAGTGTGGTACTCACTTGTGCATGTAACCCTCGGAGCTGGCCGTGAGGTTTGCCTGCATCACCGCCTGGAACTCCGTCTCGTTGCAGCAGTATTTGAAGACCGTGTTGTTATGGTGACAACAGAGGATGAAGGTCTTGTTGTCCGAGAGCCGGGGGCAGTGGAAGCCGAAGTGGTAGCGGCCTTTGTGGTCTGTGTACGGTTCACAGACCCGGAAATGTGCAGACAAGACTGGAAGACAGAGTCACCAGGCTCAGAGGGGTCCCTTGCCAGTCCATGGGTGCCAAGAGGTAGGGGAACTGGCTGGCCTCTTCTCGGGTCCTGCTTGCTTCTTCCCTTCCCTGGATGCCTTTGTGGTACACTGTGAACCTCACCTATGGATCCCCATTACCCCCAGCCTCCCAGCCCTGGTTACACTCTCTGTGTCACCCAGACTGGGGGGGTCCTGGAAGGCAGGGCTGGCTCTCCTGCCTTGGTGAACATGCTTGACATGCAGCAGCCACTCAACTAGAAAATCAGCCTCGACTGAGCACCTACTGTGTGCTTCACAGACCCATCTCATTTAACTCACACAGCCAAGCCAGTTTGAGATCCCACTTTACAGATGGAGAAACTGAGGCTCAGAGACCCAAGGTGACTTGCCCGAGCTGAAAAGTGTTGGAGGGGCAGGAATGGAACTCAGGCCTGGATTCAAGGTCTGGGGCCCTCTCCAGTCTTGTATCGCTAGCTCTTTGTTCCCAGGGGAGCCACAGTGGACCTGTTGCTAAGCCCAGACTGGCCCGGGTGGTGGCTGGTATAGGTGCAAGGACTTCTTGGGTACCTCTTGTGTCAAAAACAGCAGGCGCTCTGTTCCTTGGTTTCTACTAAACTAGTACGCTAGGTCCCAAGGTCCCCAAGGGCCTGCCTCAGTCACCCCCACCTCATGGTGGTAGCTTCGCCCTGGCCTGGAACCCTCCCAGCCCTCTGCTCAGGGCGAAGGCCCCTATGCAGCCACCCATGCTACTGCAAACCCAGGATGGTATTTACGAGTCTTGCCGATGGTGATAAACAGGATTGAAAGTCTGAACAAATATAACAATGGAAAAAACCTAGAGCCCACTGTCTCAGGCTTAATTAGTATCTTCATAAAAGAGATCGTTGTATCTAATTTGTATCACTGAAAAGGGGCTTTGCTGACTGAATACATTCCTTCAACCACAAAGGCAGTGGTTTTGCAGGAGCTCCTCCAGCTCATTGAAAGCTCTGTGTCTGCTGAGAGGTTATTAGACTGCAGCCCACACAGCTCCCCGCCTGCCCACCCCAGGGCTGCCACAGGGGAGTCCCAGCTGGGCTGGGCTGGGCTGGCAGGTGGGCAGGCGGCCTTCATGCACCGGGATGCTGAGGCTGCCTGGGGGTGGGGGGCATGACATTCCACACCCCTTCCCCCAAAGACAGCACCCTTCTCTGTGGAGATGGACAAGACCACTGTGAGAGAAAGGTCTCAGCTTTTTGGGAGCCAGGGGAGCTCTCCAGCCTGGAGCTCTCCAGGCCCCCTTCTCATCCTCAACCTTAAGAAAGAACAAGACCCCGTCTGGCGATGTGGAGGTTATTAAGGGAGCCCCAGCTAGACAACTGTCTCACTCATCTCATTTATTCCCATCGTACAGGGGAGAAAACCGTGCCTCAGAGCAGCAGTTCCCAAAGTGTGGCCCCTGATTGGCCTCAAGGGCATCCCTGGAGGGATTGTCAGAAACGCAGATTCTCAGGCCACTGGGCTTCTGCATCAGCAGCTCTGGGGTAGGCCCCGCCATCTGTCCCGGCAAGCCCTCCAGGGGATACTGATGGGCTTGGGTTTGGGACCCACTGGCCTAGAAACAAGGGGCAGAGGCAGCTGGCCAGTTCCGGCCACTGTCTGGGTCACTGCCCAGGTCAGTGAGGAGCCCCTGCTCACGCTCAGTGTGTGGGCGGCTGGGGAGGGATCAGAACACTCATGCTGCTGGTCAGAAAGTCCAGCTCGGGTGGGACCAGCCCATGAGGCGACCACAGGACTCAGGGAGGGAAGGGACAGAGTGGTAGGGCAGCATGGAGGAGGTAGCCTTTGAGCTGGGCCTCTAGGGACTGTGAGGAGCCTGATATGCAGAGATGGGGGGCTGGGGAGGGCAGGCTCAGTGAGGTTAGGGGGTGTGGAAGGGTCCTGCCCATTACCAGCTTCCAGCTCACCCGGCCACCGCTGGGCAGTCAGTGCCACAGGCTTTGGTTATTTGGTAACGATGAGGCCTCCCCAGCTGCCCTCCCGGAGCCAACAGAGCCCTGGGCTGGGAGCCAGGACAACAGGGTGGGAGTCCTGGCATGAGGCTGCCTGGGCCATCGTGACCTCTCTCACCTCCTCCCCTCACTGATGAAAGACTCATGGTGTCCAAGGTGGGCTGGGGGCTCCCAGGAGCGTAAACAGCAAGGCGCAGCCCCCACCTAGAGAAAGAGGCTGTGCGTGCTCTAGGGGCACTAGGGGCAGTAAAGGGCAGCATCCTTGGGCTTCTGCTCTGGGGCACGGTGTGACTGCAGGCCGAAGGACACTCTGTTAGGAGGCCCCAGCAGAGCAGGGATGCGAAGGAGACAGCCGCATTTCGGACCTCCAAGCCTCAACCATGAGCGAACCCGGAGAGAGCTGCATTTTGGGCCCCCAAGCCTCAACCATCAATGCACCCCTGTGTGCACAGCTCCACGTAACTCCTGCATCTGGATGGCCCTCATTCACTGGCTGGCCCCTCCCCTGAAGGGGTGACCTCAGGGAGGCCACTTTCCTTCTGAGTGTCTCACCTTCCTCATCTGTAAAATGGGTAGAGTGGGTCTGTCCTCTAGGGGCGGTGAGGACCAGGTGAGCCAAAGCGTGGAAAGCATCTAGGGTGGGGAGAGCAGCTGGGTGGCCCCCAGACCCCTGGCCTGAGTGTGGCTTTGGCTTTGCTGTTCGGGGAGCCCTTGCCAAGCATCCCCAGACACCTTCGTAGCCTCCCTCTGAGCTGCCCCCAGCAAAGGGGCAGGGGCTGAAAACCACCAGGCCGGTGTCAGTGACCCTGCTGAGCATGCGGGCATGAGGAGGTACAGAGAGACACAGAGACTGAGACAGAGAGACAGAGACAGAAAGACAGAGTCAGAGAAAGACAGACAGAGACGGACAGAGACACAAAGACGGAGACGGAAAGAGACAGAAAAAGACAGAGGCAGACACAGACACAGAGACACAGAGACACAGAGAGACAGAGACAGAGACAGACACAGACACAGAGACACAGAAAGACAGAGACAGAGACAGAGAGACAGAGACAGAGACAGACACAGACACAGAGACACAGAGAGACAGAGACAGAGACAGAGAGACAGAGACAGAGACAGACACAGACACAGAGACACAGAAAGACAGAGACAGACAGAGACAAAGACAGAGACAGAAACAGAGAGAGACAGAGACAGACACAGACACACAGAGATAGAGATAGAGACAGAGACAGAGAGACAGAGACAGACAGAGAGACAGACAAAGAGACACCGAGAGACAGAGACCCAGAGACATAGAAAGACCGAGGGAGAGGAAGCTGGAGAGCCAGAGCGGGGCTCCTTGCTGGGAGCAGGCCTGGGCTGGGGAGCAGAGCTGCCCTTGAACTGGGGCTCTCAGCTCTAGCTGGGAGGAGCAGAGGACTTAGTTTGTGTCCATCCTTGTACCTGGGAGAGCAGGAGCCCACCTGTGACCTAAGCTGGGCTCCCAGGGACAGCCCAGGAGGCTGGTTGGGCTGGAATCTGCTAACTGCCTTGTCCCAGATGAGTCAGGTCCCTCTCCAAGCCTCAGTTTCCTCATCTGTAAGATGGGATGACTGGGACACTGCCTAACCTTGTCCTGCAGGGGCGAAGGACAGAATGCGAGTCAGGGCTTCTCCCGGGGTGCTGGCAGCCAGCTGAGCTCCCATGGGAAGTCCCAGGGCTGCGGTGCACAGCAGACAGACAGAGACCAGCCACACAGCAACCAACATTAGCTGCTCGCCAGAGGGGTGCCAGTAAGGCGAAGGACAAATGGCAAGCCCCTGTGTGTCCCCAGAACCCCACATGAGCCAGCACGAACCTCAGGAAGAGACCACACCCCCTCATGCCGCCCCTGCCCCCAGCATCCACGGAGGTTTTACCTGCAGAAAACAGCAACGAGAAGAGGACGGCGAGCACGTTCCAGGACTGCTGGCCACAACTGGTCATCGTTTGGCTTGCATTGATCCGTCCAGAGCTGCCTGTTCAATGAGAGCCAGGAGAGGCTGGGTGTGGGCTGTCTTGCCTGACACCGGCTTTGCTGCCCACAGTGGGGGACGGGCAGGCGGGCAGTGGGCAGGAGAGCGAGTTTGTCGGGAGTAGAGGCCGGGTGTGGACGATGGAGATGCCGCTATCCAATTTCCTTTCTGGAATGAATGACCTTCCCCCACAAGCCAACTGTCACCTCCTTTTCTTTTCATGGCAAAATGAGACTTAATCAAAGGAGGACGGATGGCTCAGGTGGTGGAAATGACCGGCAGGCAGATGCTGGTGGGCAGGCGCCAGAGCTGCAGGACTGAGGATGCCCGGCCTGGCTCGGTCACCTCGAGGAGCTTCCAGGACCCAGGTCCCCCACTGTCGCTAAGGTGGGGGGGGTTCATGGTGACCTCCATGAACCCCTCCACAAGTATGCACGGAGCCAGGCAGCTTCCCAGGCATGAGGCACACAGCAATGCATGAAATAGAAACAATTCCTCCCTGGAGCCCCTGTGTTCTACTCAGGAAGGCTGACAACACGCAAACAAATGAATGTTTAAAATGCTCCGAGCTTCTGAGTATATATCCCAAGGCGCAGAAAACAGGGACTCGAACAGATATGTACACACACCCGTGTTCCCAGCAGCATCCTTCACCTTAGTCAAAAGGTGGAGGCAACCCATGTGCCCATCGAGGGACGGATGGGTGGCCCCTCACACAATGCACATTACTTCCCAAAAAAGGAGGGAAACTATGATACATGCTACAGCAGGGGGGTCCCAGAGGGAATCATGCTCATGAACTAGGCGAGGCACAGAACGCAGACCACGAGATTCCACCTACATGGGGTCCCTAGAGGAGTTCCACTCACAGGGGATTTGTCATCGGGTCAAAAGCAGAATGGAGGGTGCCAGGGGCTCGGGGGAGGGGGATGAGGAGTGAGTGTTTCATGGGTACAGCCTCTCACGTGCAGCCTGCTCCCAGGAAAAGCTGGGTTGGGTCCACACGAGGGAGCTCACCTGCACACCTGGGGGCAGGGTCTGATGTGAGGATGGTGGGGCCTGGAGAGCCCTGAATCCCACCCAGGTGGGAGGCCCTGAGGACCTCCTGGCCTGGCTGAGCCACCCTCCCATCCCCCAGCCCCACCTCCGCCATCTGCAGAGCAGACTCCCTGCCCGCTCCATTCTGTCCACACCAGGTGAGGCCCTCCACCCCCTGGGAGGATGGTTTCAGAGCTGAATACACAGTGCAGGGATCTGTCACCAGACCACACATTTCTGAAAGAAGAGATGGTGGAAGACAACGTGCAGCCCAAAGAAACAAGCCCCTCTGCTTGGCCAGACTGTCCTGGCACCTGCTCTGGGCCCCAGGAGCCAGCCAGCGGCTGCCTTGCCTTCCAGAGCTCACAGCCTGGTCAGGGAGAGCAGAGGGGACACCAACCTGGGTCCCAGGGCAGCTCCGAATGCTGCTTTACTTGGGGCAGAGTTAGGGCTCAGGGCAGGCAGAAGGGAAAGCCACTCAGGCCTCCCAGAGGTTGGAGACTTTCAAGGCCAAACGCACAGCGCTCATGGCCTGGCCCTGGCCTGGGCCCTGCCTCTGCAGCCTTGGTCTCCTCCCCTGTAGCATGGGCATCGGTGGCGGGAGCTGGGACGTCAGGTGCTGACCTTGTGAAGTCTGATTTGCCAGAACAAGGGAAGGGACTGTCAGGATTGTAAAATGCCACTAGAACGCAGGCCCCTAACACTAAAGCTTACTCAAGCGTACTCATCTCTTCCTCTGGGGAGGGGCCCCTCCCATCTACCCGCAGGTCTCTCTGCTCCCACCACTGCCCTGCTCATCCCTGGGGGCTGTAAGCTGCTTAATGGCTCTGAGCCTGGGCCTCCTCCCAGCCTCCTTCAGGCCCCCCTGGGAGGATGAGCCCAGGTCAAGCATCCAGGAGTGCTCAGGAAAGGATTTCTCCTGCGGAGTCCTGTGGATCAGCCCTGGAAAACGCGCCGTGGGAGTGGAGAGTGACGGGACCTCTGAGATGCCTCCCCCATGCTCCATTCCACACATAGGGATGCCAAGGCCCAATGAGAGTTGAAACAGTCCCCAGACTCCAGCTCCTCTGACCCCGTAGGGTGGGGCTGCCCCACTTCCGAGGCTGGGGCTCAGCTCCAAGAGCTGTTAGGTTTGTTGACTGAATGAGGAGGATCTGCCTCAGCCACAGGCCTGGCCCCTGCTCCTGCTGCTCCAACTCCCTACAAAGCCGAGTGTACGGGCTGATGTTGGTGGGCTGTTGCCCATCCCTGTGGGGGTGCCCTCCCTTCACCCTTAGGAGTCCAAATCCTGCACCACTTTAGAAGCTGCTCCAGTATGACCTCCTCCAGGAAGCCTGCCACGATTCTATCAGCTGGAAAAAGTTTGCCCCTCTGCTGAGGCCTAGAGTTTTCTACCTCTTCCTTCATTCATGTGTTCATTCATTTATTCATTCACTTATTCTCTCAACACCCACTTGCTGACCTGCACTCGGGGCCAGACCCTGGGATGGGCTCTAGGAACACAGGAAAGGTGAGTCCCTGCCCTCAGGGAGCACAGGCAAGGGTGCCCAGCAGTTTCCTGTTATGTGATTCTCCCCAGAACCTCTTCTACTAGGTCATGAGGGTCCTGGCCAGGGTTGGCCCTCAGCCCCCGATCTGCCGAGCAGACCCCCACCTCTGCCTTCCCAGACCCAGGGTCCACAGCTGGAGAGGCCTCTATGCTCCTGGGGGATGGCTCCAGAGATGAACGCACACTACACAGATGTGCTGTGAGACAATGTGGTTCTAGGGAAGGACGGTGTGCAGCCTGAAGCCGGGGGCTGGGACTTAGGAGTTCCATGGACCGGGTGGGAATTCCAGCCCTGCGGGACACCGGTCTTGGGCGCTGAGGCACACCCCGTGGTCATGTGGGTTTGCACACTGCAGGTGTCCCTGCCACAGCACACTGTGGTCGCACTGGTCCCACATCCAGCCTGGGCTTTCCTTGGGGGTCTGTTCAGCATCCATGGCCTGGCTGTGCCTCCAACCCCCCTGAGTCTGGCCTGAGATGGGTCAATGTGCAATCAAAGCTGCAGCCTGTATGCTAGACAAAAGCCCTAGGGGCGTGTGGGGAACTCTGGATGAAGGGGTCAGGGGGCTTCTGCATGAGGAGGTAGGGGCTGCCCTTACTCCCTAGGCCCCCAAGGCAGCTCAGGGGCAGAGCTGAAAGCTGAATCCTCAGTAGAAAGAATAATCCACTATGCGTCACGAGAAGTTACCTAAGTAAAAATTCCATTTCTAATGATCTGAGACAGCAAAGCTTAGAAGCCAACCTCCCTATTCCAAGCTAGGTCATAAAGCTACTTCGGAAACCTCTCCGGGCCTTGGGGACCAGCCAGCTGCTGTGATCCCAGTCGCCAGCCTCACGGCCACGAGTTCAATAGCACCAATGTTCACA
>NW_012114466.1:3348328-3363088 GCF_000951035.1 Colobus angolensis palliatus | reverse complement strand
GGAGGGGACCTAGGGTTTGGGAGCTGTGATGACGAAGGGTGTGCGGAGGGGACCTAGGGTTTGGGAGCTGTGATGATGGCGGGTGTGCGGAGGGGACCTAGGGTTTGGGAGCTGTGATGATGGTGGGTGTGCGGCGGGGACCAGGGCCGGGAGAGCTGTGATGACGAAGGCGTGTGTGGAGGGAGCTAGGGTCTGGGAGCTCTGATGATGATGGCGTGTGTGGAGGGGACCTGGGCTCAGTGAGCTCTGATGACGATGGCATGTTACACCACTGGGCACCATCACCTGAGAGGCCCCACAAATGAGGTCTGTGGGACATCACTCCGGCAGCCCAAGAACAGGCCTGGAAGGGTGTCCGCCATCCTCCATCCTCCTGTGGGCCCTGCACTGCCTGCAACCTGGGGCTGCTAACCTGGGCTGGCTCACACTGGCAGAGTTTGGGGTGCGCCAGGCTGAACCCTGGTATTTACCGCACTGTCTCAGGTGACCCCCATGTCAGCCTGAGGAGGTGGATCACCAAGCTCCCATCTCAGAAGGGGGAAGCTGAGATTCAGAGAGGTGAAGTGACTTGCCCAAGGTCACACAGCTACTCAGTAGCAAAGTTCACTCTACCTCCTGGCACTGAAAAAGCTTCTGAGGCCTCCCGAGGACTCCCAGAAAGCACATTTACCACAGAGATTAGATTTATCCTCCCAGGTTCTATTTCTCTGAAAATTGGTAAACTGCCTAAGATGGTAGTCCATGGCCAATAACAAAACTGAAACAATTGGAAGAACGTTCTGGCAGAGTGGGACGTTCCTGAACGCTCGTTTGACCACGGCCAGAATCACGAGTCAGGCATGCATCTCTGCGGGCCACCCCTTGGGTCAGCCTGGGACTGCTGTTCGGAGATTTGAGGATTATTTTTAAACACCGAACTTGGTGAGGCTGGGGAAGGAGAGGAAGGAGGGCACGTGAAGAGAAACAGAGCTGAGAAGATGAATTAAACCCCACCAGGAACAGCAACGGATCTGTTTTTGTGTCAGCCAGGCTCGGCAGGGCGGGATGCAGGAGGGCCTGCGGGGCGGGGCTAGGACCTCAGGCTCCCACAGGCCTGGACGCTGGCCTGATGCCTGGAGACCCCCCACAGCATTGGGGGCTTCCCACCAGCCCCTCCTCAGCCCACCACGCCCCACTTTTGGGCACGACCAAGCACACCTCCAGCCCATTGCAGGACTGGGTCTATGGGAGCAGGGCTTGGGAGTCGAGCCCTCTGCCTGGGGCCAAGTCCTGGCTCCACCTTCTGTATCCACATCCCATGTGACCTGGGGTGACACCTGGGCCTCAGTGTCCTCAGCCCTAGAATGGGGATGAACATCGGCAACTAATTCACCAACTAGAGGAAGAGAGGCATCGAAGCCTTGGACAGGCCTGGCCACGTGCTTCTTGCTGCTGCGGTCTCTGACTCTGCCTCTTTCACCAACCCAAGCCCTAGGGCCCCTAGACTCAGCTTTCCCAAGTACCCACCTAATCACCTACCTGACTTCTTGGGTTCAAGGCTGCGCTTTCACCTGAGGCCCCTTGTGGCCTGGCCCTGTGGCCCTCTTGCCCTCCCTGTTCCTGGAGCTTCAGCCCTGTGAGTCTGTGGTGCCTCTGGGCCTTTACTCATGCTGTTCCCCTATGCTAGGAACCCCCTTCCTCTCTCCAAATCCGCAGCCTGGAGGCTCATCTGGGGCGGTCATCTCTTAGGGCAGTGCTCCCGCTGTGATTCTCCCACTCCCCAGGTGAGCTTCTGACACTCTGACATCCCCCCTCCCCAGGGTGGTCTCGGCCTGTCTTGAGGCTAGGGCAGGGGCTGGGTGGGGTTCACCCGGGGCCAGCACGGGCAGGAGCACTCTGTGAAGCCTGCCTGGTTTGTGTCCTAACTTGAGAGTGAGCTGGGAGAACTGAGCGTGGGCAGCTGAGGGCGGCAGAACCGGGACCTCTGCCCCGGGACTGGCCCTCCTTAAACAAGGACGACGCTCCGGCCTGAACCCCACAGGATGGAGAACAAAGGACACGTGGCCTGTTCCCTAAACACGTCCCACCTGCTCTACTGTCGTGGGGGGCGGGAGGCTGACCTTGGGGTAAGGACAGGTCTTGCCCAGCATTCTGGGCATGAAGCGGCAGGTGGCGGCACTCAGGAGTCCAGGCCTTTGCCCAGCTGATCCTGCCCCTGGACATCCCTTTCCCCACCTTGTATGTCCAAACTGAACCCGCCCACGGGACCTGGCTCAGGTGCCACCTCGCCCATAAGCAGCCCCGGCTACCCGCCCTCCTGACCCCACTGTTCAGGGAGTGGTTTCTCTCCCGGTCGCCACTCAGGGATCACCTAAGGAGTCTCTACTGTCGACCAACAGTGTTGGGCGTGGGGGATTCCTGCTGCCATGAGCCTTACAGCCTGGGGGGAGGCAGTCACAGACAACAGATTACATAATGATCCGTAATTCTATGTAGGCACGATGATTAGCAGTGGTAGCATTAGCACGGATTAGCAATTCAACAGGGCACGGCTGTCTGGGGCCCCACCAACAGTCCTGCGGGTAGGCAGCGGCCCAGCAGAAGGGCAGCAAGTACAGACAAGGAGACAGCTGCAGAGCACCCAAGCCGCAGGCGGAGCACGGCGCACAGTGCTCCCCGTTCCTCACCCGTTCCCTTCCCACCCAGCCCTAGGCTGCACCCTCAGTCTCCCTGTTACGCAGATGGAGAATGCGGGGCTCAGAGAGGGGACTCAAACCCCGGGGTCTGCTCCTGTGTCCTGTCTCTACGACTCATAAGAGTGTTTACCCCCACAGGCAGCACTTGTATGCATGCCTCTCTCCACACAGCACACACAGCACACACACGGGTGCACACATGTGTCATCAGGGATGTTTAACCTCCGCAGGTTTCCCAGTCTCCAGGGTCTTTCCTCGGTAATGCAGACCTAATCCTGACTTTGCGAACTTTTGTTTTCAGGACATCCACTTAGAGGTTATGAAATCTCACTCCGAAACGTGAAGTCCAGGAATAAACACTTCACGAGGCTCCATGCCTGCATATGAAGTGAGATCAAAGCACGTCTTTGTGACCCCTTCATACCTGCGGGAGGAAGCGGCAGGAGGGAACTAGGACATCTTTCCTCGCTGTGCTGGCCAGGACTGAGGCAGCCGGAGTACATGGCTGGAGAAGGACAGACAGGCAGCCGTTCACCTGCAGCTGGGGTGCTGGGCTCTACGGCTGACAGCGAGTGAGAAGGGCCAGCACCTCACAGCCCAGTAACGGCCAATGTGACCTGAGCCCTGCCGACCCAACGCCTAACCCTGCAGCGGTCACACCCCCGAACCCAGCCCTGCTGAGACCATTTCCTTTTTGCTCATCTCTGTGGGCAGCACAGGCCTGGCACGTAGTAGGCCCTTTATAAACACATGTTAATTGGCTGAATGAACATAGGCAATGATCATCTCCATTTCTGAGATAAACAAACCACAGATCAGAGAAACTAAGTGATTGCCCAGAGCTGGAGGGTGGCAGGGTTGCAATCTGAACCCAGGTCTGCTCAACTCCAAACAGGGTGCTGGGGGCGACCACATAGGCTTTGCAGCGAGTCTCCCTGGCCTTGGATCAGAGTTTTATCACTAACTAGCCGGGTGATCTAGGGCAAGTTACTTCACTGATTTCCGTTTCCTCATCTGTGAAACGGGAGCCGTGCTCCACACCTTGCGGGTATACCAAAGATAGAAAGGACCAGAAGCTAGCAGGGCACCCAGAACATTAGCAGTTGATCCATAAAGGGTTCTTATCTGATGTTACCAACTCCACTGTTCCCAAAGCTGATGGTTTAGGTACCAGAGAGGGTCCTGTGCCCCTTGGCAAAGGAAAGTGTGTTTGAACTCCATGTCTACGTCTGATTTCCCCAGTTCTTCTTTCCATGCTTTGCCTGTTCCTTTAGTTGGCCCTGATTTCCCTCTGCCTTATCTGTTGGTTTACTGCTTCCCTGCCTGGTACGAGTTCTTCAAGGGTGGGAAATTTTGTGCCTCTGCATTGCCCCACCATGCTTTGTACACAGTAGGTGCTGAATAAATGTCTGCTGGCCATAGAGTCTCCATTAGCACTCATTGGCCTAGTTTGTTTTATTGCAAAGAGCAAACTTCCAGATGGGAACAGCAGAGATCCAGGCAGGAGATCTCCTTCAGCTGAGACAGGGCCTCAACTTCTACGGCCACCCCCAGGAGTGACCGTGGGCCATCAGCCCTGGGTGGAAGCCCGTTACTTTAGCCTAGAACCCAACTCCAGGGCTCTGGTGGGACAGGTCGCCCTGAGTCCGAGGCAGCCGAGGTGGGCCAGCTCACACCCCCCGGGCCTCCACTGTGCCCCTACCAGGCGGGTATACCACTTGCTCCATGGGGCTACTCTCAGGGTCAGGGCCACAAGGAGAAGCACGCTGCCATGAAGGGTGCTGGCCTGGGTGCTGGAATTGGGAAGGCATAAAGGTGACCACCAACCTGGAAACCTCTCCTATCTCCCCAAATCCCTCCATCAGTGGATAAACATTACAGTGTATCCCCAATAAGGCTCTTGTCCCTCACTGACACCTTTCTCCACTGAATCCACCATGCCCCAGCCAGCTGGGCTCTGGGTCCAAGTTACAAACTCAGCTGTTCCAATGGTTTCCCCTTTTGAGCCCCCGGCCTGGGCCAGTTCTGCCCCCATCAAGTTCTCTGGGTGTGCTACTCTCTTGAATGTTGGAAGTAGGCACCGCTGTGATCCCATTTTACAGATGAGGAAGCTGAGGCCTGGCGAAGAGGGGACTTGAGCAAGAAACACAGCTGAAAGGGGCTTAGCTGCAAACCCCAACCCTGCTGGAGGCCCTAGATGCCCCACTGTCCTCCTCAGGGCCACCCTGGGTCACAGGGCGAGGGGCTCCAGGCCAGACTCAGTTTCCTCCCCTATTAAGGGGACAGCTTGGCTGAGATAATCGTGGGCCTTCTGCAACTCAGCAACCCTTTGTTTCTCTCTGTCCTCCTGAATTATTTGGTTGCACCATGGAGATAAAATAACCCCTGGAAATCCCAGAGGGATTTTTTTTTCCCACTGGAGAAACACAAAAATATCACATGAAGAATGAATCACTTAAAGTGTCAGGGCAGGAAGAGGAAAGACAGGCGCGGCGCTTGCCTCGGTGGGCGGGGGCAGGGTGGCCCTGGGTTTCTCTTCAGCTCCCTCCGCCTCCCTGGTCCCTAGAACCCCTTCCTCACTGGAGCGAAGAAAAGCCAAAGCCCTGAGCCTCAGTTTCCCAATCTGTAAATGGGGACAACATACCCACCTTGAAGGGGTATTGGGAGGGGCCAGTGCATTCATTCATTCATTCATTCATCTATTCACTTATTTCATACCAGTGTGATGCTGGACTGGGACTGCAGACTCCGAAATGGGCTGAACAGACCCACCTCACCCCTGTGAAGCCAACTAAACGCCCTCCAGGCCATGACTAGGGCATCCTGAGAGCACTCCCTAGGCCTCCCGCAGCTCTCAAGCCATGCCAGACCCTGCCCCGAGCCTTTGGCTTTCTCTCCAACCCCTCTCTGTGCAAGGCTCTTGACACAAGGACACAGAGGCACAGAGTCGGCCAGCAACTTGCTCAAAGTCACACAGCAGGTACGTAGTAGCGCCAGCATCTGTGTACCCCCGCAGGGCTCCCGCCCCTCTCGAACAGAGCCTGCTCCCCCTCTTACCCCACTGGCATAGCTGTCACCCTGGCCCCTCCCATTCTTCGGTGACTGGGTCACTTAGCAGCCTTGCCTGGCTTCTCCCTTAGATGGAGTGCTTAGCCAGGGCAGGGACCCCAGGCCCAGTGTGAAGGAACAGAGGTGCCCTTGCACAGTGAGGACCTGGAAACCTCCACAGGCTGCTCCTTACCTGCGAAGCCCTGTGACCGAGGGACCAGAAGCCTTCCCTGCTGGCTGCGGTCTCCCTGCAGCTGCTGGCCTCTTCCCTGGCTCCTGGTTGCCACCAACCCTAAACCCCAATAAAAGGAGAGCAACTTGGTCGGGCCTTGTATAGGCAAAAGAGTGTTTTCCAGCGCAGGCTGGCGTGTGTGTGCTGACAAGAATTCAGCGTGCTCCTCGGGGCGGGGAGTGGGGTTAGGGCGCTGAGTCAGCCCTGCAAGAGTCCAGCTCCCGCCTCGGCCTAGGGCCGCCACCTCCCAGACCCAGGATGGCAGCGGCTGCTCCCGTAGTCCCCACGCACTCCAGGCTCTGGTCTCACTGCCTTGTGCATCCTCAGAGCACTAGCAAGAGCCCCATTTTACAGGTGAGCATACTGGAGACACGCCCTGTGAGATCCCACAGCTAGAAGCAGCAGAGCTGGGGCTCACACCGAGGCCACCGGGCTCCAGGTGCACACCTCGGCAGATGCTTGGCACAGTACATGTGGGTTCCTTCCCGTGGCCCTCAGTCTCTGCTGGGCAATGGAGGTTAGTGACACCACTGCACAAGCCCCTCTGGCCAGCACTGCCCGGCGAGGGGTGTGGGTAAAATGAACGGTCCCCACACTAGCCCACAGAGAGCCCGAGAGCCCACAGCGGGTGTGTGGCGCCCGCCTGACTCCATGCTGGGCTGACCTTCCTGCTGTTGCCCCCCGTATCCCTGGCCTGTCCCCACCCAGGAGCAGAGGGTCCTCCCTGCCAGTAGGAATGCGGTGGGAGTGGGGCAGGAACGGGGCGGGGGGTGCCCACAGCCGCCACTGTTTGAAACACATCAGTGGCTTCCATGACCGTCTGGACTCAGCACAGGGGCCTGGCTGGCCTCTGCAGGCACATTTCCTGGCTGCCAGGCACTCCCCCAGCCCATGGCCGTCTCCCACCCGTGGGCCTTCATGCATCGTGGTACCTCGGCGGCGCCCTTGGCTGGCTTCTGGGTGGCATTTAAACACAGCCATAAAGAAGGCCAGCCCTCCTCTGCCTCCCACCCATCCCTGGAAGCCTGCCCATCCTGAGCCAGGCCAGAAATAAACCTCCTTTTTCCATTCCTTTCGGTGGACAGAGAGCGAGTTCAGACTGGTCTGGGTGTTCCTTATCTAGCCACAGTCCCGACAATGGCAGCCCAGAGCGATGAGTCCCACCATGGGAAACCGGGGGGCTGTGGGTGCCCAGAGTGCCCGATGCAGCCTGATGGGGTAGGGGGCCGGGGGTGGGGGTGGTATTTATTTAATCTTCATGATTAGGAGGTACTGTGATTATCCCCAATTTACAGATGCGGAAACTGAGGTGCAGAGTTTCAGTAACTCGTCCCGGGCTGCCTGGCTAGGGAGTCAGACCAGGGGGTCTGGTGTGGACACCTGAAGGATGAGCCGGGCAGCGGGGCGGGGGTGGGGTGGGGCAGTGTTCCTGTCAGAAGGGTACAAGGCACACAAAGTCCCTCCTGCCTCTTGTCTGGGGCTCAGCACAGCAGCAGAGAAACAAAAGGGCTCTGAGCTTGGGGTCTGAACACGGGTTCAAGTCTCGGCCTTGCCACTTCTCAGCTGTGTGATCCTGGGCACATTTCTCTGTCTCTCTGAGCCTGGGCTTCCCTGTGGATTTTGTTATGGTACAAAGCAGACCTCCTGTGCGCCAGATCTGGAGCACCTATGACACAGCAAAGTATGGGTCCGCCAATGACACTTACTCCTTGCAATCACCCTGCGATGCAGGAATTTTAAAAGTTCACCTTTGACAGAGGTTAGCAGCACAAAGACCGGCCTGCCTGGCAGACTGGGCTGAGGGCCACCTGGAGGGAGGGTAATCCCAGTGCAGGCTCAGGGAGGCCACTGTGACCACATCCTCTTGCACGGTGGGTCCTTGCCTCAGCGACTGTGGGGGAGGAACAGCACCAACATTCCCTCTCGGCCGAGGGGACCAGCTTCTAGAAAGCTCACAGCAGCGCTATGGGAAACCCTGGAAACAGCCCTGGAGACGGCCCAGTGGATGAATAGGAAAATGCATGATGTTATGGCCAAACACCAGAACACTCTTCAGCTACCCAAATGCACTGCGGCCGCACAGAACGTCACGGGGCATCTCCGCTATGAAGCTACAGAGAAAGTAAAGTCTCCAAAGAGGAAGTTCAGCATAGTACCCTTTCTAGAAGGCTAAAAAGAACTGTAAATAAAATGTACTTTTTGAGACCACATCTGGCTATAGCGAGGCATACAGGGGGATGTGGGGTGAAGTGGGCCCTGCTGCGGGTGCACAGGCTGACACTCCTGCCCTCATGCTGGGGGATGGGTCAAGGATGTTTCTTATATGATTAACAAACAAACAAGTAAACAAAGAAGTCTTGGCAAGGACCACTGAGGGAGAATACCAGGAAGCAGGGAGAGAAATGGGCCTGACTCCATGGCCTGGAGTCCAGAAAATAAAACAGAAAATCAAGGTTCAAAATATATGTAAAGGAAAACAATGATTACAGTATCCCCCAGCCCCATCCATTGCACACAGGCCCACCTCTCTGGGCAGCTGAGACCCACACGGGGGCCTGGGTGGAGACTGCAGAAGCTGCTTTGTCCTGGCTGGGGTCCTTGAGACAGCAGCGTTTTTTCCGGTTCACAGTCCCAGGTTGCTGGGCGTGGTGCCAGAATTGTCCAATTCCAGCAGGGAATCGGCACGAATTCCCAGCCTCCTCCTATTGAGCCCACAGACACCTCATCCCTTTGAGACCCTCCCAGTCATAAACGCTCTGTGCCTCAGTTTCCCCATCTGTAAACTGAGGACACTGGGCCATATAACATCCTCCTGTATTTCCGTGTTTTGAACTGAGCTGGTGGCCCCACATCACCTGGGCCACAGAATCACAATGCTGCTGCTTATGCTGTCATTACCTGCCTGGCGGGTCACCTGCCTCGAGGAGGCTTGGTTTCTTCCTTTGTGGAGGGTGCCATGCCTCCATCCTGGCCCTCCAGGTCATGGGGAGGGTGACTTGAGACGAAGAGCACGTAGGGCCCTGCCTGAGCCACTGCTGGGGAATTGCTGCCTCCTTCACAGGCTCACAGGCAGCAGCTCCCTGACCTCAGGTGATTCCACTATGGCAGGATGGGTCTCCATCTTGGCCCTCAGAGGATTCGCAGTCTGGGGCAGGGAGGGGAGAGACATCACACAGTGTAAACCACCCATATCGATGTGGAGTAGGGCGATCATAACCCCCAGGGGTCAACTGCCCTCTGCAGTGCCCTTGACAGACCTGGTCTCCCACACATCATGCTCCTGCAACAGGACATGTCATTCTGTGACTTCCCCACGGTTACAAACAGCAGGCCCCGACGTGGAATCCAGATTTGGAGCAGACCAAGCCAGGGAACCCAGCTGGGACGTGGTGCACGCTGGGGAGAGGGACCTCGGTCAATGACGCAGGATGCGGTGGGAATCGGCCAGAGCTGACTAGCTTGGGACCTCAGACAAGTGCGAGACCGCTCGGAGCCTCAGTTTCCCCAGCCATCTAATGGGGATGGTACCCAGGGTAGGCCAAGATGAACAAAGAGATCCCCGGACGTGGCCACACCAGGGCTGCACAGACCTGTAGGATCAGAACCAGGGTGGGGGCCGAGGGATCTGCATCTGTCCCAGCTTTCCAGGGCGTTCTGATGCCCACTCAAGGAAGAGCTGCTGGGCCAGCTTTGCAAGCCACCCAGTCTTTGTCCACTCTGCAGTTGTAGACAAAAAAACAGCTGTAGACAATCCTACATGAATCAGTGATGGTGTGTTCCAATAAAACTTTATTCACACAAACAGGCAGCCCCAGTTTGCAAACTTCTGGGTGAGATCATTGCTACCCCAAGCACAGCCCACAAACCAGCAACCCTGGCGTCTCCCAGAAGCTGCTGGAAATGCAGGCTCTCACGCCACCCTTCCGGCTGAATCAGAGGCTGCGTGCTAACCCATTCCCCAGCAGCTGCAAGTCTGAGAAGACCTGGGCTGGAGCCTATAGCAGGTTTTCTGGGCAGCTACCTGGTCCTGCTGGTTCCTTCTGAAGCAGATTAGGGGGCGGGCAGGAGGGGGAGCTGGGGGTTGCTGCCTAGAGAGTTATAACAAACCAAGGCACCAACGCGGCTAATTGGCAGCAGCTGCTGTTTCAACCAGAGACTTGTCAGCTGTGATTAAGCAAAGTTGCCTTTAGGCCAATCAACTTCAAAATTATGCAAATAGAGCTGCAGCGGAGACCACAGGGATGGTGCTGAGCCAGCTCCCCCACCCCTGACCTGGCACACTTAACCCCCCATTGTCGGCTGGAGGGCCCCTGTCCACCCTCACCACTCCCTGGACCAGTTCCACTTCTGGAGGTTAATGAGCCTCCCACCCACACTCTGTGTAATTGGCATGGAAGCTGCTGGGTGGGTGCGATCCAGCTCCGAGAGCCGGGCCAGGATGGAAGGATGTACCTCTCGAATGGATCAGCTGCTGCACCGATCACCAATCACCGATCAGAGCGCGGTCAGCCATACTGACCCGCAGTGAGCCAGGCCTGTCCTTACTCGGGGCAGTCCACGCCCAGGAGGACTCCCTGGTGGCAATGGCTGGACAGCGAGGGAAACAGGTGCTTTCAAAGGTGGTAGGAAGCGGCTCTCGGTCGCCTTGCCGAGCCCTTGCAAATCCTGGCTGGCCCCTCCAGATGTAAACAGACAACAGCCTCCTCCCACCTCATCTGCCTCCACACCTGTGGCCCCTGACACCCCAAGCCTGCTGCGCCGCCAGGTGGACTTCTCAGCTGCCCTGGCCCTGTGATCTCTGGTCTCAGGTTTGCTGTCCTGCTCTGTGGGCTGTTCCCACGGGGGCCGAATCCCCAGGAAGAATAAACCACTGAACGGTGCATTGCTGGGGGAGGCAAGGAGGGCAGACCCCCAGACACCAGACTTAGAACCCAGAACTGTACCCGCTTCAGACACAGACTCCCCAAGTCCTCTCCGTCACCCCCCACAGAAGAGCAAGCACCAGGCTCCACTTCCTCAGTTGAATCCTCTGCTTAGTCGTCCCCAAACTAGAGATCTGTCCTGATACTGAGTCTGTACTTTGGAAACAACAGGATGGATAACGAACATATCTGCCCTGTCTGCTGAGCATGGGGCCCTCTGACCTTCCCTAGCTGGGCTCTGCCGCTGCAGCCTCCTGACACCAAGGGGCTTGACAGGGAGCAGGGACTGAGGGGCAGAGCAAAGTCCCTCCAGGAGAAGGCCCCACACTCAGGCTGGCTATCCCCTGACCCAGTCCAGCCCTTCCAGGAGCTCACCGTGGGGAGCGGGGAAGTCCAGGGCAGACAACCCTCTACCCCAAGAGTCCTCTCTTCAGGCCCGATGCCATGGCCCAGCCTTCAAGAGAAGGCCTCCTGCTTTCCAAAAAGGAACGTCCCTTATAACGGGGAGAAAACTGCTAAATTACGTAGCATCGGTCGACATCTGGGTAAACGGTATTATGGAAGTCTAATTAGTGTGCTGCTGCTTTGGGGGAGTGTTAGCTCAAAAATTTCCGGGGAATGGAGAGGTAACATCAAAAAGTATTTATGAAAGCATTTTGTCAACAGGAAAGCAATCGGGACCGGGATGGCAAGTGCAGAATTCCAGGGGCAGGCGGGTGCTGGGCTCAGGCCTGGCGGACGGTGGCCAAAGCCATGGCCAGAGAGAGGACAGAACATGCAGGCTGGCCTCGGGGAGGGAACCCAGCTGGCCCTATGATCCTGGACATATGACTTAGGCTGTCTCTTTACCTGTGAAGTAGGGTGCTAGGCCTCTTTACTTGGGTGGTGTGAGGATTAAATGAGGTGACCTATGTGAAACTCGGAGCCCGTGCTAGGTGGTTAGGAGGGGTCAGTCACCAGGGCTGCCCTTTTCTCTCCCATCCTCTCCTCAGGTCGGGGCCTGCTCAACGCTGTCACATAGGTTCTTTTAGGTGAGCAGCACGGTGACCCTGAGAAGCAGGTAAGGGCTGTTCATGACTCCCAGGTGAGGACACAGAGACCCGGAGAGGCTGTCACTCCCAGAGGGTCACACAGCTCATATATGGCAGACTTGGAACTGGCACCCAGATCTCTGACTTCCCAACACGGAGCTCCCTCCAGGCTGCAGCGCTGGCCATACCTGGCACCACCCACAAGTCCCCAACGTGGCTAAGGATGGAAGCTCAGACACTTGGGGCTGAAAGGGTCCCCTTGTACTGCAACTCCACCTCTCATTGTCAGCCAGGGAACCTGCCCAGGGCAGTAGCCCATGAAGACTCCAGGCCACAGAGGCAGAACCAAAGTAAGAGTGAAACCGTGCATAAGCCCTGGCCTCCCGTGAGGTGCAGACAGGAGGAAAAGGCCATTCCTTGGGCACCTCCAATGTGTTCAGCACTATCCTGGGTGTTTCACAAGTATCGTCTCCTCCAACGTTCAGAAAAGGAGGGGCTACTGCCCAAGCCTGAAGATGAGAAAACTAAGCCTTGGAGAGGTTGCGTTGCCTGCTGAAGATCACACAGCTGCTGAGATTCTGGGACTTGGACCTGAGCTGTTGAGTTTTCAAGCCCAAGTTCTTTGTAGGACTCGGGCTCTTGGCCTTGGCCCTTGGGGATGAAGGGGAAAGAGGAGGGAGCTGCAAGTCCCTAAAATGAAACCACTTCCCCATTACTGGGAACAGCCCCCTCTCCCAGTGATAGGGGAAAAACAGAAGAGACCATTCTGGGATCCACTGGTCCCATTTCCCACCAGTGCCAGATGTCCCCACACTCACAATGTCCTGGCAGACCCTACCCCTGGGCGAACTCCTCCAGCCTCAGAAACTCCCCACACCACCGTGGAGAGGGAGTTGCTCCCTTCGGGGACAATTGAGACCATGTGGAAAGAAGGCTCTGGCTTTCGGCTCTCCTGCCCTTCCCACCACTCCGGTCTGGCCTCACACTGAACATGCTTATTTTAAAACAATCAGCATTTGGCTCAAGTCGTGAAAGATTAAATGTAGGAGTTGTGTTAGGAGGAGTGAGATGCACTGTGCTGGGGAAAGAAAGGGGTCGTCGGTGTGGGAGGCCCCTAAATGTCTCAGACCTAGCTCCTGGCCCCAGTGATGGGCGGCGGGGGTGGGGGGAAATCAGGTCTTGAGGGCAATGGATCTGATTCCAATCCCACCTCCATCTCTAACAGACTATGTCACTTCATTTAAAGCCTCAGTTTCCTTTCTTCCTTCCTTCCCCCCTCCCTTCCTTTCTTCCATCATTTAGGCAAGAAACTTTTACTGAGCACCCACTATGTGCCAGCCCTGATTCCATGGCCTGGACCCTGGGGATATAGGAATGAACTAGGCAGAGACACCTCAACCTTGGCATGGAGAGGCCTTGTCTGACAGTGTGGGAGAGAGGGACAGAAAGACCTCCCTCAGGGTGCCTGTTGAACACAAACATCCACCTTAGCCACGTCCATGTCTGAGTTCCTATATGCTGTTGGTTCCTAGAACCAACAGGGATGCTGCCTCTCTGAGACCCCCTATTGCCAGCCCAGAACTGGTCATGGAGGAGGAGGCAGCAGGCATTGGTGATAAGTGGACCAGGCAGTGGAGCAGGGGGTCTCAGAGAGGCAGAGGGAGGAGGTGCGAGGCCCTGGTCAGGGCCTTGGACAGTCCACAAATAAACTCCAGCTCATTCCTCTGCCCAAGTGAGCTTAGAGGGAGAGAAAATAGCTTTCACACTATATTTTCTAATTTTTTTCCACTCCAGTGCTTCTAAATCGATCCAGAACAGATTGTCCAATTGTTTGAATTTCAGGAGAGACGTCTCCTGATCTTTTCCTAGTCCTGCCTAAGATTCTGCCAGGACCCCGCCCTCCCCCGTGACCCCCTCTTTGGCCCGGCTCCAGCTGATGTCCAGGCTGTCCGGGGCTCGACCCCTGGCCGGTGGACCTGCAGGTGATGGAGGAAGGGCTGCACTCCCAGGTGGTACTCATGCCCAGGGAGGCCCTGGTAGAGCTCGTCCCTGGAGGGAAAGGCTTTGCTTTTGCAGGAAGAGCTGAACTAACCAGCACTGTGGGGCAGTGGAGTCCCACCAGAGGCCAGCCACAGCCCACCCTCTTCTCCCACAGAGAAAGTGCTTTGGGTTTGGGCTTAGTCAAGACACAAGCAACTGGGAAGGGGTATCATCGTCCCCATGATTCCCAGCAGCAAGACAAACAGGTGTCGTCTCGGACACTGATGGGCCTGGGGCTGCCGGGGGACTGCAGGCATCCAGGGTCCCGCCATGATGGTGGATTAGCAATGTCTAATGGTAGCAATGTCTGCCCCAGGCACAGCAGTGAGAGTGGCAGTACTCCAGCCACACAGTTGCCATCCAGGTCCACAGGGTAATGTCAAAACCCAGTAACTCACCAGCAATCCAGTAACTAACACCCCTGCCACTTACCCACTCACCCATCCATCCATACATCCATCCATCCACCCACCCATCCACCCATTCATCCATCCACCCACCTCACCCACCCATTCATCCACCCATTCATCCATCCATCCATCCATTCACCCATCCACCCACCTCACCCACCCATTCCTCCATTCATCCATCCATCCATCTATCCATCCATCCATCCATCCATCCATCCACCCACCCATTCACCCATCCACCCACCTCACCCACCCATTCATCCATCCATCTACCCATTCATCCACCCACCCATCCATCCACCAATTCATCCATCCATCCACCTCACCTACCCATTCATCCATCCACCCATCCATACATCCACCCACCCATCCACCTGTCCATCCACCCATTCATCCATCCAC
>NW_012114466.1:3342307-3344083 GCF_000951035.1 Colobus angolensis palliatus | reverse complement strand
GACCAGAGTCCTCCAGCCTTGGCTTCTGCTCAGCTTTCCACAAGTGCCACAGAACAGCCACTCAGAGCTCCCAGAAGTCTCTCAGACTCATTTCCTAGGCTCTAGATGCATGGTTCCCTCTGCCTCAAATGTCGCTGTTCCCCTTGCTTGTCAACCTGGTCATCTTAGACTCCATCTCCTTGGATGCTGCCTCCTCTGGGAAGGCCTCCTTGATGCTCAGCCCCTTTCCTACCAGCAGAATTGCTCCCCATCCTCTGTCATCACCCATACCTGTGCATTATTTTACAAAGGGCTTGAGTCTGGAGCCAGAACAGGTGACTGTGTCCACGAGTCCCTGCAGACTGTAAGCCTGTGAGGACAGGCCCTGCGTACTATCTCAGGAGTGAATAAACCCATGACATGCACTGGACAAGTGGCCTGCCCATGCCTGCCTGCACCCACCCCCTTCTGAGGAAGCAGCAGGCAGTGGAAACCAGCCCCTGGTTGTTAAGATGCAGGGAAGCAGGAGCAACCCCAGTGCAGCTCCTCTGTGGCTCCTGCAGGCCCCATACCTTCCCTGGATGTCTCTCCTCCCCAAAGAGGAGTCAAAGAACAGCCAAGGAGTGGAGAGGGTAGACCCATCGGAGCACTCTGCACGGTCCCTCCTGGGTTCAGACTCCTGCAGGAGGGCCTGCTGTGAACACATTTTACAGAGAAGGAAACCGAGGCAGACAGGGGGCAGGAGGCTGGGCAAAGCCACACTGTGGTGAGGGGTGGGCACAGGAGTGTGGTCACCCTGAGGTCCCACACCAGCACCCCTCCTGACCACAAAGTGCATTCAGCCTCCCCAGTAGAAAGAACAGAAGCCACCAGGTCCATATCCTGGCTTTGCAACGTAGTGGCTCTGTGCCCTTGGGGAACTCACTTTGCCTCTCTGAGCCCCTAGTGAGAATAACAACCTGTCCCTGCTCACGGAAAGTTGCGAGAATTAAACAAGGTGATGTTGGCAAAGTGCTCAGGATAGGGTTGTGGTGAGCAGGTTAGGGTCTCCCCATCAGGTTGGGGCTCCAAGGGCCTTGGGCAGAGCACTCCCATCCCTGGGCCTGGTTCTGTCCACGAGTTGGAGGTGCTGCTTCACTGCCCCAAGTGCCTCCTCTACCTCTTCCCCGACCCTGTACCTCAGGTCTCCTCAGGAGGGGACCAGAGAGTGCCCAGGCTGATGTTTCATGAGCTCTGCCAGCTCCAAATCCACCCTCTGCTCCCTGTCATCCACTGCGTGGAGCCCAAACACTTCCCTTGACTTTCAGTTTGGCTTTACAGATTGCAAACCACCTTCAAAAGTGTGTTATCTTTGCAAGCCAGTCCTCTCTCTGCATTATGGAAGGGGAAACAGAGGTTCAGAGCGGCAGGAACTTGCCTATGCTGAAGCTGAGGGAGTCACAGCCTGAACTCAGCTCTGTCCAGCTTCAGAACCAAATTGTGAGGGATATCAAGCAGTCTGGGCTCCCAGACTCAGGCCACCATCCCTAGTCAACAAAGATTCATGAAGCAAAGAGAGAGAGATCATGTCCAGCTACACAATGTATCCCACTTTGTCGCTCGCATCCTCAAAGGGGAGCCTCTGCCCCCAAACTTCAGCCTCTTCCTTGGCTGCCCTGATCTTAGTTTTGTTCATTCACTAATTCATTTATTTGTCCATCCATCCATCCATCCATCCACCTCACCCACTCATTCATCCATCCATCCATCCATCCATCCACCCACCTCACCCACCCATTCATCCATCCATCCATCCAT
>NW_012114466.1:3333542-3341496 GCF_000951035.1 Colobus angolensis palliatus | reverse complement strand
CATCCATCCATCCATCCACCCACCCACCTCACCCACCCATTCATCCATCCATCCACCCATTCATTCATCCATGCATCCATCCACCCACCATCCATCCATCCATCCATCCATCCACCTCACCCACCCATTCATCCATCTATCCACCCATTCATCCATCTATGCATTCATCTACCCTCCATCCATCCATCCATCCATCCATCCATCCATCCATCCATCCATCCATCATCACTTCATTCCCAGAAACCTGTCCAAAGCAAGCCAAACCTGGGCTTGATACTATCAAGCTAAACTAGGAACAAGGCAGCCTCCACCCTTCCAGAGAGAGGCTCTCTGACCCTTCACCGCTTCTGTGCCTCCTGGGTGTTTCTCTTTTTAAATGTAGCAGTGGTAATAATAATACCAGTTATATTTACTGAGCCCTTACTATATGCCCGTCTGCACCAAACACATTCCTTGCAGTAACTTGTTTAAATCCTGAAGAGGTGGATATCATCTCAATTTTTAGATGAGAAAACAGGCTCAGAGAGGTGCTGTAATCTGTCCAAGGCCACACAGCCCGGAGGAGTGGAGACTGGGATTTGAACTCTTACTGTCCCTCCAGAGCTTAGGGATAAAACATAACGGTTATCGATGTAACTAACCCAGCTGTCCCAAATGTTACAATCTCTGCCTCAAATCCTCTCAAGTCACTCAGGTTATTATCATCATTATTAGCCCTATGTTGAAAATGAGGGTGCTGAGGCTCAGAGGGAAATATGCAGCCCCCACTGGTCACTAGTAAGAGATGGGGCTAGATCGGAACCCAGGCTCCAAAGCTGGCTCCCACCTGCGTGGTCTGCGGTTGCCATGGCGCTGGGTAGGAAACACTGCCACTGGTCTAACTGCTCACCTGATTCATTTTCTCATTCATTCAACAGCCACAGGCATGGCAGTCCCTACGCTAGGGGTCTGGGGATGAGCAGACTTGGTTCCTGCCTGCCTGCTTCATGGAAGGGCTGCAACAATGTTAACACAGTAACACAAAGTTGGTAACAGTATCAAAGTGAGAATTCAGAGGCGGAGAAGGTATTGAATCCACACTGTGCTAACTAAGCCCTTTGTATGAATTTTTCTTATCTGGTCTCACAATAACCCATTTTGCAGGTAAGGGAACTGAGGCTCCAGGGGTTATAACAACTTGCCCAAGGTCACAAAGTGAGGAGCAAGCAGCGAGGAGACTTGTCTGGGCAGAACCCCAGCATAGCCTTGGGAATTCTAGGCTGCTCTTAGGGAAGCAGGCAGCCTGCCAGGGATCAGCACCCAGAGCCTCCCTCTGGCCCGTTGTCCTGGCGATGGGGCTCATCTCAGCTGCATGGCTCATTCCCCAGAGGACTTTCTGTGCTAGGGATCAGATTCCAAGCAGTTGCACCCAGCTGGTGCTACACGGCCACACCCCAGCCTGGCTCCCAGAAACCTGAACAATTTAAACAGCAAAGGCCCTGCTGGAGGGCTGGGCACAGTGGCCCACGTCTGTAATCCCAGCACTTTGGGAGGCCAAGATGGGTGGGTCATCTAAGGTCAGGAGTTCGAGATCAGCCTGGCCAACATGGCGAAACCCCATCTCTACTAAAAAGACAAAAATTAGCTGGGCATGGTGGTGTGCGCCTGTCATCCCAGCTACTACTGAGGAGGCTGAAGCAAGAGAATCACTTGAACCCAGGAGGTGGAGGTTGCAGTGAGTCAAGATTGAGCAACTGCATTCCAGCCTGGGTGACAGAGAGAGACTCCATTTCCAAAGAAAAAAAGACCCTGCTGGACTCTCACTGAGCTGAAGGCTGAACCTGGGCCTTCTGGGGCTTGGGATGATGCCAGACTTCCTGCAAATGGGCAGAGAGAGGCTCCATCAGCACAATTTCTGGATGCAGAGACCGAGGCTCAGAGCTGGCAGCCCCAGCATGGGCATTGCCAGGACCCAGGTCCTGAAGCCCAGCCCCTATTGCAGCCAGGGAGTTCGGCTCCCGTGGAGGGAGAAAGGGGCCTTTCTAGACTTTGGAATTCATGTATGTGGTTCTTTAAGTTTTAGAATTTCTATAGAATAACTTACTCTATTTGCTCTCCACCCGCACAGAGCCCATGAGATCCAGGGTCTTGGGTTTCAGAGCCCCGCCTGGCTGCGACTCTGGCCACCTTGGGCTTCTGAGTTCAGCTCTCTCCTTTAGGGAAACTTGGCCTGCCTTGGGCTACCCGAGGGCAGTGGAAAATAATGGATATGAAAGGGCTTTGTAAAAAGCCACATGTCCAGCCAGGTTGTCACAAAGGAACCTTCATAACGAGAAGCCACATCCATGTGAGACCCACACCGAGACCTTCCTCAAGCCACTCCTCCTCCTGAAATGCCCCTCTGCCTTCTCCTACGCACCTTTCAAGACCCAAGCTGAAAGTTACTTCTACCAGGAAGCCCTCCCTGACCCCTCTCAGAGGCTGGTTTTTCTTTAGTTCTCCTGCCCCTCCCTGTGACAAACACATTACAAAACTCACCAGGGAAGGACCCTGTTTCAAATCGCCCCTCCTCGTCCCCTGGGCCTGGCACCCTGTCCAGAACTCGGTAGGCACTCCAGACATGTGGAATGAATGAACGCTAAATGCATCTCTTTTGGTCTGTAAATCCAGCTGCTCACGTACAATTCTCCCGACAAAGGAAAGGAACCCAAAGTGAAAGCAAATCACCATCGTTTCCGTGACAAGCTCCGGGAGCCTCAGAGGAAATTCTCGCGCTGGATTATGGAAGGAATTTGCCTTTATTTTTAATTTGTGCCAATATCTAAGAAAACGGCACTTTATTTTGAGCCCATCAGGCAGCAACGAGGAGCTTTGGAATCTGGCACGGGAGACAAACTTTCCCAGCCCAATTTCCCAATGCAAATCTCTCCGCCGCGGCAGAGCCGGCCGTCCCCTCCCTCTGCTGGGCACCTCTCTGAGGCTTGCCAGGGAGGAATAATCAGATTATGTAGCTGGGTTTTCAAAGATCACGGTTTGTCTCATTTTCCAGGGATGTGTGAACAAAAAATTTTTTCCCTCCCAGGGCTCTGTTAAGAGCTTCCAGAACTTAATTCAGTGTTAAATGGGTGTAATTTGGGAAACTCATGCATTATTTCTTAATTTCTGGAAGGAGCGTTTGCACACATCTGTTGGGGTAGGTGTGTGTGCGGGCAGATGGGTGGTGACTGGAGCATGTGTCCCAGATGAGAGGGGAGGGAGAGCAGGCTGGGGGGCATGGGCTGTCGATATAAATGCCCCATTCAGGTTGACGTCGGAAAATATAGGACTAGAGGCATTTACATTTCATCTCAGCTTCTGCTTCTGTGGATGGCCAGGCAGGGAGAGATTCTGAAGCCTTTTCCTAAAAGGAGTGCCTCGGGGGGTTTCAGGGCAAATTTCATCATCTAGGAAATGTTTGTACTGCCCCACACTGCCTCGACTCCCCAAAGCTCCTCGAGGCCTCTGGACAATGTCCACCGTGTCTGCAATATAGGCTTGAACATCCTTGGCCCTCAAGAATCCCCAGTTTACTGTGTGACCTCCAGTGCAGTCCCAGCCCTCTTTCAGCCTCAGTGTCCCCATTTGAATATGGGGAAGCAGATCGGCTTCAACTCCCTCCACCAGCAGCTCCTGGGGCCTCTCTCCATCACAGCACAGCACATGAGGCTCAGGCCTGCTGCTGGCACTGTCTTTGTCTACTGCCCTGCCCACCCCCTTGAGGGCTGTGGAGAGCAGGGTGCGTGTGCACACACACACACACACACACACACACGTGCGCATACACCAGAGACCCTGCCTGGGCCTGGTCTGGCACTTTCAGAGGTACTGTGTCCTGAGGTGCTGAACAAGAAATCCTGGGCTTGTGGGGAGTGGGGACAGCCAGTGACTGGGGAAGTCAGGATGAACGTTTCTGACCTGGCCACAGCTAAGAAGAAAAGGAGGGAGGGGCTCATGATAACTGGAGTGGGGGGGACAGAAGGCACATCAATAGGGCCAGCAGGACATCCACAGCCCCGGCTAGAGAATGATTTATTCATAGAGTCATTCATTAAACAGGTTGGCTGGAAGCTGCCCGGGGGTGGGTCTCAATGACCTTGGGGTCTCCTCCACCTCCCCAGGGGGTTCATGCTTGGGGGTCAAGGAATGTGTACCCTGGAGGAAGGCAGGAAGGAGGGAAGGGGTACAAAAAGGGAGGGAGGAAAAGATGGGGTCACCCCCCTGCTAGGCCCTGGGCAGAGTAAGACCAGCGTCTACAGAGTGGGTGTCCCCCATTGTCCCCAGGAGGGCATAACCAGGGTGGACAGGGCCTCGGGTCACACTCCTCACTCATCCTGGCTCAGATGTCCAGAACCCTGCCTGTTTAGTGCTTAGGAAACGAGGTCCCACTATTCTTAGGTGTTGATGATTGTTTCAGTAACTTCTGAAAGAGCAGCTGGGCTGAGAGAAGCCCCTCTTGGGGGAGCAGGGGAAGGGGCTCTCAGTTCGCTCTAAGATCCTGTGAATCTGTTGTACGAGTCAACTGGGGAGAAGCTAAATCAGCCGAGGCTGGGTTAATAGAGGCAGAGCATCCCTAAGAAGGGAGGTGATAGCTTTCATCTAATCATAAGGCGGGCCAGGCTCTGGGTCAGTAATACGGGAAAGTAAACAGGATAATGAGTAGGAAGTGAGACTATGGGGCCCCAACCCCACCATGGCTCCTGGTGCTGTGTCTTAGGAGCCTCTACATCCCCACCCTGCACTAGGCAATATAGTGTAGTGGTTGGGAGCCTGGTCCTGGTGGGCTTATGTATTATTAGCTTCTCTGGGTCAGTTTCCTCATCTATACAACAGAATCTACAGTTGCCATTGACAAGGTTGGCATGAGGATTAAGTGGGAAGCTGGGTTCTGAGTGCACTTAGCATGGTACCTGGCTTGGAGCAGGCCTTTGGGCTGTCACTGCCAAGTGCAATCCTAGTGCTGTGCGGGGTGCAACTGTGAGCCTGTTCGGTGAAGTCCTGTATTGTGGACACAGATAGCTGAAGTGGCCAGACCTGGTGTCCACATGCCACTGCCCCCCACCCACCCCAGAAGCCAAGGGCCTGGGCATGAGGCAACCCTCCTGCAGTGTGGCCTTTGGGGTTGGGCTGGAGAGGGCTTGGCCAATTGTCCTAGGAAACTGGAAATCAGATTCACCTTCTTGGCCAAAACTGCCTCTCCCTCTGCCCAATTCAACCATGGGCAGCCCACCCAGAAGCTGTCTAAGCTCCAAACCTGGCCACCCTCCCTCCTCCCTGCCCCACTCTGCTATTCAAACCCTCACCCAAGCTGGGGGTGGTGTTGTCTCCTGCCCTGGCCCTGCTCCAAGGGAGCTCCATCCCCCAGCCCTCCAGGCCTGCAGCCACCTCCCAGCCCCGCAGGTCCAGAAGGCTTCAGCCACCCTGCTGTGTCTGCATCTCTGCCCACAGAGGGTCCCTGCCCAGAACATCTCCTCCCCCTTCCTCTGGCTGATTCATGCCTGTCATTCCGGACCAAGCTCCCCTGGCCCCAACCCCTCCCAAGTTCCAAAGGACAAGTGCCTCCCGCACCTGCACTTCCCGACCCCCGGGAGCTCCCCACTGCCTCATGGCCTGACCTAGGCAGGCCTCCAGCTCTGCTGGCTTGTCCAGGGTCACCTCCTCCTCTGCTTCCTCCAGAGCTGCCAAGGGTGAGCCGAGGCGCTTCAGCACAGGCGTGGGGGCTAGGGGAGCTGGCTTAAGAAGGGGAGGGAAGGGATGGATGGATGGATGACTGGTAACTGGGAGTGGCCGTCAGCTGGTCTCACTCTGGGCAGGTCCCACTTGCTTTCTTTGTCACTTACAAAGGTCTGACGGAGCAGCACTGGCCCTGCCCCCTACCCCTCTCATCCAGTCCACCTGCCCTGATAAGCTCCAGGCTGGGTGGCTCAGGAGAGCGAGAATGGGACACACACACAAACGCGCGCACGTGCGCGCGTGCACGTGGCTCCAAACCAAACTGCTCCCCTCACTCCTCTTCATCAGTCCGTACCTCCCAGATGCCTGAGACAGAGCCAGGAATGCAGCGTGAAGATGACATTAAAGAAAGAAACTGTCAGAAACCCTTGCCTGGGGCTTTACAGCTTCAGCCACAAGAGGGGCCAGGGCTTTCTGGTTGCAGAACTTCCTGGTCATCTCTTGCCAGAACAGGCACAGCAGACAGCCTCTCTGGAGAGACGGGGTGCTTGCAGAGAGGTGTTCTGCACTGAGCAGTCACAGATTCAGGGCATGGGGAGCGACCGACCCCCCAGTTCTAGGCAACCATGACCGGCATGGGGATTGTCCTGGTTGATGCTGGGACCTAAAGGTTACTTGAATTCTGCTTTCGAATGACATTTCTCACCAAAGCCGAAGCCTACCGGTAGGTGAAAAGTCCCAACGATTACCTCTGGACCATCTGATTCCCAGAGAGATGTGGACAATCAGACTCAGGTGAGGAAACAAAGGGTGATGCAGGGAGGGACTTCTCATCAGTCTGGGTCTGAAGAGAACTGAACTTGATGGTATTTCAGGCACAGCCACCCATCAGCGAGATGCACAGGACATTACTGACAGAAAACACCTTAGACAATGCCTACAGCAGGGCCCTCATTTTATAGTCTAGGAAACTGAGGTCCAGAGACATGTGGACAGCTGCCTGGGGTCACACAGCCACCAACGCTCAGTGGGAACCGACAAGAGTTTCTCACAGTGAACTCACAGCAGCCTTTGGTGGTGGGCATGGCTGCCATTCTGTCTTCCAGATGAGGAAACCAGCTGGGAGGCGTCAAGAGCCTTGGTCAAGGTCATACAGCCCTGGAGAGGGGACTGGAGGCCACCCCCAGAGAGTCCCTGTGTGGGGCACTTCGTGTTCTTCCCATCCGGGGCTGGGATGCCTGTAAGTGACAGGTGCAGTCACTTAAAACAGGCTCAGGAGGCCCAGAGAGGTAGGGGAGATACAAAGAGGCATCCCCAGAGGTGCTCTCCCGCAGATTACATAACTCCCCTTCCCTGTCCGATGGCCCCGGGGGGAGGCTGAGGCAGCTAGCAAGAGTGGGGGGCACCCAGCGGGGGAATGGACCCGGCCTTGTTCGCCTATATCCTCTTGACTCTTTCCAAAGAGGTAACAGTCGTAGGCGCCAGGACGCGCTGGCTTTCTCCCCCTTTCTTTTTCCCTCTGGTTGGGTAACAAATACTAATACTAATAATGATAATAATAATTAGAATAAATATAACCTCGAGACGCTTGGGGTCTCGTTGCCATGGCAACCGCGGGCGCTAATGAGCTTCTGAGGCTGCCCTCGGGGCCACCCAGACCTGGGCGCGGGATCAATGTTGATTCGGCCCCTGGAGGCAACAGCGATTCCGCGGGGGCCATGCGGCGGACCAGGACCGAGGAGCGGGCACTTGGGAGGGGTCCTTCTCCCCGTCCCCTGCGCTGCCCAGCTGGGACCCCCAGGCCCCTCTGGGTCCGCAGCGTGGCCCTCAGTCCCTGTGTAGCCCGCACGGGGCTCCCAGCTCACTGCGCTCCCCGACTCGGTTCTCGGAAGCCAGTCCCCACCTCGGACGCGGATTCTGGTCCCGGCCGCCGCGTCCCGGCACGGTGCGCCCCGGACTGCTCTTCGCAACCCGGCCCCTTCTTCTCCAAGGTTCAGCGACCCCGACCTTGGTGAGCGTCGGCGCGGACCCCAGTGCCGAACACCAGCTGTCCCGCAGGGCTCCTGCCCCCAGACCCTTCCCCGGTCGTCCCCAGCCCCTTTCTAAAGAGCCCCGGACCCCAGTCATATGACCCTTACCCGCCTCTCTCAGTGCGCCCACCCTTCACCCCTTCTCCGGAGCCCCGCGCCACAGACCCCGCCCCCCACTCGCCCAGACTCTCCTCCGCCAAGAGCTCCGCCCCGGCCCCTTTCCACGCCGCGCTCGG
>NW_012114466.1:3308020-3332770 GCF_000951035.1 Colobus angolensis palliatus | reverse complement strand
GCTCTTTCTCTCTCCCCTCCTGCTGTTTGCGGTGGCTTCTCACTTTCTCTCTTTTTACTTCCTTTCCGTCGTTCTTTCACGCCTTCCTCCTCCTTTTCCTTCCTTCTACTTTTCCCTTTCCTCTTCCCGCTTTCCTGCCCGGTTTCCTTCCTCCCTCCCTCCCTCCCTTCCTTCCTTCCTCTCCGTTCTTCTCTCTTTGTTCCTTCCTCCTCCTTCCCACTCCCTTTTCCTTTCCTCTTCCCACCCCAGTTTCCTACTCTTCAGTCCTCCCATCTCCTTCTAACACACACCTGCTTTGTGTGGGGGCCATGTTATTCCCGCCAGCCAGACCCTGGCCAGGGGGATCAGGGTCACGGTCAGCTTGGGCCAAGAACCCTTCGCATGAGACAGGCTCCTCTGCCACGGTTTCCTGTGGGAAAGGCCCCACTTCCCGACCCTCCTGGGCCACTGCATGGGGTCCCCTCCTCGGCTCCTGCTCCCCGCTCCACCCAGCAACCCCCCAGCTCCAGTCTGCCCCCCATTTCACCCGTCACCTGTGGGACAAGAATGTGCTTGCCCTTCTATGGCCTCAAAGCCAGTGAGCCCCCGTTTCCCCACCTTCCTGTGTCCCTGGCGGGGAGACTGCGGTTGTAAAGAGGTCTTGTGGGGAGAAGGTTGCAGCCTCCTCCAGGGCCCCAAGGGAGAATGGAGACGAAGATCTTTTATCAATTCTTGATTTTAGGAGGAAGAAGGGAGCCTCTGGAGGACTGGCCCCAAGATTCTCCCACCTGGGTCTCCTGAGATGGTGGCCCTCATTTCACTTTTCTAAGCATTGATGGAACCGCACCAGAAACTGGGCTGAGCTCTGTATACTTGATGTATTCTTTATGCTTTATTTGTTCCTCGCCACGGTGCCGAGCAGCGTCCTCCCCACTTCACAGCAGAGGCGCTGGGACTCAGAGAGGTTAGGACACCTGCTCTGAGCCACACAGTCAGCTAGGGGCAGAATCAGGGCTCAAGCCCAGGTCTGCCTGACCCTTCAGGCCCAGTCCCTCAGCCTTGGCCCCTCACAGGTACCTGGGTGAACATCAAGAGAAGGCACCGAAGGCAAGCACTGCACCCTCTCCTTACTGAGGAGGAACCAGAGACAGCGGCAGGTGCCTGGCAACAGCTTGTACATGACCCGTTGATGGGGCTGGGAGTCCCGATGGCATTTCTGGTGCCACATCCTGGGCCCCTTTCAAGGATAAGAAGGAGGCTCAGCCTCGTGCCCAAGGCACCCAGCAGGACAGTGGGAATGGTGCCGGGGTGCCCATGCTGGGAAGCCTGCACTGTTGGAGTGCCTCGATTTCCCCACCTGTCTCACAGGTGTCCATGCCTTCCTGTCCTCAGTGGACCTGGCTTGAGCAGCTGCCCAGGCAGGACACTGAATCTCCCCCAAGGGAGCTGATGTGGGCCCTGCTCATGGGAGAGGCAGAGGGGCCTCCGTGAATGCCCCAGCAGGGCGAGGTCAGGGCCACAGCGAGGGCTCAGGGAGGCACCACCTGCCTGGCCACAGGGCCAGGCAGTGTTGCCCAGTGGGAAGGCTCATGGGATTTGTAACAAGGCGGCACTTTGTCCCTAATTGGCCAAGTGGCCTTAGGCATGGCACAGAAGCTCCCTGAACGTCAGTTCTCTTTCCTGAAGAGGTCACAGCACTACCTCCCACACAGGGTGTCTCAAGGACTAAATGAGACGAGGCCCATGAGGTACTTCTCCTGGCACCTGGCAAATATCCCAAGAGGGGGACAGAGGAAACTGAGGCCCAGAGAAGCCACGGAACAGGTGGAAGTGCCGGGTGCTAGTGGTGGTGGGGGGCTGGCAGGTGCCTACCAGACTGTCCCGTCTGATTTTGGCTGTCACGCTGGAGAGGTGCCTGTCATCTGTGCCCTAGCAGGGACTGTGTCTTAGGCTCTCAACGCCAGGGACACTCAGCTTTGAAGGATGCGGGCTGAGCGAGGGGAGGAGGTGTCGGGGCGTCACAGCAGGCCGCCTGTGTTGCTGGGATGGGGTGTGTGGTGTGTAGTGTATGTGTGTGTTGTGTTTGTTGTGTGAGTGGTGTGTGTGTGTGTTGTGTGATGTGATTTGTACGTGGTGTTTGGTGTGTGCATGTACTATGTGTGCTCTGTGAATGCGTATTAAATGAGTGGGGTGTGTATGGTATATGTGTGAGTATGTATGTGTGTATGAGAGAATCTGAGTGGTGTGTGTTTTGTGTGTGTGCTGTGTGTATATGAGAGTGTGTGAGTGGTGTGTGTTTTGTGTGTATGTGTGTGCATATGAGTGTGTGTGAGTGGTGTATGTGTCTTGTGTGTGTTGTGTGTCTGTGTGGTACTGTATATGAGGTGTGTGATGTGTGTTTATGGTGTGTCTGTGTGTTGTATATAGTGTATGGTGTGTGTGGTATGTGTGAGATGTGTATGTCTATGAGTATACATAGGACTGTTGAGAGTGTGTGCTGTGTGCGTGTTCTATGTGTGTGTGTGTATGTGTGTTTAAGAGTGTGTGTTGTGTGTTATATCTGTTGTGTGTCATGTGGTATGTGAGTATAAATTGTGTTGTGTGTGTTGTATGTGTGCATTGTGTGTATGTGGTATGGTTGGTCTGTGGTCTGTGGTGTGTGTGGTGTGTTTGTGAATGTATGTGTATGTGTATGAGAGTGTGAGTGGGGTGTGTTGTGTGTATATGTGAAGATATGTGAGTATGATATATATATGTGTGGTATGTGTCAATGTGTGTATCTCAAGGTGTGTGTAGTGTGTGTGTGTGAGTGTGAGTGGTGTGTGTGTGTGGTATGTGCATGTGAGGGTGTGAATGGTGTTTGTGGTGGTTCATGGTGTGTGTGGTGTGTGTATGTGAGTGTAAGTAGTGTATGTATGTGGTATCGGTGTATGTGAGGGTGTGAGTGGTGTTTGTGGTGGTTCATGGTGTGTGTGGTGTGTGTGTGTGAAGGTGTGAGTGAATGGTGTGTGGTGGTGTGTGTAGGGTGTATGAGGGTGTGAGTTGGTGTGTGTGAGGGTGTGAGTGCTGTGTGTGGGGTCTGTGGTGTGTCTGTGAGGGTGTAAGCAGTGTGGGGATGTGATGTGTGTGTATGAGTTGGTGTGTATGAGGGTGTGAGTGCTGTGTGTGCACTGTGTGTGGGGTCTGTGGTGTGTCTGTGAGGGTGTAAGCAGTGTGGGGATGTGATGTGTGTGTATGAGTTGGTGTGTATGAGGGTGTGAGTGCTGTGTGTGCACTGTGTGTGGGGTCTGTGGTGTGTCTGTGAGGGTGTAAGCAGTGTGAGGATGTGGCATGAGTGTAGGTGTGTATATGAGTGGGTGTGTGAGAGTGTGAGTGGTGTGGGGGGTGCAAGTGTATGTATGTGTGTGAGGTGTGAGTGAATAGTGTGTGTGGTGTGTGGGTTGTATGGTGTCTACATATGTGTAAGGATGTGAATGGTGTGTGTGGTTGTGTGTGTGAGAGGGTGTGAGTGGTGTGTGTTGTGTGTGAGATGTGAGTGGTGAGAGTGTGTGTGTGTAAGGGTGTGAGTGAATGGTGTGTGTGTGAGGTGTGAGTGGATGGTGTGAATGAGTGGTGTGTGTGCTGGGGTGTGCGATGGCTGTTGGCATGCGGTGATGGCGGAATGAGGCATCTCCCTTTTTTGGGTGCGCATGTCTGGAATCTCCATATGGTGAGTGTGTTCGTGCATGTTTTCCACGTGTATGTGTGGTGGTGGTGTGTGTGTGCGTGATGTTTGTGTATATGTGTATTTGTGGTGTGTGTATGTATGGTAAGTGTGGTGTCTGTGTATCTGTGTGTATGTGTGGTATATCTATGTGTGGTATGTTTGGTGTGTGTTTCTGTGTGTATGCATGGCATGTGTGTGTGGTGTTTGTGTGTGGTGTGTGTGTATGTGTGGTGTGTATGGTGTGTGTGTGTGTATGGTCTGTGTATGTGTGTGGTGTGTGTATGTGTGGTGTGTCTATGTGTGGTGTGTAGTGTGTGTTTCTGTGTATATGTGTGGTGTGTGTGTAGTGTTTGTGTGTGGTGTATGTGTGCTCTGTGTGTGTCTGTGTATGTGTGATGTGTGTGTGTGTGTGTGTGTGTGTGTGTGTGTGTGTGGTGTGTTCAGGGCATGTGGAAAGTGTCATCATTTAGTGGAGCCCCTCCCCCTCATTGTCCCTCCCTACCGCCCTTCACCTGCCGCTGGGCGGGGCTCTGTGCCTGTCCCAGGTCAGTGCTGGACACCCAGAGACCAGAAAACGTCTCTGCCCCAAAGAAGCTTAAGGTCGGGTTGGTGACAGCACAAATGTTAAAGCTCCATCACTCCATCTCCTACAGGATGAAACTCCATCCCCTCTTCCTGTGCCTGTGGCCCAGCCCACCTGCCCAGCCTCCTCTGCAGTCAGGTGCCGGAGCTCCAGCCATGTCAAACCCGCAAGCCATGGTGGCTGTCCTGGGTGGTCAGTCCATGGCCTCCTCAAAATCCCATGACAGGCCCACTATGTGCTGGGCTGGGCTGCCCTCCACAGTGCTTCCAGAGCCCTGCACCTTCACCTTCTCTCTCTAGCACAGGCTCCCCTACCTTGGACAAAACTACTTTGCCTCCCTGAGCCTCAGTTTCCTCATCTGCATAATGGGAATGACCTCAAAGGGTCAATGTGAGGATTAGACGAGAGACAAGATCATAACAGGCAATGGTCCTGTCGATTAACCCAAAATAAATCAATGCTTGGCACTTCGTGGGTACTTGGTCTCATCAACGTCTCTTCTGCTTTTTCAGGAGGCCGAGGGGTGAGCAGGAAAAAGTGTGGACTTTGGAACTGAATGGATTTGGGTTTGGATCTCTGCTTGGCCACTCACCAGCTGTATGACCATGGCCAATGTTATTCACTTCTCTCGTGTCCTGCGCTGCCCCCGTCAGATGACCACCAACTTTACATTTCCAGAGTCTGAAACCAAATGGGTATCCCTGGGCCAAAATCCTGGGGTGGGCGGGGCCGCGCTTCCTGGAGGCTCCAGGGGAGGACCCTCCTGGTCCCTTCCAGCCTCTGGTGGCACCCTAAGCTTGCGGCGACATCACCTGGTCTTGGAGGGCAGCATCTTCAGATCTCCCTGAGCTCCTCTTCCCACAGCCTCGGGTCAGATGCTCCCTCTGCCTCCCTCTTATAAGGATGCCTGTGATTGCATTAGGGCCCACCCGGATCATCCCGGATAATCCCCCCATCTCAAAATCCTCTGCTCAACCCCATCTGCAAAGTCCTTTTTTCCCTGTTTGCCGTTTATACGGCAGGTTCCAGGGATTAGGATGCGGATATCTTTGGGGGCAGGGGAGCACTCTTCAGCCTTCTGCCCTCTGGGCGTCTGCCGAGGCAGGTGAGGGTATAGGCTCGGGGCTACTGTGTGAGTCCAGTGAGACGGAGCATGTAAGCATGTAAGCTGTCATCCATGGACCACTCAACAAATACTGCTGTGTCTCTGCTCCTGGCTGCACTGGAGGAGGCATGGGCAGGTGACTATGCAGACTGCCCTGGGAGACGTTCCCCTGCCCCATTTCTGGGCACCTACTGCATGCCGGGCCGCGCCCGACGCCCCACATCTGTCGTGGCTTCATCCTCCATCCCTATTTACTATTTCTCTGCCTTCGGGAGGCCTGCTCCCCCGCAAACTCGACTGCTCACGGGCGGCCTGGCGATGACTCATGCTCTCTCCCTCGGTGGAGAGCAGCCTTTTCAAAGGGCTGGCTGGGGAGGGAGCTAAATTTAAAGCCAGGCTTCCCGAGAAGATCACCTGCCACATCAAAATTGCAGCCATTTAATCGGGAGTCGGGGACATGAGGCATCGCACCCTCTTTCCTTTCTGAGAGGGTGGTGCTTGGAGGCGAAGACCCTGCGGCGGGCAGAGGGAGGGGGCTCCGGTGTGGCGGAACCAGCTGGTCCCTGGTCTCAACATGTTCCCTCACCTTCCCCCACTTCCTTGGGGAGCAGCCCCCCATCCTCCCAAGGACCAGCCCCAGCCCCTTCCTCCTCCAAGCGGTTCCAATCCCCCAGCCCCCATTTCCTAAATTCAAAATCGAGGGCTCAGAGAGATTTAGAGGCACCCTACCCCCTCAAAGTCCTCCGGCAAGGGTGTGGCCAAGCTGGGCAGTGCCCTGGACTGGGTGGTTGCTCTGATCCTTGGGTAGGGTGGACAAGACAGCGGCAAATTGTTGCCTCTTTGAGCTTCTGTTTCCTTATTTATCGATCAATTCCAGCCAGGAGGAAGCACTTTGGTGGGTCCTGGAGGGCATCGTGTTCACTCCACCTGTTTACCTGGGAGGAGATGGAGGCCGTGAGGTGGGGAGACTTGGCCCAGGACCCTGGGAGGGAAAGAGGAGCCGGCCAACAGCCAGGCCTCTGCCTCCCAGCCCTGGCTTCCTCTGAGATGTGAGGCTGGCTCGGTCACTGCTGCCCTTGTGCCTTTGCCAGTGGGTGGGGCTGGCTGGCTGCCTGTCCCTGCTCCCTGCTCTCCTAACTGACCACAGGAGCCTCGTGTCACAGCAAAGCCATGGCTTCCCTGTGGCTATAGGAACAGGTCACAGGGAGGCAGGACTGCCCACTGGTTAGGGTGCTGGCTGTGGGGCGAGAGCTGAGTCTGAATCTTGGTGGCTGCTGTATTGTGAGTCTTGACTGCTTGGGGCTGAGCACATAGTAGTTGCTTTGTGTGCAGGCATCACTGCTGTGACTGACTGTGGTCCCACAGATTTGGAAGGAGTGGTGAGCTGGGTGCCAGAGTCCGGGAAGCTTGCAGGTCAGATGCACTATACAGATGCCAGCAGTGGGGTTTGCCAAAGGCCATCATCTCATCCCTGGGGGTTCCACAGTCTGCCAGCTCCTCCTCTCTGGCCTGCCCACCTCCCTGTTGGTCACAAGTGTAAACACAAGTTTCTCTTCCAGGCCTGGCAGGAGGCAAGAGGGGGCTTCTGTCTGCAAACAAAGTGCATGCAGCAGGCCCGGCTCTAAGCCACACCCTCCTCCCTAGTGTTCCCCTGTGATTACACCGTACTGAGAAAGGAACTTTGCAGGTGTCATGAAGGTGACTAATCAGCAGACCTTAAGAGGAGATGATCTGGCTCAGGACCTCGTCACATGAGTCCTTTAAAAGCAGAGCATTTTCTCTGACTGGTGACAGCAGCTGGGGCCTAAGAGACCCAGGGTGAAAGGCGTGGGCATGAGGCAGTGGGGTGCAGGGGTCTCGGGACAAGGCGGTGAGGAGCTGAGAGCCCCCAACCAACACCAGCAAGGACACAGCACCTCAGTCCTGCAGCCACAAGGAGCTGGATTCTAATGACACCTCCGGATGAGCCCAGGAGCCTCCAGGTGAGGGCCCGGCCTGGCTGACACCTTGAGGTCAGCCTCGTGAGACCCTAAGTGGAGAACCCACTGAGCCTGCACAGACTTCTGGCCTCCAGGACTATGAAACAGCAGGTGGCTGGTGTTTTAAGAGGCCAAGTTTGTGGCAGTTTGTTACGTTTTGCAGCAACAGAAAAACCCACGTCCTCAGCAACCACTTGTGCTAACGCCTTTTTAACGAGGTACAGAGTCTTACAGCCCCTCCTCCACTGTTCCCCCAGGGGGCAGCCCCTGACATTGCCACTCCTCTGCTTACAGACCCTCCATGGGTAGCCTTCAGGATGAAGTCTGGGCTCCCCATGGTTTGGCATTTAACGTGGGAAAGAAAAGACATCGTCCCCATCAGTTTGGAGAAGGTTGGCCGCGGGGGCCCTGCTATGTGCCGGGGGCAGCTGAGTCTCACAATGTACCAAGCTCCCAGGGAAATGCCTGGACTCCAGAGGCAGCTGTGCAGACCTGTCTGCTCCCCAGAGTCCTAGGGCTCAGGGTGCATGGAGATGCCCCTGGGTCAGGGAACACCGAGCAGCCCAGGCACACCGGGAAGACATCGGCTGCGAGGGGGTGACGCGGAGCCAGAAGGGTTGGGGGATCGGGGAGCACCAACTTCACTTCCTGAAGCTGAAACACAAGAGACCCCAGGGATGCAGGCTGTACCTGGCCTCAGTTTCCTTATCTGTAGACGATCACTGATGATAAGCCCCGCTCGGGTAGCACCGGGCTGTTCTCAGCGCGTGATGCGCATTACCTCGTAAGATGGAGTAGGTGCTATTTGTCAGTGCTGTCAATATCACAGTTTCCCAGGCAAGGAGCTGCGGATAGAGGTGAGGCTAGAACAGTGGCTCTCGGGCAGATGGAGGGGCCGGTGAATGAGGGCCCTGGCTCTGGCTTTGTGGCTGTGTCCTGGGCTTGCCTCCTGGCACCCCACATAGCAACTGGGGACCTGGACCAGGTGGACTGGCTACCTCCTGCTGCCCTGTGTCCTCCTCTGCAAATCGGGGACAGTGATGGCTGGTCTCAGCCCAGGCTGGCTCACAGGAGGCAGAGGTTCTGTCCAGGGGGAAGTGAGAGGTCCCCACCGTAGCTCAGATGCTCAGCCCTGCCCCCCAGCTCTGTGGCATCAGGTTCATCGGGGGAATGGCAGAATCCACTCCTGTTCCCCAGTGCTGTGCGTCTAACCTGGGCTTGGCATCTCTGCAGCTGGCGGCTGTCACAGCTCGCTGCATCCCTACCACCAGGCATCTGAAACTCAGCCTGGGACGGCGAGAAGTTAGATGGTGCCAGTTGGCAGGTGGAGCTGAGCACCCAGCGATGAGCCTCACTTGCACAGAGCCCCGCCTACCCTGCAGCAGGCCCCAGAGTAATGCAGTAATAACAGCAACAACAATGACGACAGGCAGGATCTTTGGTGTGTGCAGGAGTCCCCGAAGTTCACTGAGCGCCCTCCACACCTGCTCATGCCTTGCATCCATGCAGGGAGTACAGGCAGGTGCTACCCTCTTCTCAGAGAGGTTGTGTCATGGGCCGGAAGTCACACAGCGCCTGAGAGGCAGAGCTGGGCAGAAATCTGAGGACCCTGATGCAGATGCTCGTGCCACTGCTGGGAAGCTCCTTCTCAGAGCCTGTGTCTTGGGGCACTAGGGTGAGGGCTCTGCTCTGTAGACCAGTCGTTTTACAGCCCCGGGGTGGAGCAAGGCGGCCCAGGCTGGACAGGAGCCTCAATTTTGTAGCTGTGTGCCCTGCACGAGTCACATGGCCCCTCTGAGATTAAGATCTACCTTTTTTCTCTGACCAGGTTGCCAGCTCCTTGAGGACAGGGAGTGCACCTTCTCTCCTCACTCTTCCTGGGCCAGGCACAGAGTATTGGCAGAACACTCTGTTTAACTGAAGTCGAACGAGGGCCCCCACTTACCGGGGGCTCTGTGCCTCACACTGTCACTCGGATGGTTTGCCTGAATCTTCACAACCACCCTAGGAGTCACTTCTATGCATTTCCTATTAACAGATTACAAAATCAAACAGGCCCAGAGAGGTTAGGGGACTTGCCCAAGGGCACACAGCTGGCAGTGGCACAGCCGAGATTTGAACTTGGATCTCTGCCTCCCTAGCCTCTGCCCTAAGCCTCTACTCTTGGCCTCAATGCAACAAAGAACAGAGTCGAGAGCTCTGGGGTGGGAGCTGATCCTGGGCCTGCCTCTCTAGGCCTTGGTTTCCCCTTCCCCGCTCCGTGCTCATTGCTGGTCCGGTCCCTCCAGCTCACAGTGGGAGGCTCTGGTAGGCTCCGTTCAGCACTGGCTTCTGGCTGGTTTAGTCCAGGCGCCGAGAGGCAGGTTATCTGGGATTCAACAGCTCAGGCCCCCATGGCCCAGGCTGGAATTCCAGGCCTCTTTGATTTCGCGGAGCAGCCTCTCCCAATCTTGTAAATTGTTTGGCTTGGCCTCACGGAGCAACCTTTGTTATTGCAAAATCTCATGTTTCCGTAAAGGCCAGGGAAAGAAGAGGCTTTGGCGGCAGGTTCCAGCGCCTGTCTGAATTCTGTTCTTGTGAGGCTCCCAGCTGTGGGGAGGCCAGCCTGAGGCTGAGCGGCAGGGTGGGGGCCGTGGCCCTGGCCAGGTGGCCCAAGCCTGTGTGGGCACCTGCCAGCCGCAGCCTGGTCACCAGTCAACATCCGAGATGAACCGGAACCGCCACAGAGATGCCCAAGGGCCAGACAGGGTGAGACTGGGGTGAGGAAGCCAGGGGAGATGTTCCCATGGTCACAGGCCTGGACACTCCACAGACCCTGTCCAAGGGCTCCCAGGCAAATCGGGACCAGCCAAGCCCTGATTCCTTTGGAAGAGGAGAAAGGAAAGGAAACTCCAGCTTCCAGAGCCTGGATTCATAAATCTCCTGCCAGGCCTGGGCCTTTACAAACATTTCCTCATGAGCACTACCAGCCCACCATGAGCAAGGCACGATTATTTTTGCACTGTTACAGCTGAGGATAGGAAGGATCAGAGAGGTTAAGTACCCCGTCCAGGGCCACACAGCTGGTCAGTGGAAGACGTTGCCTGTGCTGGATTGGATTTCCAGGTTCAGAATCATTTATGCCAACATTGTTGCTCAGTTGGAGAAAGCAAGGTTTCATCTTAGTGTCCAGGAGCTGCCTCTGCCTCAGTCTCTCCATCCTGGATCAGGCCCCATGAGGGACCAGGCCCTCTGCGGTCAGGTTTGCAGACATCCTGCTCTAGGTCCCCCAGAATGTGATGCCAGGTACTGGAGCCCAGGCCAAGAGAGAGGATGGGCTGCCTTCTGCCCCAGGGCACCATGGGAGTATCTGGGAGCACCACTTGCAAAGATGGAACCCCAGAACCCTGGATTGCTAGAGCAACCTTCTAGGACCAGCAGCATGAGCCCCAGCTACTGATGAGAAAATGGAGGGTCCAAGGGTCCGGTGAGTTGCCCAAGGCCCCTGTGCAGTGAGCCTCATTGCCACCTTCATGTTTCATTTCAACGTGACAATTACAGATTTGCAGTCAGACTCTTGGGTCTGCCTCCTGTCTGCGCCCCCTTGGACAAAACGCTTTCCTTTTGTAAGTCTCAATTTCCTCATCTTTGAAATGGGGCCCACAGTTCCTCCCTTTTAGGGACCTGGGACGGTTGGTCAGTGGAGGCCATATAACTAACTGACTTACCACAAAACCTGGCACACAGTACGGCCTCTGCTTTGCTGTCCTCACCGCCTGCCCCCACTAGCGGTCAGTACCTATAGTTTGATACTTCACTTATCACAATCACTGCTGCTGTATCTTAAGCACCTGCTGTGTGCAAGGCACTCTGCTAGGTACTTGGTGTCATCATCCATGACAATAACCACAGCCGCTGTTTTGAGCCACGTGCTGGGCGCAATTCTGTGCCTTTCAGAAACATCTCAATGGCTGTAATGTGGGCACTATCATCACCACATCCGTCTCACAAACAAAGAAACTTAGGCTGGAAAGTGACTTGCCCAAGACAAAAGGCTAGCATCTTCGGTCAGTAGAGCTGAGGTCCCATCCTCCTGAGCCAGTCTGGGGACCCTGGGGCAGAGCCTGGCCTGTCAGGAGAGGAGGGAGGGAGGGAGCAATGAGGAAGGTGGGCTAGTGGGGTGGGTGTAGACGGGCAAAAATGGGAAGCTGCAGGCTGCCAGGTGCCTCCCAGGGTGGAGTCGACGGGGCTGAGGACCCACAAACTGTCTTGGCCAAGGCCCCGCCCTGGACCCTGGAGTATGGTGGTCAGAGCAGGATGGGTCTGTGCCTCAGACATAGGGACCGGTCTGCATGGGACTCTGCCCTTGGCAATGGGGGCTCACAGTCCCTAGGTGAGCTGGCTTCACTGGGCAGAGTCCCTCGGCCCTCTAGCTCTAGACACTCAGTCATTCCTCCTAGTACCCCCCTCTCAGTACCCACTGGTGCCATCTGGTCCAAGACTCACTGTCTCCTGCCTGGGCTTAGGCAGTAGCCAACAATCTCTCTGACTCCATTCTCTGGCCCACTGAGCCATCCTTCACATGGAGCCACAGGATCGGTGTGAAATCCACATCCAACAGCATCACCCTCCTGCTCAAGACCCTTCTATGGCTCCCTATTTACTACTTTCAGGATAAAGTCTGGATTCCACCTGCCATCTTGCCCCGTCTCTGCCAAAGGCCACCCTAGGTTTGCATAGCCTCTCACCTTTTCTGAAGGTACCGTTATACTCTGTTTTCCTTTCCTGGACGTCTCTCTTGCTCCTTTTTATCTCTGAGGACCAAGAACATCTGTCTCCTCTTCGTGGAAGCCTTCTCTGAGCCCCAGTCTGGGTCCCTGCTTCCTTTGTGTTTCCTGCCCATCACAGCCCTGGTCCCGCTGGAGTGGCACTGTCTGTCTGTGCCTCTGTCACTGCCAGGAGCTCCCAGAGAGTCAGGTTTGGGTCTGCCTTGGTTCAATGTTCCCAGTGTAAACCACCACAGGGTCCAGCCCAGAGGGGGTCTCCATGCCTGAAGTTGCATACATGGTTCCAACAAGCCTGGGCTTGGAGAGCCAGCCTGGGAGGCAGGCAGCGGCTGGTGCCCCTTGCACTCCCCCGGGACAGCTGGGGCAGTCTGGCCATGTCTGCAACTTGGCACTGATGTTTGATTAATAAGCATATTTGGCACTTGCCTTGCACCTTTCATCCCCAACCCTCTGAACGCATCCCCAACTTTAATTAATTCTCCCCACACCCCAGTGAAGCTGCTCTTACCACGGCAGATAATGATGTGCGAAGTCCTTTCGGTGAAGGTGTTGTGATTAATTCCACTGTGTAATTAGGATCGTCTCTTCCCACCTCCCAGGCCCCTTCCAGCTCTCCCCCTCCCTCCCCTGGGCCAACAGGTGGACTCCAGGCCTTCAGCATGGAGCGCTGGTTTATTATTGTTACGAAGCCACACATGAGCTCACTGCCTCAACAGTTCGGCTTGTCCTTAGAAAATATAATGGGATAATTTTTGCAGAGAGGACCGAGGCAGCGGAGGAGCAGTGAGTGGAGTACAGCCACACTGGAACCTGGTTTCTGCAAGCCTGGGGAGTGAACTGAGGTTGGGGAGGGCCCTGGGAAATCACAGCTTTAGAAAGCTCTCCCTCCTTCAGGAAGCCTCCTTTAATTAGTCTGCTCAGATTGGCCTCTCGCTTTTCTGTTTCCCTCTGGCCTTTAGAGCAGAGGCCCCTGTTTTAATAGGTGATTGTTTGATGCTGGTTTGCCCTTCCCAACGACACTAGGAGTCCCTACATCAGATTCAAGTTTCCATGTCTTTGTATCCTAGGGGGTGAGCAGAGGACTTTGCATGCAGTAGATGGGTGTGTGTGGATGGGTAGATGGATGCGGCATGAGTGAACAGATGGTAGATGCTGGGGGATGGATGGATAGATGGATAGGGAATAGGTGAATGGATAGATGGGTGGATGGGTGGATAAATGGATGGATGGATGGATAGATGGATGGATGGATGGGTGGGCTTCTGGATGGGTGAGTAGATGATGGGCAGGTGGATGATGGGCGGGTGGATGATAGGTGAACAAGTTTATGGCAGGATGACTACACAAATGAGTGGTTGGGTAGATGGAGGGCTACGTGGAGAACTGAAGGCTGGGTTGATGGGTAGATGGGTAAGGTGGTGAGTGTGAGATGGATGGGCAAGGGGCGTGTGGCTTGGGGGGTTACAACGATGGGTTGTGGGTCTTCAATAGACCATAACAATAACGGCAGTAATAATTTACCTCTAGCTAATGTTTACTGAGGTACCAGGCATTGTTCCAAGCCTTTTGCATTATTAATTAGCCCATTTCATGCTTGTAACCCTTCCATGGGAGAATGCGTGGTAGATTGAGAGGGGGCAGCTTAGGCGTCTGTGTTGTGGACGGGCAGGCAGTCAGGCAGACAGCCGGATGTGCATTTTGTGATGGGGGCAGATGCTTGATGAAACAGATGGGGAGCTGGGCAGGCTGGGAGGGGAGGCGTGCGGGGAACAGGATGACGAGAGGTCCTGAGGGGCAGGTGAGAGGCTGACATAAGAGCTGAGTATGTTTTATTTGTTCGCACCTCAGGGAGGGACATTTCCATCCACTGGACACCCACACCAGGAAGCTGGTGTCCCCCTTTGATGGCCATCTCTCGGTCCTCATTCTGCCACTCCTTAGGGCTCCAGCTGTCTAACACCATCCATTCCAGATCCCACTGACTCCTGCTGGATTTTGCCTCATAGGCCCCCTCAGCTGCCCCAGCCCACTCCCCTGTCCCGTACACATGGAAGCCAGAGGGATCTGGCCAAAATGCAATCTTTTTTTTTTTTTTTGAGATGGAGTCTTGCTCTGTCACTCAGGCAGAGCTCACTGCAACCTCTGCCTCCTGGGTTCAAGCGAGTCTCCTGCCGCAGCCTTCCAAGTAGCTGGGACTACAGGCGCGCACCACCACGCCCGGCTCATTTTTGTATTTTCAGTAGAGACGGGGTTTCACCATGTTGGCCAGGATGGTCTCAATCTCCTGACCTCGTGATCCGCCCGCCTCAGCCTCCCAAAGTGCTGGGATCACAGACATGAGCCGCCGTGGCAGGCCCCAAAATGCAACCTAATCCTGCCACCTCCCTGCCCAAGCTCTTCTGTGGCTCCCAACCCCCACGGACAGCCAGCCCTAGTCTGCCGTGTGCCCCATGACCAGCGGCTGCAGACACACCTGAGGCCCTGGTTTTCCCCCAACAACAGGTTCTTTCAGGCTTCCAGGTCATGACTACGAGGTGCCTCTTCCCAAATGCCAGCCCCCATCTCGGCCCATTCACCTCGGGTCGAGGGAAAGCTCATCTCCTCTGCAGCCCCTGTCACAGCCACCATCCCAGAGTCTGCGTGGAGGTTTCCAGCCTGAGGTCTGGAGCCGCTGCTGTGTTCAAACCTTGGCTTCTCCGGCCCAGCCTCCTCACCTGTGAAATGAGGGTGAGACTTGTTCTCGTCCCCCCTGGTTGTCTTGTCGTGAGGACTCAATGAGGTGTGAAAAGTGCTGACAACACAGCTGACAGGTAGAGAGCGCTTCACAAATACCCGGCTATGATTGTGATTAATACAGTGTCTGCCTTCCCCACCAGGCAGTGAACTTCTCAGAGATAAGATTGGGGCTTCTTCATGGATGAATCATTTCTTTCAACAGATATTTATGGAGGCCCTTCCTCCGTGCAGGGCAGTGTCCCGGGTGCCGGGGACACGCTAGTGCAGAGGACCCCCAGGCTCAGCCTAGGCCCCAGGTGACATAGGAGAGTGGTGACCGAATGGTGGCATCATGTATCTGCCTAAATGACAGCAAACAGGACAAGCCAAAGGACCTTGGGGGCTGAGTTCCCACCAGCTGCCTGCTGGCCTGCTCCCTGGACCTCGAGGGGTCCTCACCTTTCAGAGCAGGGCAGACTGGCTGCCCAGGTCCTCCATCTGCATAGCTGAGCCTAAGCCACTTCTCTCTCAGGGACAGGAGGGTGACCTTGTGTCTCCCAGAACCTGGGCCCCGAGGAGCTAAGAATAGTGAACGGACCCCACCCCCCACAGTGCAGCCAGCTGCCGGTGGCATCTGTGGGGACATGGCTGAGCCCTGGCAGCTGTTGGGGAGCGTAGGGGAGCCAGAGGCGGGGAGAGTTTTCATCTCCAAATGTGCTGAGCCAGCGCTCTGGGCTGCCGTCCTTGCGGTCTCACCTGGAGTAGGGGAAGGCGTGTGAACTCTGGCTCTGCCAGTTACTAGCAAGTGACTTTGAGCCAGCTGCCCGTCCTTGCTTCTCTGTTTCCCAGAGAGGAAAGTGTCAGGGCTCTTGCTTCAGAATGTGGGCTGCCTCCTGGCCCCCACTCTAATCCTGACCCCCGCCAGGAGACTCAAGGATGGCAGCCCTTGCCCCAGGCCCCTGTCTTCATCTTCAGCTTTGCCAAGCACATGCTCTCCCCCTGGCACCTCCTGTTTGCATATGAGGAGGCAGGAGTGGCTGAGAGCTCACAGCACTGCTCTGAAGTCTGCCAGCCTGAGGACAAATGCCATCGGGCACTCCCAGCCTATGACCTCCGTGGAGTCCTTTGCCTCTCAGCCTGCTTCCCCCTGTGTAAAATGGGGACGATGGCCCATCCTTGGGGCATGGTGCCATGGGGTGAGATATGCATGTCAATGGCACATAGTGAGAGCTTCTGAAGCACACAGGAAGTGTTTGGTGTTGCTGCTATGCTTCCCCATGGGATGGGCTGCTGTGGTGACTTGTACAATAGATTCCCTCTGCAGAGCCAAGCTGGGAAAATGGCCAAGTTCTCTGCATCTCTGAGAGTCAAGGCTGGGACCAGCAGGGAGATCTCTGGGGTGGATTGGAAGGGCCCCAACTCTCGGAGCTGGGAGAAACAGTCTAAATTGGCTGTCCATTCAGGTAGGGAGCTCCCCATTCCTAGGGGTAATCAAATATAATCTGGTCCTCTGCATTCCAGTGATTCACATATACGTGGGTCAGTATTTTCCCTGAGATTTCATGATGCTATTGTTTATCTAGATCCTTGTCAGTAGAAACACTCTATATAGACTTTAGGTGAAAATCAGGTCTGACCCTGCCAGGCTCCTGCCACGGACCCTTCTGTGCTCCCATTGCCCCGGTAGGCAAGGGAGGGGAGGAGGGAAAACTCAACAATGACGTCCCCATGCACGCCACGACCCCGGCCACCATGCCCACCATGACACCAGCCACCATGCCCGGCCACCAGACCTAGAGTGGGAGGAAGGACACAAGACCAACACCAGCAGGTGGATGAACGTGGACAGGTGGATTCAATCTGGGCTGAGGGCTCATCCCCAGGTGGCTGGAGAGGATGAGGTGAGAGACAGCGATTGGAACAAATCAAACCAATTCATGTGCCGCCCAGAGCGCCTGTCATGCAGTGAACTCGTCACAATCCTTGGGGTGTTCTTTGATGCCTGTTTCATAGAGAAGGAGTCAGAAGCTCAGAGAAGTTCAGTGACCCTCCCACGGTCAACTCCCAGCCATGGAGTGGGACTCTGAGCCCAGCTGCAAATGCTACTGCCCATCGCTCCCTGGCTGGTGTCTGTGAGTGGTCATTGTCTCGCTCCCTGGATGGTATCTGTGAGGGGTCATTGTCTCGCTCCCTAGCTGGTGTCTGTGCGGGGTCATTGTCTCGCTCCCTGGCTGGTGTCTGCGAGGGGTCATTGTCTCGCTCCCTGGATGGTGTCTGTGAAGGGTCATTGTCTCGCTCCCTGGCTGGTGTCTGTGAAGGGTCATTGTCTCGCTCCCTGGCTGGTGTCTGCGAGGGGTCATTGTCTCACTCCCTGGCTAGCACAGGCTGGTTATGCAGCTGATCTCTGGCACAGGTGGCCCCTGCTGCACTGGGCAGGCCTGTTGGGTTCTGAGCTCTGCAGTGCGGGGTGGGGCGGCTGTCCTGGAGTGGATGCCTTCCCCAGGTTGCTCTCTGGCCCATTGTTCCTCTGGCCCATGGCTGCACAGGGTCCAGAGTGGTCGGCAAATCACAGTGACTGTCTTCTCCCCCCATGGACCAACTGGAGAGGAGCACTTGGGTGTCTGCTGTCCAGGTGTCTGCTGGCTGGCACTCCTGCCCTGCAGATGCCAGAGCAGGTTTCCGGCGGTCAGAGTGGCCTTAGCGAGCCAACCTATGGGGTCCCTCAGGCTCCATTCGCTGGACCCCCATCCTATAACATCCTCCTGAAACCCAGCAGCCTCAGGGGAATTGAAGCACAGGCAGTGTAATGAGGGCCAGTTCCTGCATTTGGGTCTTAGCTTCAAACCATCCCATGGTGACCAAGAGTAACGGTTCTTCCACTCAGCAAGGATACTGGGGGTGAAGGCTGCATTCCAGGAGTTGCTCTAGGCCACTCACTTGGAGAGGCAGAGGCAGGGAGAGAGGCTGGGAGGTATTTTTCTAGGTTATGTTTGTAACCTTGACCCTTCCTCTTTGCTTGTTCATCTATGGGCTGCCAAGTCCCCAGTCTCTCTTGAGCATAAACCCATGTCACTAACTCTCCAGGCCCTGAGGCTGCAGGCAGATCTGAGTTGGAACTCTGCACCCCATGCCCACATCTCCACCCTCACCCTCCAGTCAGATGCTTCCCCTTGGCTGGCACCAGGCTCTGTGGTTCCACCTCGTGAATTCACCCACTTTCATCCACTACCACACCGTTAGCACACTGTCGCTGTCTAGACGTCATCCTGCTGTCTGCTCCCAGGCCCCCACCTGAGTACCATCAGCCCGGCTCTGCCCAGCAGCCCAGCCAGCTGCCCGGAACCTCCTGCAGTGGGATGATCTGACCAAGGTACCAGGAGACCAGCATCAGTGAGGTATCACTAGTCAGGGTCCCCAGAAAGGCAAACGAAGGGGGCCCCCTTTCCCAATCCTGACTTCTCACCCACATCAGAGAGCAGAGAGGGAGGACTGTGGGGACACTCTATCAGGAAGAGAGTGGGCATGGTCCCACCCTGAGTCTCCAAAGGGGAGGAGACTGCTGCCAGCTTCTCCGCTGCCTGGTGGGACCAGTGAGAGAGGCTCGGTGTTGACTGGAACCAGGGGCCGCAGGCTCAGGGGAGACCCAGGAGAGAGGGCTGGGTTGGACACGGCTGTTATTCCCAGAGTTGGCCTGGCCAAGGTGCCTACATGAGTCCGTGGTTTAGACATGGGGCTTAGGGCTGGGGGAGTCCTGCCAAGAGACCCTGACAGTGAGTCTTCGAGGTGTGAAGACCGTGAAGAAGAGACTCAGGGGCTAGGTGTGGGAGGGCAGCAGCCTGGGGCCAGGGATCTGCTTTGGGAAACTCCGCCCAGTGGCTGCATCTTGCTGTCTGATCAGAGGATGGGATGGGCAGGCAGCTGGGGTGGGATCTGTGTTAGCGGCCTGGGGGGTGAGGTTCAGCTGATTTGCCTGTGGCCTTAGGGGGTGTGAGCCCCATGCCCATTTATGCGGGGGGCTGCCAGTTCCTCCCAGGCGATGGGGTTGCTTCTGAGAAACAAGTGGCCTTTGTCCAGGAGTCACGGGGGGTGGGGACACCCCAAGTGCACAGACACCCCTTCCCCACTCTAAAAAGTATGAATGGAGATAAATTTCATCAGCCTGGTGTTCACATGCATGGCACAGCTCCCCCCAGCCCACTCTCCCATGGTCCCCAAAGGTCTCAGCCTCACACAAGAGATGCCCTGACTTTCCAAACTTGTCAGCCTTCAAGGTTTGTCTTCCTGGGTGTTTCTGCCCAGGGCTTTCTGATGTGCCTGAGAGGTGGCCCAGGGTCATGTGACAGGAGGAGAAACTGGCCCCCAGGCCTGGGTTTACCTGCCACTCTGCTTCTCACTTGCTGTGTGATCTGAGGCAAGTTACCAGAGTTCTCTGAGTATGTTTTTCTAGCCAAGCTTTTGGACAGATGCCCGGTGCGGGGATAGGTGGTCAGAAAATGCTGTTTCCCCTGTCTCCCTTCCACTTTTGAATGTTTCCTCTTCTCAGTCGACATTTAAAACAGTTCCCACAGGCTGGACGTGGTGGCTCACATTTCTAATCCCAGCACTTTGGGAGGCTGAGGTGGGCTGATCATTTGATGTCGGGAGTTTGAGACCAACCCGGCCAACATGGTGAAACCTCATCTCTACTAAAAATACAAAAATTAGCTGGGTGCAGTGGCTCACGCTTGTAATCCCAGCACTTTGGGAGGCCGAGGGGGGTGGATCACTAGGTCAGGAGATCAAGACCATCCTGGCTACATGGTGACACCCTGTCTCTACTAAAAAAATACAAAAAATTAGCCGGGCATGGCGGCAGGTTCCTGTAGTCCCAGCTACTTGGGAGGCTGAGGCAGGAGAATGGCATGAATCCGGGAGGCGGAGCTTGCAGTGAGCCGAGATCACGCCACTGCACTCCAGCCTGGGCGACAGAGCGAGGCTCTGTCTCAAAAAAAAACAAACAAACATTAAGCAGGCGTGGTGGCTGGCACCTGTAATCCCCGCTACTCAGGAGGCTGAGACAGGAGACTCGCTTGAAACTGGGAGGCGGAGGTTGCAGTGAGCCGAGATTGCACCACTGCTTTCCAGCCTGGGTGACAAGAGTGAGACTATCTCAAACACAAAACACCAGTTCCCACAAATGCCCTGAACCTCCCCCTGAAACAATGACTCATCTTGGGGTGGGGGGTGCCATAATGTATGTGATCAGTTTAACCTTGTCTCAGCCACAGTGTCGACACCCCAGGCCCCGTCACCCCACTGACGTTAAATAGGCAATGAACACGGCAGGTGGAAGCAGTGGCTGCCTGACGGGGGAACCGGATGGCGAAACCGATGGCCGGGCCACAGTGGGAACGTGGCTTTGCCTGCATCACGGGGGAAGAATTTGAAGGACTGGTTGAGGGCCATTGAGAGCCTGTGGCTGACGGAGACTTGGGGAATTTAATGATGGGTTAGTTGCCTGCATACAGGAACCCGCTGACATGGCATTTTGGGGGAATTCTGGGAATTTTAGTGACAAGTGTTCCTGACTGCTCAACTTCACCCTCACCCCCCTGTGGTTCTGTTTCTGACTGGGTAAGGACAAACCTCAGTGGAAACTGAGTCCCAGCCGGAAGGGGCCCCAGAGGCCCTCTGGTCAGGAAGGCTCACTCTGTGTGGCTGTGTGCATGCATTCACGTGTGTGCGCCTCTTGGCAGAGAGGATTCTAGGTTCTTTCAAAGCTCAGAGAGGTTTGTGATTCCCAGAGACCAAGATCTGCAGGTCTTGTTCATTTTACAAGCAGGAAAAGCCCTGGTCGGCCTGGCTTGACTTACAATGTGGCCACTTTGCTTCCAGTTGAACCATTCCCATAGTTTCCTTCAGGAAGCAGGTCTGGCGGGCTGGGGTGGCAGTGAGGGAGGTGTCAGGGACATCTGTCCCCGCTGCCCCTCTCCTGGGGTTTTCAGGAGTAGGCCCAGGGCTGGCACCCCCTCACGATGGTCCCACACCCAGTCACAGTTAGTGGAGACCGCAGTGGAGGGGAGGGGACTCCCGCTGGGCTTGGTCGTCATTGGTCACACTACCTGTGGCCTGGGTGCCCTGGGTACTTGAGCCTGAAGAGAGGACTGCTTTGGCCACTACATCCACTGCACTGACACAGCTCCCCTCACTGTCCTCATCCCCTTCCTCAGTTTCCCCTTGATGGTCAGCTGGCCCACCCCCTCCTTTCTTGCAGAAGAGGAAACACAACACAGCCCTGTGGCTCTTCAGGGCTCCCAGTTTTCTCTGTCTCTGCCAGGCCAGTGAGGCTTGCTGCTGGGTCCACCGGGGTGAGATGTGTGGGCCCCACGGCCTTCCTCCTGCCTGCCCCGGGCTCTGAGGCTCAGGGACCTGGAGACCCCTGTGTTCTAGCAGCCTCTGGCAGGATGAGTTGAGCGTGGAGGTTTCTAGACTGGGCCTCCTGGGCAGTGTCTCTTCCAAGCCCCAGGGTGCTATTGAGGGGATGGGGGGAGAGGAGAAGGATTCAAGCCAGGAGCCCCGAGGAAGGAGCTGCTCAAGGGACCTATTGCTTGCAGGTAAATTCTTGTGTTTGGAGAACCCGGGTGGCCCCCAATCGCCCCCACTTTCTGCGCCTCCTGACAGGTGGCATGTGGCAGGTGGTCTGTGCGTATCTGTCCCCTTTTGAGAGTTCGCTCTGAGTCAAGCCGGCTCACCCCAAGGCTCCTTAGACCTCAGGGAGCACCTGTGATTTTACAGCAAGCGCCCGTGCACTCTCCCACCTAGACCCCACAACAGCCTGGCCCAGTGGCGATTTCAGCCGACAATTTGTACAAGCCTTCAGGGCGCTGAGTGACTTGGCCGAGGACACCCAGTGGGTCAGCAGCAGAGCTGGCAAGAGCACCCACACTTACCAAGCCTTATTCCAGCACTGTCTTCCCAACCATGGGGAAGCTTTCAGGTCATCTGGTGATGGCAGCAGCACACAGCCAAGACGTGTGTGGAGGAGCTGTGGGTAAAACCCCCCCACCCCCTCTCTATTCTTAGCAAGCAGCACAAGGGACCCCTCTGAAGGTGGGGAAACCATGACCCTGCTCACTGCTCAACCCCTCTGCAGTCCCCACCTCACCAGAGCAAAGTCACCCACCACCCTTTTGCTGGAACACACTTGCCCTGAGATACTCACTGGGCTAATGGGTTTGCTTCCATCACATTTTTTGTTTTTTTGATTCAGAGTCTTGCTCTGTGGCCCAGGCTGGAGTGCAATGGCATGATCTCAGCTCACTGCAACCTCCACCTCCTGGGTTGAAGCGATTCTCCTGCCTCAGCCTCCTGAGTAGCTGGGACTACAGGTGCCCACCACCACGCCTGGCTAATTTTTGTATTTTTAGCAGAGACGGGGTTTCACCATGTTGGCCAGGCTGGTTTCAAACTCCTGACCTCAGGTGATCCACCCACTTGGCCTCCCAAAGTGCTGGGATTACAGGTGTGAGCCACCGTGCCCGGCCACGTCACATTTTCCTAAAGCGCCAATTTTCTGTAAGGCCTTGGCCACCTCACTGTTCAAGATCTCTACCTGCCCTCCCCACTTTCTCCCTATCCTGATCCTCCTTTCCCTGGTCTTTTTGGTTTTGTTCCCGCCACGGCTCCTCACCTCCCAAACATCTGGGCAATTTACTATCAACCACATTGTCACCGATGCCCCTTTGATGTGGAGCTTCAGCAACACGAGGGCTGGGTCTGCATCTGCCTTATTCTCTGCTACGTCCCAGGGCTGGGCACCTCTAGAACCTCACTACAAATCTGCTGAATGAATGAATGAATGAATGGGCTGTTAGGGCAGCACCTTCGGGAGCAGCAGCTGCCCAGGACACTGTGGAAACACTGGGCAGATCCCGGGCGGGGAGTTGGGTTCTGCTCCCAATGAGCAAGTGGCCTATATCTTTGTTTCATCCATCAGAAACCAAGCCTGTGCCAAGCGCAGTGACAGGTCTACATGGGCCCATTAAAGCCTAAGGAAGAAGGAAGTACTTTGTGACAATTCAGCCGAAGCCAGGGGAAGATTCAGAAAGACTGTGATTCCACTTTGCAGTTTTTGCGAATTGCATTTCTTTTGGTAGTGAGCTTATGGTCTTTATTTCATTATTTCTGGGGATTTTCTTCATGGCTGTACTTGTGTGTGTGTGTGTGTGTGTGTGAGAGAGAGAGACAGAGAGAGAGAGACGGAGTCTTGCTCTGTCCTCTGTCACCCAGGCTGGAGTGCAGTGGTGCGATCTCAGCTCACTGCAACCTCCGCCTCCTGGTTCAAGCAATTCTCCTGCCTCAGCCTCCCAAGTAGCTGGGATTACAGGCACGTGCCACCACGCCCGGCTAATTTTTTTGTATTTTTAGTAGAGACAGGGTTTCACTATGTTGGCCAGGCTGGTCTCGAACTCCTGACCTCATAATCCACCCGCCGTGGCCTCCCAAAGTGCTGGGATTACAGGCGTGAGCCACCGTGCCCAGCCCCCTGTGGGTTTTATGATAGCGTTACACAGAGTGATTTCAATAATGAAGATCATGCCTATTTGTTCTTGCTGGCTTGGGAGCCAGGCTCACTGCACAGGGAGGACCAGCCTGGGGGCCTGGATGTGATCTAGGATTGGAGTTTGGACATGGAGGCTTCTCCTGGCACCAGATGGGGAAGTGATGAGAAACAAGCTGGACCAGAGACCAAGTTCTGGGTCAGGAGGTGCTTCTGAACTCCTTTCCCGAGTTCTCCATCCACCTCTTCCTCCCCTGAGGAACGCTGGCCTCCTTGCTGCTCTGGGGCCACGTCAAACACACTCCTGCTTCAGGGCCTTTGCACTGGCCGCTGTCACTCCCAGAGAGTTCTGCTGTCCCCAGAGATGCCCGGAGCTGCCTCGCCTTCCTCCATGCCTCTGCTGACAGGTCGTTTTCCAAGCACCCCTCACCTCCTGATACTTCCCACTCCCCTTCTTGGCTCTTCCCCAGGGCATTCATTGCCATTGGCTAGATTATACACATGCTTGCTTATGTGCAAGGAGTGAACGGCTTCTGTTCTTTAGAAGATGGGGAGGGAGGCTCGAATCTGGGGGCCAAGGAAGGCAGAGGGGCAAGGACATCCTGGGTTTCTGATGTGAGGATCTAGCTGGGGTGGAACCATTTGCTCCAATGGGGCACTGAGACAACACTTCCCTGAGAAGCTTCTGGTCTCCCCACTTGCATTGCTGCCCACGGTGGCCCCCATCGGCCCCCTCTGTAGCAGTGAACCCATTGCCAGTGCCAAGCAGTGCTTGGCCGGGACCTGCTGACTCCATGGCTGGTTCAGCTCACTTGTAGCCCCCTGGATACTGCCCTGAACTTACTATTAGGGGCTGAATTGTGCCCCCACCCTTCATATGTTGATGTCCTAAACCCCCGTCCCTCAGAATGTGACTTTATTTGGAAACAGGATTTTTGCAGCCATAATTAGTTAAGATAAGGTCGTACCGGCGTGTGCCCTAATTCAGTATGACTTATAAAAAGGGGAAATTTGAGTCCGGGCGCAATGGATCATGCCTGCAATTTCAGCATTTTGTGAGGCCAAGGCAGGAGGATAACTTGAGTCTAGGAGTTTGAGACCGGCCTGGATAACATAGTGAGACCCTCATCTCTACAAAAGTCAGAGTAAAAATATTAGCTGGGCATGGTGGTGCATGCCTGTAGTTCCAGATACTGGGGAAGCTGAGGTGAGAGGATCACTTGAGCCCAGGAGGGTGAGGCTTCAATGAGCCTTGATCCAGCCACTGCACTCCACTCCAGCTGGGGCAACAGAGCAAGACCCTGTCAAAAAAAAAAAAGAAAGGAGGGAAGGAAGGAAGGAAGGAGTGAAGGAGGGAAGGAGGGAGGGAGGGAGGGAA